>NW_011494787.1:1294894-1339193 GCF_000754665.1 Bison bison bison
TAAGAAACTGAACCAGCCTCTCTCAAAAGAGTTGAAGAATACCAGCACATCCTTTCCTAGCCTCCCTTGCAGCTCTCCTGATCAGACCACTTGGCCAAATTTTTACATGGGAGCTGATGAGACAAAAGAGAAAGAACAAAGGGGTGTGGGAGTCATGACAGCTGAAGTGCTGAATCTCTGGCACAGAAGAGGCCTGGTACTCACAGCAGCAGCAGAAGCTGAGTACCTGCACAAAAATGTCAGTGGTGCAAATCTGGTATCTACTTGTCTGCTCATCAGACCAGAGCAACTGGAGGCAAACCTCTCAAAGCTTAGCCCTGGTTCTCTGTGAGCTTCCCAACTTCCTTTTAGTATTCTGCTACTATCTGCCAGAGTAATCTTCTGGAGCTTGCAACCCAGAATTTGACTGATCCGGCAACATGCTTAATCTCAGGAGTTGCTTCCCCATCTTTACAATAAGGTTAATTCCTTAGAGATAGGAAAAGATGGCATATGTTCAGTGCCTGGCATCAGAGAACTCAAGAAATACTGTTTCCATTAAACACAAGTCCAACAGCAGTCAGAGCCTCAAGCTACAGTGTTTTTTATGTTCCTTTTTGACACTGGGGTATCTGTGGGATCTTGGGGATCCACAGAGTCTAGAGAGATCCCACCTTGTTGGTTGATTCTCTAGCTAGACTGAGATCAAAAGGCCAGGAATGAACTGTACCCCAGGTTTACATGTAGAATCACTCAGAGCCATCCAGAGCGATGGGACCAGACTCCAAGACAGGACCAGCTATTGCCCTCAGTTCAAAGAAATCACAACTAATCTCTTTAAGTTCCCTGGAATCCTCCAGATGAAACGGGTGGATCCCAGCATGAATAAATAGCCTTTTAATGCTTTCAAGATTTTAATTCCTTCCATTTTCAAAATTTGCTAAAACTGGGATAAGAAACAGTTGCGTTTATTATCTCTTTTGCTCACAGACTGGTTTCTGTCCCTTTGTTAAGGCTCCTGCACCTCAAGGGAACCGGCACCAGGTGGAGATAGAGAGCCATGTGTTCCGACTAAGGCGCCTTGACAGGAATTCTAGGGTGACTTGTAACTGCTTTAGACTCACCGTGTGGATTTGTAGATGACTTTGAAATCCGATAACTGCCAGAAAATGAAAGCCACGCAAACTGGCTTAAGCAAAAAGGGGTAATTCACTAGATGTACAGCAGGGGATCTCACAGAACCCAAGGACAGTAAGGACAGCCAGATCTCAAAAGAATCCCTCTCTCCTTTTCTGTGGCCAGAGGAAACCTTGTCCCTAATCCTCCCAGCCACCCCCTTCACTCTTTCCTCCTAGGTCGCTACCTTTATTGTTCCCTTGTTTCGCCTTTCCTGTCCTCTTTATCTAAAATAGCAGCTTCTCAATTCCATCTATCTCTCTGGTCCTAGTGACTTTTCTTTTCTTCGTAGTGTTTACTACTGCCAGAGCATATAGTGTACGTTTATTTGTTTTATGTTTCCCTTTTGCCCCACTAGAATGTAGACTCTATGAGGAAGTGGACTGTGTTTTAATTATTGTTGCATTACCTGTGTCCTGAGGAGGGTATAGTGCATAGAAGTAACTCAGTGAATAGCTCTGAATGAGTGAAGAATGAATGGATGGGTGAATGAATGAGTGAATAACCCTTGCCTCCCCTGCTGCCTGAGAGCTGTTCTCTGTGTCTGGGTGTTCGTGCAGACATGGCTGCCTAGCACAGGTGTCCGTGTCCTGCCCTCCCCATTCAGGCTTCTGACTAGCAACTAATTCAGTTTCTTAGTGCAATTCTTGAAGATAGAATCTGATTGGCTGTGCCCAACCTATAAATGAGTTCCTTAGGAGTCCACCCTAATTCCAAAGACCTTTGGTTGCATAATGGGGTTCAGAGCACCAAAAGGCAGCCAGGACTATGGGCAGAAATGTCAAAAACCATTATGGGCATGTGCTAAGTCGTGTCCGACTCTTTGTGACCCCATGGACTGTAGCCTGCCAGGCTCCTCTGTCTAAGGATTCCCCAGGCAAGAATACTGGAGTGGGCTACCATGCCGTCCTCCCCGGGGATCTTCCTGACCCAGGGATCAAACCCCCATCTCTTATGTCTCCTGCATTGCAGGCAGGTTCTTTACCACTAGCGCCCCCTGGGAAGCCCATTATGGGCACAGTCTTTGTTTAATTGTGTGTGTGTGTGTGTGTGTGTGTGTGTGTGTGTGATCACAAAAACCAAAGAGTGATTGCCCCAAATAATCCATGAGGAACTTGAACAGTCACTCCTTGCTTTCTGTGATGACATACATACACACAAAATTAAACAAAATCCACATGGGCGTGTCTTTCTTCATGAATTCCCAACTGTTTCTACAAAAGCCCTTCTAAGTGATCTTCTCGGGAGCCCTGATTGGAAGGCTAACCTTTGCATGAAACCTGGACCCCAATTCAACCCCGAAGCAATTAAGCTTTGCCCTTGACAGACCCTTAGTGCTGTCGTTTCCTTCTGTCCTAAGAAACCCTCAACCGTTTCTCTGCTGAACATCCACTTGATTATGAGCTGAACTCCTTTCGTCTGTAACTCTCTGCAACATCAGTTCTCTCCGTGTCTGGTCCCAGCTGGCCTTAAACTGAGACAAAGCCTCTACTGTGAAACTCTTTGTTTCTCTCTCTCCCACCCCTCACAGAGGACGAAAACATCCCAGCCAGTTTCCTCTTCTCTAGAAGCTAGAATAGGGTGCGATCACTGCAATGTTAATTAACTAACAGACTCTTGGTCTGGTTGCCCTGGCAATGCTCACCGAAGTGTCAGAACCCTTCCAGAACAGCACGTCCAGCAGGCAATTAACAGTTTTCTTCACACATATAAGCTAAATGCAAGAGCGCCTGGTACAGAGATGGGCACCCGGGGATTCTCCATAAGCACCTGCTGACCAGGTGACAGTGCCTTGGCCAACGAGGACAGTGCAGGGTCTGCTGGCTCGAACATCTGAAGGCGTTTAGAGCTGGTGGCTAAGACACCATCCAAGGGGACTAGCAGCCAGTGTGATTTTACAAGAGCATCGGCGTGGTGCTAACACCTTAGAAATAACCTAAAGAACAGGGGAAATTCTGTATAAGCCCTTTGCCAGGCCAGGCTGCCCTTGTACTGGAAGAGGGAAGAGCTAGGTCGATTCCTTCTGTGCCTGTCAATTCCACAACCATCTCCCAAGGCAGCAGAAAAGACTTTCCACACTGAACCTCAGTCTCAGCAGTTCCCCCATAGCAGGCTATGAGCCCAAGTCATGCTGGGTCAGATATCCAGTCAGGAAAGTCTCCCTCACCCAGCTGTGAGTAACAGAGAATGCTGACTTTATACATAAACACAGGAACTGGCTTTCAGCTTAGCTGCAGACAAGCATGATATTTCCAGCCTGCTTCTTCTGAAGCTGTGTTTGGGGCTCTCGTCTTTAAGAAAGGTGAGTACACCCAGGTCCATCTCAAATTCAAATGTAAACTGTTTGCTCCATGACATGCCCAATTGCTTCTCACATTTCTTTTTGAAGATAAAGAATGAATGAAACCCACTCAAGCTAGCCTACTTAAAGGAGAGTTTATTGAAAAGATATAGAACTCACAGTCACCCGACTCAGTCAAAGAAGAAGCTAATGTCATAAACACAAGCAAGATGATGGAGCTGGGACTGAGCCAACTGTGGTCCAGATGGGAAAAGGGGGTGGGTTTGGAAACCACTGAGAGCGTGAGGTTTGCTGAGAGAGACAATGAATATACATAACCTGTGTGAGTTAAATTATCTTACATGATATGCAGAAGCTGCTTGGAGAGAAGGGCAATGTTAATTCTAACCAGAGAGGGAGTCATAGAGAACATGGCTTGGAACTGGGGCTTATGGAAAGGTGGATAGATGTAGACCTGCAGGAATGGAGGGGAATGGGGACTCAAATGTTGCCTAGGATACGTTTCAGGCTTGAGGATGAGTTGTCACACTAGTGTACTTTATGCATAGCCTTCTGATTGCCCAGTGAGGAGTAAAACTTGAAAAAATAAATCAGGTAACATGGAAAGTGCATGGAGGTACTCATTTAACTTTGACCAGTGTGCATCGGGTGTCTCTTCTGTGACAGACACTGTGATTCACCACAAACCGACAGCACACAGCACTGCCCCGAGGATGCTCAAGGTGCAGGTCGCCGTCTTTACAGCCCATGGAACAGCCTCTAAAAGTACAGTCTGAAGAACACCTGAGTCAGTGTCACCTGGGCAGCTTTGGGAATCCAGACACAGATTCCTAGGCTTCTCCTGGGACAAACCAAATCGACTCTCTGAACTAGAACCCCAGAATCCTTCTGTAGAGCAAATCCACCAGAGAGCGTGTATGCATCTCAAGCACGAGAATGGAGTGAGGGGGCAGAGGAGACAATAAGTACTTTACAAATGACTGTACGCCAGGAGTGACGAGCATGTCACATAGTAATTCATGTAATCCTCCCAGTGACACTACAGTGTTTATATTACCACCTCCATTGATGAAGGAACCAAGATGGAGAGAGCTTAAATGTTCTACCTACTGATAAAACGTGTATGTTATAAAGTAGAGGTTCCACAGGTAAAATCTCGCCTTTCACAAAAGAAAATTTTTTTAAGTTCAGTATAACAGCTAAAAATCAAGGCAGACCACCATGTTTTAGCTCGCCCACAGAATGCCATCGGTCCTTTTGGTGAAAATGCCAGATGAAGATTTACAGATGATTTTCCCAACAGAGACAAGGAGGCATAGTTCCTACAGGCAGCTCCAGGACAGGGGAAATAGTCGGGAAGAAAAGGAGTAGCAGGAAAAGGGAGAATCAGGAAAGAAGAAAATCGACTTGCAAATTGGAAAATTGAGTCAGGTAAATCCGAAGATCACCACGAAAGGGCCACTGGAGGACTTCACGTGCTATCACTTGGTAAAGTCATTCACCAGCAGATAACACTGCCTCCCTAGCACTGAGACTCTGTGAGAATTCACTGGCCCAGAAATACAGACCCTGCAGAGTCACTTCTAATAGGGAGAAACAGTGAGCAAAACTATCAACACCCTTTCTTTCCCCTGCACTGCCATTTCAATATAACTTCCTGGGTCAGGCAATCCCTGATCCTTCCTGGATTGCAGACCATACCCACCAAAGCAGACACAAACCCAGAGAACCAAATCTGCAGTGAAGCCACTGAGAGTTATAAGGAGAGAATTGCCAGGTAGAATGAGCAGGCTTGAGACTGCAGTAGACAACAGCGGAGGTTTAATTTCATCGTGCAGGGGAAGATTGGCAAGCATGTCCCAACCGGCACGGATTATTGCAGTGGAGGTGAAATATTTCATAGGATATTTTCAGACGGAGATGCATGCAGAGGAAACTGTTCCAAATATATATATTTTAAAATATCTTTGCAGTAACAAGCTAGGTAGGAGCATGTGGGTAATTGATACATATGCATGAGAGCATAATTAAGAACTATAAGACCTGGAAGATTTTCAAGCTCTATGGCAATTATAAACTATGAAAAAAAATACCCTTCCTTGGGGTGTAAGGCTATTATTCAAGCATCTTGCCTCATTATCGTTGCTGAAACTTACATAGCACTGCACAGAAATGGAATAAACAAGGGGTGAGTTGTCATAAACTAATAATGACTCCTGGCTTTGTGTTTTTCTGAGAGTCTTCCCACACAAGATCTTATTGGATCCCTACATGTATTAGTTTTCTATTGCTGCTGTAACAAATTACTACACATAGAGAGGCTTAAAATAACCTTTTTTTCTCTTAAAGCTCTGAAAGTCAGAAATTCAAAATGAGTCTTGCAGGGCTGCATCAAAGTGTCAGAGGGGTTAGGGAGGGTTTTCCTTATGAAGGCTCTGGGATAATCTGTTTCTTCCCTCTTCCAACTTGTAGTCCTTGGTCTGTGGCCCTTTCTTGCACCTTCAAGGCCAGTCACACAACATCTCCTGGTCTCTCTCTGCTTCTGTGACCACATCGCCTTCTGTCCCTCTGATTTTCTGCCTCTTCCTTACAAAGACCCCTGCAATTACCCCAGACCCATCTGCATAATCCAAGATAATCTCCCCATCTCAAGATTTAATTACATTCAAATTACAAAATTTAATTACATCTGCAAAGTTCCTTTTGCCATATATGGTCACACAGGTACAGGTTCCAAGGGTGTGAAAATCTTGGGGGAGAGGGGGGCATTGCTCAGGTAACCACACTCTAAAAATCCTATGAAGCAGGCACACCTGAATCCCATTTTTCAGAGGAACAAACTGAGATCCAGAAGGCTTCTTGACTCGCCTTTGTTGGGTAAGTTCATTCATGTGTCCCAACATTTACTGAGTGTCTTCTGTGTGGCAGACAGTTATATACACAGCAGAGGATAATCTACCTTGAGGAGCTGGTAGGAACAATAAACAGTTATTCAAAGACTCACATAGATACAAATGGGCTTCCTAGGTGGCACCAGTGGTAAAGAAGCTGCCAGTGCAGGAGGTGCCGAAGACATGGGTTTGATCCCTGGGTCAGGAAGATCCCCTGGAAGAGGGCATAGCAACCCACCCCAGTATTCTTGCCTGGAGACTCCCATGGACAGAGGAGCCTGGTGGGCTATAGTCCATAGGGTTGCAAAGAGTCAGACACAACTGAAGCAACTTAGCACACACGCAGGCTCATAGATACAGATATATTGTGTTGTAAAGGAATGGGAAGGTAGGAAAGAAAAGCAGCAGAGGAATCATCATTTAGATTTGTGGGGAGTAAGGCCAGGGGAAGCCTCCCTGAGAAAACAGTGTTTATGCGAAGACCTGAAGATGTACGGGAGGAGACAGCCAAAAAGAGGGGGGAACAGCATTTAATTTTGAGGGAACAGAGAATGAAAATTCCCTGGTGTTGGGAGGAATCTGTAACAGCAGGACAGACCTGCATAGTGAGAAAACGTCACCTCTGCCTGGAAGCATTTCCTGATCCTGGACTATGGATCCTCCCTGGATTTACATGACCCCTTGCACTGTCCCCTTACCAGAACACCATGCTGACTTCTCTTTAACCAGACTGTGAATGATGGAGAACAAGACTGGGTCTGTTCATCTCTGAATACCTAGCCTGGCAAAGCTCTTGGCATGAAGTAAGTGCTCAATAAACACTCCTAGGATAAATGTACAAGTAATGTATGGCATTTGGATCTTTCTCTGTCTCAGGACCTGCAAACTCAGACCACAGGCCCACAAAGGCAGAGCCCCCCCAGCCCTTCCAGATACACAGGCTCCTGCAGCAGCTGGAGGCCTCCCCCAAATGGAGAAGGTGGTAGGAAAGCTGATTTGCCCATAAGTAAATAACTGTTGTAATTATGGAACATTATTCTCAACAGACCAGCAGACGGAAACCAATTTGCATAACAGACACAGTTATTCATGGAAATGTTTGTGATTTATCTACCAAAGCAGATGAAGACCCTAAAATGAACGTGTATATGCCAGCACCAGGAAGCTAAATGCTCACTTCGTCCTCTTCTCAGAAAGGTACCCACACACTGCCAACAGGTCACATTAGGCATCTTCAGATCTCTTTACACTGGGGAGCTCTGGAGAAAGTGCAGATCTAAGAGGGATAAGAGGAAGGATACAGAAATGTACACCGCCCAGCATTCTCCTTTATGCCAAGAGGTAAGTGCTACCAGTGCCCAATTTATGGGTACCTTATATGACTCTGGTGTGTTCTGGAAACCTATCTCTGGAGCGCATCTTGGAAAAAAACAGGGAACAAATGAAATCTGGCAAAGCAAAGTCGGTTCTGAATAACATCAGAACTTTGCATACATCAGAATCATTTTAGTGATTTTTTTGTGTGTGTGAAAACTTGGACTTTCATATCTTGGCCCCAGAATTTCAGATTTAAGTGGTGAATGAAGGTGCTTCCCTGCATTCCCTGAGAATCAGCATTTCTGAAGTTCAACCAAGAGAAAATCATCTATAAGCTGGGAGAACATGCCATGCCCTAAAAGTGCCACATGTTAAAATGAAGAGGGGGACCTATGGGCCCCTGAAAGCTGTGCAATTAAAAGCCCCAGGCAATCTGATATAAGGTCACACTGGTCAGACACACTGAAGAGGTAACCAGGTCCTCTGAAAACGAAAGGGAAACTTGCCCAGTAACATCCAACTCTTTGGGACCCCATGGACTAGAGCCTGCCAGGCTCCTCTGTCCATTGAATTTTCCAGGCAAGAATACTGGAGTGGGTTGCCATTTCCTTCTCCACAGCATGTCAGTTACCCAAAACCCAGAGTCCACTTGTCTAAACCAAGCAAACAATCAAGAACCTCAGTTCTGAAGCAAAACTGAGCTCCTTTAAAGACCACTTCCCTTATGAATGGGAGTGAATAGTGAGAGCTCTTACAAACCATTAGGAAACCAAGCTGCAGGTGACAAGTAGGTACTCCCCAAACGGAACTTCAAAAATGTGGGAGTCTGAGGGAGAAATT
This sequence comes from Bison bison bison, assembly GCF_000754665.1. Taxonomy (NCBI): domain Eukaryota; kingdom Metazoa; phylum Chordata; class Mammalia; order Artiodactyla; family Bovidae; genus Bison; species Bison bison. The sequence goes on from NW_011494787.1 coordinate 1,303,400, forward strand.
CACACTTGAAGATAAAGACCTGGGGTTGAACTTTAAGGTCTTTGTTTCTTCTAAAAAATTAATTTCTAAATGCCTATTCACAACATTTAATTGCTTGCCTTATTAAAAAAAAAAAAAAAAGAATTATTTTTGAGGAGTGGAAAAGCTTTCTGTTTCAAAATCCCAAACTCTTAACTCAAAGGCTGGCCTTCCTTAAGGCCCCTGCACACTTTCTATTGTTTTTGGCTTAAAGGATATTTATGTAAGCTCCCACGGGCTGCCAGCAACATTAAAGGCAGCAGTTATTAGTGAAATAAACCAACACACATGGTGCTTTAAGGGTAGGACAGATCACAGAGAATTTCTTTGATCAAAACTAATGGGAATCTACACTCCTGATGGGGATTAACTGTCTAAAAGGAAATCTTTCCTGGAGTAAGTCGGGCTGGGGCAGTGACTGAGTTTGCCCTGGTGAATTACAGGCCCTCCCCACAGGCTCAGGGAAGCAGCCACTCAAAAACGCAATCAATGTATAATGATCTGTAAACTTAGCGCGGCCTGCGACAGACGCTCCATGTGTTCAGAGGGAGATGATGTCATACAAGCGCCAGCAGATGGATGGAAGTAACTGACAGCTGATGGGGGCGCAGCGGGAAGGCAGAGCCCGCCGCGGTTGTGGAGCGCTGTCCAGGGAGAAGATGGGAGTGCGCATCTGGCAGCACAAATATTTAATCACTCGGAAGGCCTGTGCAGCAGTGGCACAGGCTTGTCTCACTCCCTGGGCTTTAAGTCTGTTTAGCCATTTAATGATCTGTTTGCTTTTCCAGGTTCCCAGAGGTGGTGCTTCTTGGAGGGTGGACATGAGCATTTGGTCACCCTAAAGGAGCCTCCTCTAGGTGGATGGGTTTCCAGAATGCATTACAAGGACATGAGCAGGCACTGGGGACCCAGTTGTCCAGAGACTGGTCACTTCCGGGTGACCTGGGGTTTCTGATCTGCTGCATCTTGAGCTGTGAAAGCCACACTACCGTACAGCCCCTCAGAGGCCCAGACAGGAGCTGATCTCTTCTCTTCCTCAACCTCCCACTGCTTCTTAATAAAGGGACTTCCAATCATGGCTCACACAGTAAAGAAACTTTCTGCCATGAAGGAGACACAGGTTTGATCTCTGGGTTAGGAAGATTCCCTTGGAGAAGGAAATGGCAACCCACTCCAGTATTTTTGCCTGGAGAGTCCCATGGACAGAGGAGGCTAGCAGGCTACAGTCCATGGGGTCGCACAGAGATGGACACAACTGAAGCAACTCAGCAACAGCAGCAGCACAGTAAGTAAAATAAAATAAAGAACTACCTGCCTTGTTTGTACTTGGGGTTATTGAAAAAACATCAGCTGTTATAAGTGCAAGGTCAGGCATCGTTTTACTAATGAGGAAACTGAGGCCCAGAGTTAAGGTGACTCATGTACATCTCACAGCGAGTACGTGACCGAGGCAGGACACTGACCCAGTTTTCTTTGCTCTCTGACACGTAGCCTCTTCAGGATGACGTTCAGAAGAGTCTGCAGGAAGGCAATGGTAAGAAAGTTGGGACACTGGTCAGGCCAATGAGGAGAGCAGGAAATTCTTTCAGGTGGTTGCTGAAGTCACTTGACTTTCTGTCCTTTTAGGACAAGGGGAGAAGGGTGGCAGGATCCCTGGGGTGCTGTCCACAGTGTATTCTTGGGCATCATTCAGCACTCTGCGTGCAAGCTGACCCACCTTACCGGGGGTGCGGGGGAGTCCTGAGGGACCCCTCCACCCACCACACATGCAGACACAGCACCCGCATCTCAGCAGCTGGGCTAGAGAGTTGGAAGCACGCAGTCCTCCCACCCCCAGCGCCCAGTCCCCGCTTCTGGCCCCAGGTGTCGTGGGGGGACTACCTTGCTGCAAGGACAGCGGCCAACTCCACTGCCAACAGATCACCAAGCCGAAGGGCTCGCAGACCAAAGCAAGAGCCGCAGCTCAAGTGGGTGACTGGATCAATTTAAAACAGCGGACGCAAGTTGGGGAGAGACACTCAGGATATTGTGAAAAGACCACACCACCGAATCCTGGGTGTCCCGTCCTGGCTGCCACATCAGCCCTTCCTGCTGTTGGTGTGGTCACAAGCAACAGAGCTGAGGCTTTGAGTAAAAGACAGAAGGTTCTGGGCCCAGCCACACAGGTGCTCTATCAGTGAGCCTCAGGCAGGGACAGCGGGGCACAGCTGCAGATCATCAATTTAGTCAGCTGAAAGCCGAGGTGCTTATCTGCGTTTCTAGGGGTTAGAATGGGACCAGATGGGTGTCACCAATGGGCAGCTGATTGAAGATCGAGTGTCTCATGGGTCTCGTGTACGTTTGGTGTAGCCTGAATATTTGATGCTTCACATGTCTCATGTATATTTAGTGTGAATCATGAATATTCAGAGCCCACTCTTCTCCATCCCTTCCTATCTGCATTCACGCTGTGGTTCACTCTATCTACTTCTAATTGGTCTTTCAAGCCATTTGCTTCTATACTAATTTTTATCTATCCTCCTTATTTGTTTGGTTCCCTTATTTTCTAGAGTAGAATCAAATATTCTCAAATAATCCAGCAAACACACATGACTCCAGGTCTATGCACTAGAATAGTAGCCCCCACTTTACAATTTGCAATTCTCTCTTACACTCACAATCTTACGTAATCTTTGCCACCGTCCAGGGAGGCAGGAGTCACCATCCCAAATCAGAAGATGAATATACCGATTCTCAGAGAGGTCAAATACTTTCCTAAGGCTACCAACCTCACCTCCAGTAGCTGGCAGAAGGGACGTAAGCTCACATCATCTGGCTTCTGGTCAGGTGTGTTGCGCTTTTACTAGCCCACTCCTGAGTCATTCTTACTCCCTTAAGGACCCAACTTTCACAGCAGAACTTGAAGGATTCAGAATTCCTTTCACTTCCTGAGCCTCCAGCCCCACATAGCCTGATCTGAAGAAACCATCGATTCTGGGAGCCTGGGCGTTAGACACACACGCACCCGGGCAGCAATGAGCAGCCCTGAGTGACAGTCTTTCAGGCCCCTTTCCGGGTATCACCTACAAACCAAACTGCAAACACACAACCTCCAGAGTCCCCAGGAGGGCTCCCTGTAACTCCCTCCTCCAGGCGCCCTGCCCGCACCCAGAGGCAGGGTCCTTCCAGCATGAAAGTCCTGGCCAAGGCCCTCTAACAATCTCTGACTCCTCTGATTCCTGGCCAAACACCAGGAAAAGAATGTTCTATGTCCGTCAACCATCCAAGCTGTATCCAGAGAACCTGGACCATGCAAAATGGGAGTCAGCCCTGCTGTGGGACCTGAACAAGTCCACTTCCCTGGGTGTGTGTGAAACCGAGGCTGAGAGAGCAGAGGGGCTGGCCCAGGGCTGCAGGCTGGTCTGCTCTCTCTGCCTGAGCAAGGCTGCTGCGGCCACTGTGTGGCCTTGGCTGGGCTGCCTCTCCTGTTACTGCTCAAGAGCAATTTGGCTATTAACTGAGTGAGTGGACAGTCAAGCTCGATGACACTCCCTCTCGGGGGTGATTTAATGTGAAGTCAATAGGAAGTCAAAACAAAGACAAAGATCATTTTGATCCTTTCATTTGGTCAAAAGGAAAATGAATCTGGGGAACATTCTTTGTATCAAAGCTCTGAAAGCCATGTTTTCCAAGCAGAACTGAAGCTTGGGTTTCAGGCATCAGAGCCCTGAGGCCTCTGGTTTGCCCTGGTTCAGAAACCACTTGGCTTCATGCCTGGGGGAATTCTGGGGCCACTGCAGAGTGGAGCGGCCCCTCCTGTGGGTCCACGGTAAACCATAGCAGAGGCCTGGCTTGGTGCTAAGCAGCTCACCATCATAACCGCACATGACACGTGATCCACACCATCCGGCAGACCACAGAAACATTGGCGACTCGCCAAAGGTAACTTACGCTAGTAAATGGTGGAGCCAGACGCAGGCAGGCTTTTGTTGTTGTTGTTCAAGCCCAGCCTGTGCTCTTGGCAAATTTATCTCCAGCCAGAGGCAGATTTAGAAGTTACACAGTCCAACCTCCCCCAACTGCACACATAACTCTTGTAAATAGTTGAATTGAGAAGTTAGGAAATGCGTCTAAGGCCCCATGGAGAGCTTTCCAGGAGAACAAAAAACACGCAGACTCCCCACCTAGGTGAGCCTTGTTCCTTCCACCTCCCCTCCCTGCCTGTATTGGGCTGCGCGACTGCTGGCCTCATATACTTCTGCCAGCAGGGGGAGCTGTTGAGGCTTAGGATGGAGATGTCTCACCAAGCAGGACCCGCCCCCTCCCACTGCCCACAGAGCTGCCACTGCCACCCTGAAAGCAAAAGTCTCTGGAACTTTCCCCAATTGGTTAATACCACTGAATTCTGAATGTGTAAGAGAAATGACGCCTGAGTCCCCGGAATGTCAAGATGTGGAAAATGTTTTCAGATAGAGCTTGATAACGCTTTTCACAGGTGGTCCGAATTGTCCCCTTGGACGGGAAACTGCGCTCAGCATCAGCATGCAACCAAACCTTATACAACATCTGAGGGGCCTTTCAGAGGAAAGTCGTTTGTCCCTAGGCAACCTTTATGTACTAATGTTTTCAGCTAGAAACTTGAATAGATGCTGGCTTTTTTTTTTTTTTTTTTTTTTTGATGCTGGCTTTTTAAATGACAGGATTCACCTGAATTGTTTCAAAAGTCATCCATTCATTCAGTAAAAACCAAACGTGAGTTAGGCACTAAGGCAGGCCCTGAGGTCCAAGGGTGAGAGAACTGGGTGCATCATCAGAGATGCATTTGAAACAAGGGCTTAGAAGCACAGCCTACTTTTCCCCCCAGAAACGAATAAGCTGTATAAAATGAAGTGCAGTGCAACAATTAGAACCTAAGCAGAAAAAGGAGACAAGAAAAAGGGAGTGAACCCACGTGGGGCTGAAAGTGGTTTTTTGAGCTGAGTCAGGTATCAGGACTCTAAATTAGCCAGCGTTTCCCAGGCTAGGGGCTGAAGATGTTAGTGGCAGTCCAGCTCCCAGGAAGGCGCCCTAGCATGGGAACAGGGCGCCATCTAGTGTCTATACAGCCTCAGTACATGCCACCGATGGCTGAGCCCCGCTCCACCCCCGCCCCCGCCCCCATCTGAGAAATCAGCTTGAGCTCACATCTTTTTTAAAAACTTTTTATTTTGTATTGAGATACAGACAGTTAACAATGTTGTCATGGTTTCAGGTGAACAGCGAAGGGGCCCAGCCATGCATGTATGTGTGTGTGTGTGTGTGTGTGTGTGTGCAGTTGCTGTCATGCCTGACTCTTTGTGACCCCAAGGACTGTAGCCCCTGCCAGTCTCCTCGGTCCATAGGATTTTTCCAAGGCAAAAATACTGGAGTGAGTTGCCACTTCCTCCTCCAGGGGATTTTCCTGACCCAGGGATCAAACCTGCATCTCCTGCATGGGCAGGTGAATTCTTTAACCCTGAGCCACCTGGGAAGCCAGCCATACATATACATGTATCCATTCTCCCCCAAACTCCCCTCTCATCTAGGCTGCCACACAGCATTGAGCAGAGTTCCATGTGCTGTACAGTAGGTCCTTGTTGGTTATCCGTTTTAAATATAGCAGTGTGTACATTTCCATTCCAAACTGCCTACCTTCCCCCTCATCCTTCCCCTCGGCAACCGTAAGTCCGTTCCCTAAGTCTGTGAGCTTGTATTTTTCAAGTGCTGAAACAACTGCTGGTCAGCATGGTCTCCAGAAATTGCTTGGTCTGTGGTCCAGAAAACCCCTCGCTGACAACCTGGGGTTCTGATGAGTAAACCTTCTCTTGCTTCTGAAGTTCAAGGGGAGCAGAAGGCAGCACCTGTGTCTGTTTGACTTGAGAGGAGCTTTCATTACAAGAGGGCCCCTTTCTCAGAGGTGCCTGGAGTTGGACCCCTGGCATTGGAGACTGGGCTGGACCTCCTGGGACCACACTTCAAGGAAGGAGTAACACATTCAGGAGACCCGGGTTCGATCTCTGGGTTGAGAAGCTCCCCTGGAGAAGGGAATGGCAACCCACTCCAGTATTCTTGCCTGGAGAATTCCATGAACAGAGGAGCCTGGCAGCCTACAAGCAGTCCATGGGATGGCAAAGAGTCGGACACTACTGGGCAACTAACAGTCAAAATCCTAATCACAATCAACACATTCAGAGAGGAGATGTAGAGGAAGAGGAAAGTAAAGGTGGAGGGTGAGACCTTGGGCGTTTCAGCGGAGTGGTTGTTATAAGTGACCATGTCTTAAAAACATAAGACATGTTTTTTTGTTTTATATATTTTTTATATTTAATAAATACATTATTTATTTAAAAAAATAAATAATAGTTGTAAGAAAAAATCTGCACTGCCTAAGAAAAAAAGAGGAGCTTCATTTACTGAGTGCGTATAGTATACCGGCATTATTTAGTCTTCATAATCACCCAGTAATGTAGACATTTTGGGCTCCATTTTACAAATGGTAACCTGAGGTCCAAGGTTGTAGAGCTAGACTCTTCCTGCCCAACCCCTCCCCGTTTTCATTGCTGTTGGACTTTGTAGCCCTCAATCTTCAGAACCCTGGGAGACAGGGTAACTCACGCACTATGGCCAGCAACATGACCCCAAAGGGCCATCTTACCAGAACTCCCCAAGAGCTGGCCACACAGCCTGCTCACCCACAAGTCAGGCAGAGCTGGCCTCCTCTTACCTACCTAGGGCCCACAGAACTCATTTTTGCCTTTTTTTCCTAAATATAAAAACATATGTTCCATTGGGAAAACATCAGCTTGGAAATCCTAGAGGCTAAAATCATTTCTCTAATCCAGAGTACCAACAGTAGGAAAGCAGTGCTCTGTACAGTTGGCAACTGACTGCCCTGCCCTGGGCCTTAACTGGAATCTGGAAGGTTCTCTGTGGTGACTGAATTTTTTTGTAACTTGTCATTAGAGGATAATTGCTTTATAATATTATGCTGATTTCTGCCATGCATCAACATGAATCAGCCACAAGTATATATATATATCTCCTCCCTCTTGGACCTCCCTCCCGTCTCCCACCCCATCCCATCCCTCTAGGCTGTCACAGAGCATTGGGTTGAGCTCCCAGTCAGCAACTGAACCTTTATACAAACCATGAGAGAAAGGAGAAAAGAAAAACCAGAATAAAGAAATAAACAGGGCAGGTACTTTAGTCCCTTTTATTTTATCAATAAGAATCCTTTTTTCCCCCTGAGATATGAAAGCTTAGGACAGGCTCCCTTGGCATGCTCTGCCTACTTGGGCTGGTCTTCTGGACAACCCAACCCTTTGGACTCCTGCCCTCACCTAACACCTCAGGACTGGCTCCTTGCTCCTTCATCGCTGGACTTCTGGATTGCACACTTTCCACCTCATGACTAGCTTGGGCTTTTGACTTCTGGAAATCACTGACGTCCAGCACTCAGATCTTCAGCGTGACTTCATCCTGACCTTCAATAGTCTATCCTGCCCTGGAGCTTTACTTGCTCTCACGCCCTGGGTAACAGCAGATGGGAGGGGGTTATGTGGGTAGGAACATGGCTTTGCCCCTCATTTCCAGTACTCAGCTTTGGGGGGCACAGAGGGAATCATCGGGGGTGGAGGTCAGCAGGGCCCAGGGCATCTGTGAGTCACCACAGCACACAGTGATACGTAAATTCAGGGGAGTGGAGGTTATACATGAGTGACAGGAGGCCATCTCTGACCACCACCAAGGAGCAGAAAGAGGGACTCTATCAGAATTCATTTCAGCATTGATTCCATCCGCACCAGCAAAACCATCACTCTGCAATCCACATGTCATGAAACCTTCCCCCAAAATCTGCAAAATTGCCTTCATGGTGCAAAGCAATAACAATTTAATTAAACCAAATATTTACAATGGCAGAATCCAAAGATAGAGATATTGATAAACAGACATAAAACTCTTTAAAAGAATATAAATACAGGATCAGTATTTATAAAATCAGTAATACCTCAAGTAGTAGTATACATGGCACTTTATGACAAACCGTTGTATTTTTCATCATTTGGAATAAATAAAGGTTTTTCTAAATAAAATGCTTTTCTACTCCCTGAGCCATGCTTTGAAAGTGCTCCCTCCTTCTCCCATACTGCCCATCTACCAAGCTGTCAAATTTCCTTTAGTTCTGCCAAAAGACACCCTTTGATCCCCCGCTTTCAGCCTCCTCCTCTAGTCTGCTATGGGCCCAGAAACCAGGCAGTCACATTGGTTAGAACAGTTTGTAAATGAATAATAAATAGAATTTTAACAAATGGCTGTAGGTTTCTAACTTATAAATAGAATGTATGGCCTTGGAAAATGGCCAATGCTCTGGTTTTCCATCTGGGTTCTGGGTTGGTAGGGATCCCAGGAAAATGAGGTATGAACATAGTTTTAAAAAAAAAAAACAGATATACTGACCATTTACTGATTAACTGTATGATGTAGCATGGATTTGTTATTTTTCTTTGAAGTAGACCTGATAGCCCATAGGTCAGGTAAACAGACTGACACCCATCATATGCAGGAAGCCCTTTAAGAAGCTGGGTGTTTCAAATCTACTGCTGCTGCTGCTGCTAAGTCGCTTCAGTCGTGTCCGACTCTGTGCGACCCGAGACAGCAGCCCACCAAATCTACTGGTACACATCAAATCCAACTATCTGGAGATATTGTTAGCAGAAGATCACTCAGTGACCTCAGAGGCCAGAGCCAGCCCATCCCCCCCAAACCCTGCCAATTCTATTATTTCTGCACTCTTGAAAGTGCAATATGGGTCTACTCCACCCCCAGATAGTTAAAACTTAGCCTATGCTGCTACCAGTTTATAGATGCCAATTTACATATGTCTATAAACATATCATTCCCTCTTCAGATCTTGAAACCTAGACTCTTACCCCAAATATGATGACATAGCATGTCTAAGGTCATTTAAGTTGGACACCCATGGAGGCAGTATCATACAAAGATAAGCACACCAACCCAGAGTCAACTCAGGCCACGTCTCTGCTTGTGGTTGTGGTTACTGTGGAGAAGAGCTGGTCTTGACAACCCCAAGGCAATCTTTACTCCCTCACTTCTCTTTTTGTATGCTGCCCATCCTCCCAGATGAGAAGGTGATGGCTGGAGACACAGTCCTGAAGAATTGTAGGTGGGTTGAACGTGGGTTGGTCTCACCTAAAGGCCACCCTTGGTCCATATGCAGAGTCCTCAGTGAGGATCAGTGAGCTTCCAGCCTTCTCAGCAGTACAGAGCCATCATTAGCCACTGGAATAATGAGGAAGCAGGTTACAGTCCATTCAGACCCATCTCTGACATTCAGTTAAGCATGCTTCATCTCTCAGTCACCTGGTGACTGGACGTGGGGCCTCCTCCCCCTCACTCCTGGGAAGCCATGGAGACAGGACATTAATAGATGGCTTAGCCAGAGGGACCACACCATCCAGTGGTAAGTATAAATCAACCTGAAATATAATCAACCTTGACTTCTCCTGGTGCCTGTGAATGATGATAGCCAGAGATGCTGGTTGATTCTACATTCAATTCGCAATGCAATTTTCCCCCACGAATTCAATTTGGCACGTTCTTGATAGCAGTGCGCAGGTGTGTGGACCGACTGGGCAGCAGAGATCCATTAGAGCATATTCTACATGTTTACATTTATGAACCCATTGGTCTGACAGCTTTATGTGTGTGTGATGAATGGTCCCTCTAACTCACACAGTGGGGATCTCTGGAGAGGCCACACCCCAGGCCAATTACATAAAAAGGGTCATGCTGATGCTGGTGATGATGAAGGTGATAATGGTGACATTACCAAAGGGATCAGAGAAAACCCCAGAGTGAAATCCCGACAAGTTTGCTGCTCCCTTCAGACCTCCTTGAATGACCTTGAGGATCTCCTTAAGGAACCAGAGATGATGAGGGCTGCAGAGACTCTTAGAGACCACCTCGCTCACCCAGCTCATCTCACATATTAGGACGTTGAGGCCCAGAGGTGTAGCATGATTTGCCCACAGATGGTTACAAGGGGTGCTGTGGCTTGTAACAGTCCATTCTCTTGTTGTGATAGCACATTGCTTTTTAGAAGCCTCCTCAAGCTGTGGGCTATCCTGTGTCGATTGCCACACTGACACTGTCCTGCTCTCTCAGTGCTGAGTCTGCGGCTATGGAGGGACTGCTTGAGATCAGGAGGTGGTCTTGGGGACCTTTGCTTGGGGATGGGCTCAGGAGTTCTAAAACCATTGCCTCTCTAGCTGCATCCCACCTTTACACTCAAACATGGGAGTGATTGAGGGTAGACACACTGTGGGTCCCTGTATCTTAGAAAGTGAAAGTCACTCATTCGTATTCAACTCTTTGCAACCCCATGGAATTCTCCAGGCCAGAACATTGGAGTGGGGAGTAGCCTTTCCCTTCTCCAGGGGATCTTCCCAACCCAGGGATCAAACCCAGGTCTCCCACCTTGCAGGCAGATTCTTTACCATCTGAGCCACCAGGGAAGCCCACCAGGGAACCTTCTATATCTTAGAAGGTTATTCCATAAAATGGACATCTGGGGTCAAGAGAGAAACCCCAGCTTTTATCAGTCCCTTCCTAAGCAGCTCAAACAGAGAATGTGTTTTATTTTTTTGGCCACCCTGCATGTGGTATCATAGTTCTCTGACCAGGGATTGAACCTGTGCCCCCTGTAGTGGAAGCACAGAGTCTTACCCACTGGCCTGCCAGGGAAGTCCCAGAGAATGTTTGAGAAAGAAAGGGCAGATGATTCAACTCCAGACTCCAATGTCTATGCAGCAAACACCATCTAACACCACATCTGGCCCATAGAAGGTGCTCAGTAAATCCATGCAACCTGAGTCATCGGGGAAGATAATTAGTGATCAGTGTCAGACACAGTGTTGTTTTCCCCTCAGCATATCACTTCAATCATTCAACAAACACTTGTACCTTCCCCCGTGCCTGGCACACAGCAGGTGCCCCATCAAAACAATGCCTGAATGAATGAATGAAGTGCTGTCCCCTGAACTCAGCAGAATGCAGGGTCCCCAGCACCCTTCTCCTTCACAAGACCCTGGACCCGCACTGGCCACCACTCCCTAAGATGATGAGACTCAATCCCGTGGAGAAGGTCTTACCTCTGGCTTCTGGAGGTATATCCCTTTGCCATCTTGGGTCAAGTTTTGGAAGACATCTGTGAAAATGCAGGAGAAAGGAACATAGTTAATGTGTGTGTGTGTGTGTGTGTGTGTGTGTGTGTTGGAAACATAAGGGACTAGCTCCTCCCATACATCCCCTCACCCGGGAACCCAATTTTGGCCTTGGTGCAACCACACGTGCCACACTTGTTCTAAGCAGGCCGCCCCACATCTCTGCCCTGGAACAGGCAAGGCATCCGTGAGTTTGGGGAGATGCAGCCAGGTTTCACAGAAACAGAGCCAGCGTTCCCCAGAGTTCCCTGCACTGGCAGCGTCCTCTTTGCGCTTGAACTGGGGACAGGTGGGCAATCCACGAGGAGAGCAGAGGAAGCCCTGGTCCACTCTCCTTCCCCAGCTTACCCTCCATGTTCTCCACACGCAGCATCAAGCGGACAAACCTGACGAAGTCCATCTGGAGGTCGGGGCCGCCGTAGCGGATAAGCATCAGCTGGCAGACGTCATCACTGAGCATGATTCCTGCGTGGAACACAGGCTCCTGCCGTGGGCACTGGGACCTCACACCTAGCTCCCCTCCCACCTGACGCCCCTAAATTGTCCCTCTATCTCCAGGACCTGAATTCTAATAGCCCAGGGTCTTCTTTGACAGGGTTCATTGTGAATTAATTACTTATCTTACTAATCTTATTTTCTCTCCATTCTCTGTCCCTGTCCCCTAGGCAACCAGGAGGATCTCTTGATCAAGCGGGTTACTGGCCTTCCAGGCAGGACGCAGTCTGCTTAGTGGTCAAGACAATCTGTTTTGGAGTCTGGGAGTCCCGGAGGTAAGCCCCAGGTGACTTAACTTATCTGAGCTGCTATTTCTTCCTCTGTAAAGTGGGGATTATGACAGGGTGTTGGCAAAGACTAAATAAAGTGTGGGTGTGCCAGCCCTCAGTAAATGTTAGCTGTGAACATACTGATAATAATCCATGTTTTAGTTAATCACAGATCCACATCTTTGGGCCTCTGAACTCAGGGAGTAACTCTGCTCTTTAGAACGACTGTAGGCTTCCCTAGTGGTTCAGTCGGTAAAGAATCTACCTGCAATGCAGATAGACCTGGGTTTGATTCCTGGGTCAGGAAGATGCCGTGGGGAAGGAAACGGCAACCTACTCCAGTACGCTTGTCTGGAAAATCCCATGGACAGAGGAGCCTGGCAGGCTGCAGTCCATGGGGTCACAAGAGTTGGACACGACTTTGTGACTAAACCACCAGCAGGACGTCACGCACCCCTACCCCACCCCTGCCCCACCCCCAGCCCCACTCCGGGCCTGCTGTGTGCCTACCTGCCTCCCTCATGGCAGCCCGCAGTTGGGCCCAATTCAGGGATCCTGACCGGTTAGTGTCTTGCTTGTGGAAAACCTCCTGGGAAGAACACAAAGCAAAGGCTGAGGAAGCCAGCCATCTCCAAGCACCCCCTGACCTTGCACCCCAGTATCAAGCCTGCAAGACTGCTAGTGAGCGTAGGCCTAGCTGCCCAGACAAGAACAGGCTGCAGTCTCCTAGCCGGGATCCCACCCCCGTCCCAGTTGTCCTTTAGGCTGTAAGAGGGGGCAGTGTTTCTGTCATGAGGGATGGAGAGTCGGGATACAGATAAAATGCTTAATCTAAGCGAATCATCCAAATTTTGAAGGGCTTCCGACCTGATGACTCAGGAGACAGGAGAACGGTTATGAGCAATGACTGGAAAAGTAGGCAGGAGACAATTTATGAAGGACTCTAAATGCCATGCTAAGGGGTGTGAACTTGATCTGAAGGCCACGGGGAGTCTCTTCCTTTTAGTTAGGTAAGGAAGGAGGCAACATGATCAGATGTCACTTTCAAAATCCAGAAGACTATTGCAACAGGCTCTCTGGGTTTGGAAGAGAAAGTAAGAAACACTAGAAGGACACTTGGGAAGACTGGGTGAGTGGTTGGGTAGTGTCCGGCAAGGGTATTCTCCTCGGTTCTGTCTCATCTCAGCAAAAATTGGAAGCGACGGACGTGAGAGCCCTGGGCGTGTCATAGCTCTCGGACAGACCATGTTATAGCTCTCAGGTCTTGAACAGACTGTGTTATAGCTCTTAGACAGATCAGTGTTACAGCTCCGTGTTACAGCTCAATTTTATTTAGAAAATAGCAGGAAAATACATCCTTGAGGTGTGAGGGCATGCCAACCCAAGATGTAAAGAGAAGAGAGGGGGAGACTTGATCCTTTGGCTCCTCTTTTTATATGTTTTTTCCTCCCCCCGGGCCTGCCCTACGTAAATTGGGCTAGCCAGGAGTGCTGTTTGTTCTACCTGAAGTCCTCACTCCAGTCCTCGGACCTCTCTTTGTTCTATTTTCGCTGGCTTTTCCCTTCGTTGTCTTTTAGCCACACCATTCTGGACTCGTGTTGCCTATTCTAACTACCTAACAGTAGAACGGGCTGAAAGGGAGAGGTCTTTTACAAGTTTTGCAGAATTGCCATTTCTGCGCCGTCCTGCGGGAGGCCGGCTAAACACTTGTTCTCACCTGATAGAACATCAGCTGCTTCCACAGGTCCCTGAATTCCTGGATACTCACAGTGCCGGATGCGTTAAGCTGATAGCAGGGTTAAGGTCAAAGCCACCATAGGAGTTTCATGCCCACCTCTGGAAGCAGTGATGGGCCCTTCACAGAGTCGCGGGCAACTTGGGACATCACAGTCAGTGTTGGACATGCCTAGTTGGCCTCCCCTGACTGGTCTGTCCAGCCCAGGGCTCCCTGGCCCTTGCTAGGAAAGGACAGAATGAGCTGGAACACAGCAACGCTGGGAAGAGAGGTGGGGATGATGGTGGTGACAACAGCTTCCATCTAGTGAAACAGGGTATTCTGATGTGGCCAATTTGATACAGTTTAAATAAAACATAGTAAATATTTTATCACTGTTGTTAAAACTAACTTATGGATGGATTCAGGCACAAGGGTGGATGAGGAGGCCTTTTCTATTTAGTCATTTTGTGACAAGTTAACAGCTGAATGGTTGGCTCTGTAGACCATGTCCAAGTCCCCCCATGTCAGAGAGACTGGGTCAAAAATACCACCACACACCAGCTCTGTTGGAGCCCTGGCGGTGGGCCTAGTGCTGAGCTACACACTTGACCTTCATTTTCACCTAGCAGTTGGGGTAGTTACTAACTGCCCCCTGCTCTGGATGATGAAATGAGAGCTCAGCGAGTATGATCTCATCTCTGGTGACAAGGCTGGGACCTGCCCCAAAGCCTGCACACCTGACCACCATCCCCCATCGCCCCTGGCCTCTGCAAAGTTGCTAACAAGATTCTTTGTATTTGCAACCCTCTTCACACTATCCATTCTATGTGCCTCTCTGCAGTGTGGGTAATTAAACTCCAGTTAACTTGTCCACTTCCCTGGTGGCTCAGATGGTAAAGCGTCTGCCTGCAATGCGGGAGACCCGGGTTCAATCCCTGGGTTGGGAAGATCTCCTGGAGAAGGAAACAGCAACCCACCCCAATACTCTTGCCTGGAGAATCCCACGGACGGAGGAGGAGCCTGGTAGGCTACAGTCCATGGGGTCACAAAGAGTCGGACGCGACTGAGCAACTTCACTTCACTTTCTACAGAATAGGCTTTAACACCACCCTTAGGCTACACATGAGGACTTTGTCACTCCTCAGAGCCCTAGTTAAGTGCTAGGGCTGGGTCTCAACCCCAGGAAGTCTGGCTCCAGGCCAAAGCTCTCCAACAGCAGAATGCATCCACCCACAAACCTGAAAGGATACATCCAGCAGGGCCAGGATTCCCTGACAGGCCTCAAGGCTGAAGAGAGGCTGTTTGCTTCCTAGACCTGTGAAGGAACAGAAAGAGTCTGCATGGGAGTGGCCCTGGGACTGCAGGGAGAGGCAGTGCTGTCTAGACCCTCCAGAGGTTCCAAGGAGCATCATTTATGTTGGGGGTGGGGAGAGTAAGAGCAGTGGAGACTGAGAGAGAAGGCTTGGCGGGTGGGGGCGCAGGAGGTGATTCCTACCCCCAAGGAAAACAGTAAAACCCTGCAGAAAACATTCTGGCTTACACAGTGGGACAGATGAACATGGCCCTTTGTACCTGGTGGACTGGCAGAGAGGTGACATTTTGTAACTGGGGGAGTGGCAGAGGCAGGTAGCCAGCTGGTCACAGACTACCCAGCCTGAAAGAGCAACTTGTCCAAGCTCCCACCCAAACTGGGAGACAGCCTCAGACATCTTGACAGTCCTCCTGTCAGCGATGGGACCTCTCTTTTTCACGTGAATCCATAGCTCCAGGTCAGGAGAAATTTCTCATTTAATTCCAAAGGAACCTCTTTTCTCATTCATTCACTAGCCCTAGTTTTACCTCCAGAAAAACATAAATAACTATCTGTCCCCTCCTTGACATCTCCCCTCCATTCTAAATATCTAAACATTTCTCCAACGCTTCCCCAGATGACATGGTTTCTAAACCCACACCTCCCTGTTCCATGAGCTATGCTTTGCCAGCATCTCCCTAAAATGTGATACCAAGACTGGAACACACGCCTGCAGCTGCAATTGGATTAAGCAGAGTACAGTGGGTCTATCATTTCCAAAATTTTCAGTCTGCATTTCCCAAATTACGTTCCAAGGGAGATGTTTTGCAGAGAAAGGGTTTTGAGTTCAAATACATTCGAAATGTTTTGTATTTACAAGCCTTTTCTCCATCATCATGTACCTTAGCACGTGATTGGTATAGAGGAGTCAACATTGAAATTTTGTTTAACACAGAATTACCTAAGCTCAATTGACCATAGAACCTAACCCTTTTTATTTCATGGAACACTCACTAAAACCTTTTGGTTTCTAACATTTCTTGGAACACGATTTCAAAAACACACATCTAAAGCTTCCATTAAATACTGTCTGAATTTGGATTAGCTTATTTAGCAGCAACTTAAAACTATTAGCACATGTTAAGCTCAAGGTCAACTAAATTAACCAGATATCTTTCAAATAAACTGCCACAAAGATGAGGTCTCTTCTGTTATGAACTTGTGTGACCGATTTTTTAAAAATTACAAAATGGCAGTTTTTAATTATCACCCTGACTGCATTTCATCTTTTTGGCTTGGGCACAGCTTGTGGTGAACATTCTGAATTTCAATTCTGTTGTCTATTAATGATTCCTCCCAGCTCTGTGCCATCTGCAGATCTCATAAGCCTTCGTGTCTTGTCTTTTCTTCTTCCAAGCCATTGATAAAAGCTGAGGACGTGTAGGGGGACCAAGGGCAGAATACAGAGATTCATCTAAGTGTCTAAACATGTAGACTCTGATCCATAACATAGAATTATTCCTCTGGTTTCATTTTTATAAAACTCTTGGGATTGATGCTAAAATTTTGAATCATATTGCTACTTTCCAACCCCCACTTCATCACTTGTTATGAGAGACTTTACCAACTATTTTGCCAAAATCTATAGTGGCTCTTTGATCTGTCCACCAGAAATCCTCTCATAGGAATAAATGAAAGCAATGTGTCCATCCATTCTTTTAAAAATTTAAATGTGCAGAAGCCATCTCTTTTAGATAATTTCCATAGAATTTTTTTTTTTTTTTTCGGATGAGGGGTAGGGAGGGGGCACATCTCATATTCTATCATTTCTAGAGCCTCGCCTTCTGGCTCTTTTATAATATTCGAGTGTGGCTTTGAGAAACCATCTGGAAATTATGCAATTCCTGAGTTTGTTTGGGTTTGAAGTCTTGGCTTCATATAAAAGAGAAGCAATCAAATACCCTTCAATTGTTTGGTTTACTTTTTTCATTTTGAGGTTCGTTCTCTTGCCTGGAGAAATTATGTTCTTCTCATTCAAAATCTACATATAAAATACTTTTAGATGGGCTTTAAGCTTTCCTGATGATTTATGCCAGGCTTCACACAAAGGCATCCACATCGAAGTTCTCCTATGTGATGAGCTCCCTTCTATCCGATTTTTGTAGGTTAATCAATTTAAATATGCGCTCATCAGAGATCTCCCTGGTAAGCTACTCAATACTTAATTATTTATTTGCTGAGTTGAAGAAATGAGTGCTATTCTTCCACAAGGACTTTCTAAGCCAAGAAAGGAATACTCAACTATTCTTCACAAACTAGCAGAAATCGTTATTTTCTCTACCATGTATCTCTACACACCCAACTAAGCAAAAAAAAAAAAAAAGAGCTATTTTCCCAAGCTGCATAAATTCCTCTACCTCTATCAGACCACACGACCCACCCTGGTGTAGGACACAGCTGCTGGGGAGACCAGTGGGCATTCACATGGCCCATCAGGAGAAAGAGAAGCAGACCCAGAGTTCAGAAAAGTCGTGTCCCCTGAGTCCAACAGGAATGACTGAAATACTCACCTGACCAGGGCATGTGGTTCAGGATATTCTGCAGTTGGATTGCGTTTATTTCTGGATGCTGAAGTGGAAGCAGAGGGTCAGGAGAAAATCATCATTCCTGAAGTCTCATTGGATGTAGAACCCACAGATAAACAGGGCTGGGAAAGGCCTCTCCCACATCTGCTTAGCACAGCATATGTGCCATTTCTGGGCAGAATAAGTTACACCATTTTCTTATACGTAAGGACGTGACTAGACATATGATTAAATCCAGAATTTCATAAGAACTTCAACAACAGTTTAATTGGGTGTCAAATTCAGAGTGCCCCAGCGGGGCAGGACTCTTAAGAAGTAGACTAATAGAGGTGTTTCTCAAACTGGGTTCTATAGAGATGCTGCAAAAGTTTAGCAATTGAGTTTTAATTTTATTCTTATTTAACTATCCTTAGCCAAGAGTCCAGATTTCCATTCTAGACTTCATCAGAAGCCACTCTTTACATGGGCATTTGACTTTAAAACATGTTAATGAAATGTAAGTACCATAAATTTGAACTTATAAAATGGATATGATACCTTTCTATTTATCTGTTCTATATATCTTTATATATCTGGATTCTCTATGTGATTCCATTTGATAAAAGGACTGCAGCAGAAAATGTTTGGAAACCCCTGGCATGGAGGAAAATTCTTAAAAACAACACACAGAAGATTTTGATGTAGCCTCTCTGACTATACTAAGCAAATGCCAGTGTGAAAATGAGAAAAGATGGGAAAGCAGGCAACTTGTAAGTTAAATCAGGAGTGTTACTAATGCAGGAAGTGCATGTTCTTCCAGTTTTAATGACATCTCTCAGATGTCAGACCCAGATTTCTTGCCCTGTTCCTAACTGGGTTTACTGTCCTACAAGTTAAGAATGGGGTGGCTTTTGCTGGTGCTCAGACCTGGGTCAGTCCAATGAAAGAACTCGAAAGGCTACCAGGTGGATAGCCTTCCTCTTCCTCAGTGCCTCTTACCAGTCCCATCGTCCACAGGGGCCCACCCACGGGGTCTTTCTCCCTGGGTTTCCCTCCTCCAGACACCCCAGGGCTCGCTCCACCCTCCCCTCCCAACACAGAGTCTCACCCCTGCCATATTCCATTTTTTCAGGGATTAAAAATTGAAGTTGTTTCTCCCACAGCAAATCAAGGTAGCTTCCAAGAGCAGATATGCATTTTATAAGAGATTTCTGAAAACAACAGCTCTACCCATTTGTCTAAAAACTTGAGGGCTCTCCTGGAAAGTGGCAATCGGGACTAGGAAGCCTTAAATCACAACTTATACCCAGGATCAAGCAGAGACAAACCCATGCTTCATGAAATTAGGGGCTCTGCAGTATCCTTTGCTCCTCCTTATCTCCCCTGGTCAACTTACCTTTTCAAAGAGTTTGGTGAAGAATTCATCCTTCCCTTCACTTTGGTCTACAATTTCCTATAGAAACAGACATACGGAAGGACAAGGTCATTCCCTGGACAGATGGACTCTCATGCATACACTAATGGGTCATGGCCCCCAGGCCTCTGAAATCTACAAACCTGACCTTGAGCACCGCTTTAAATTTTCTGCCATAGCCTTCACATACATCCCTTGTTTCTCTAACCCTCAGTGGCTTGGGGAAGTAGCAAACCATGAAAGGGGCAGAAGAAACACCAGGTAGAGAGAAATAAGAGCATGGATGTGTGACTCGTACACAAGGGCTCTGGGCCTTCAAGACCAAGGACCTGATCAGAAGGGCAATTCTCCTGGTACAAAAACAGCAGAATCTGAGGACTTTTAGGGCATGATAGGTAACACAATATATGTGCCATCGAGGGCTTCCCCAGTGGCTCAGCGGTAAAGAATCTGCCTGCAATGCAGGAGACAAGGAGACTCCAGTTCAATCCCTGGGTTGGGAAGATCCCCTGGAGGAGGAAATGGCAACCCGCTACAGTATTCCTGCCTGGAGAATTCCATGGACAGAGGCTGCAGTCCATAGGGTCGCAAAGAGTCGGACACAACTGAGGAACTGGGCACGCACACGTGTGCCATAGAGTAGGGCCTGCAGGACCTGTGGACCTCTTCCCCCTAAACCCTAAAGGTGAGGGGAGAAGCCTACCCCCTGGCTTTGTGAACAGATCCAGTCACGTGCAAATCTACCTGAAAACTCACCTTAGAGAAGATGACTCTGGAATTGCTGCCGATTTCACTGAGAGGGGAGAAAAGACAGATTTACTTCTTGGGGATAGCCTTGGGAGCCTTTTGGCCAATACCCTCCCTCATCTTCCCAGCTCCTTAGCTACTGCACCATGCGGGCCTTGCCCGGCTCCACCTCATGCCCCACTGGCCCTTGAAGTGTGCAGTCTGGCACACAGCTCAGCACTCGGCTGTACTTCTCCACCTGCCCTGCGCTCTCACCCCCTGCATTTGCTCAGGATGAGCCCTCTACCCCGACCCCATGTGCCCTTTCCTCCCCCCACGCCCTCATCTAACTGCTTCCACTCACACATTAACACTCAGAAGTCTCACAAGGCGGTGAGACCCAGGACCAAGTTAAACTACCTACGCCCAAAACATGAATGAGAAAGAACTGGGTCCTAAGTACTGAAGGGCAGTCACGTCAAAACAATCCTTGGCAAAATACAGGCCTACCTCATTTCACTGTGCTTCCCTTTATTGTATTTTTCACAGATTAAAGGTTGGTGGCAACCCTGTGTCGAGCAAGTCTATGGGCGCCATTTTTCCAACCGTATTTGCTCACCGCGTTTCTCTGTCACATTTTGGTAATTCTCACAATATTTCAAGCTTTTCATTATTGTTTTATTTGTTATGGTAATCTGTGATCAGTGTTGTTATTATTGCAAAAAGATTCTAACTCCTTGAATGCTCAGACAATAGTTGCCATTTTTTAGCAATCAAGTATTTTTTACTTAAGGTATTCACATTGGGGTTTTTTGACACAATGCTATTGCACAATACTACAATACAGTATAAACATAATTTTTATATGCACTGGAAAACCAAAAACCCCTGTGACTCTCTTTAATGAAGTATTTGCTTTATTGCCGTGGTCTGGAACTAAACCTAAGATAGGCCTGTTATAAGTTTGGCTGGGGTGTGTGTATATTGAATTGTCTGAGCCCGATAGTTGTTGACAGCCTCCCTCATCTGAACAATCCCAGTGCCTCCTATAGGAATCACCACCTCCATGAAGCCACCCCTGCTTCCCCTAGGACCATGGGAAGTTGGCTCAGATGCTCCTCCTGATGTTCTCCTAACACCCCGGGCAAATGAACACTTGCCCCAAACAAAGTGTAACATAAATAACTGCTCACATACCTATGTCCTTTCCAGACTGAGCTCCTGGGGGGCAGGACCCAGGCCTGTTCTAGCTTTTTCTCTAGCAGAGTGCTCATTTGTTAGGAGAGTAGGGAGGAAAAAGTGAAGGTGTCTCCATGCAGAGGCTGTCCTGCTCTCGGGCTCGCCCTGTCTCTCTTCTGTGTGGTCACAGAGACCCTCCACCATTTTCCCCTTACTCTCCCTCCCTTGGCCCAAGTGGACCCCAATGTCCAGGAGAGGCCTGGCCCTTACTAAAAGACGTGCTTCCTGGAGAAGACTCTGAGGACGAACTCAGACTCCTGGCAGGCCTCAGATGTGCAGGGCACAATCACGTATGTCCCTGGCTTCAGCCACAGTTCCCGGCTCACTTCCTTCTCTGTGAGAAACGTCGCACGGCAACTCAGGGAAGCATTTTTCCAGAAGAACTCAGACGGCAGTTTCTTCTGGGCATCAAAGCTCTATAAATTGAGGACAGAGGGCAACAGATGAGGTGATCATCCATGGCTTGTGGTCAGGCCTGGGCACCTTGTCCAGGAGCCAGGACGAAAGTGGCCTCTGATTTGCCAAATGCCACCTCCCCCAGTGGAGGGGTGAGGAGTGGAGAGAAAACACGAGGACATGTCCTGAGTAGGCACCTCTGCTGGGACCTTACATGAGGCTGAATACATAGGTCGTTTGATTTGACTTTGTGTTAAAACAACATCATGCATAGAATGAGGTGAGGAAGGTCACTATGTCTACACGTCCACGTTACAGTTGAGGGGCTGAGGCTCAGATAAGTTAGGTCATCTGCACAGAGTTACCCAGCAGGTAAGAGTCTCTGCCAGGACAGGAATCCAGGGCAGCTAAGCCCCAGTGCCCATGTTCTAGATCCTTCCTGATGCTGCCTCTGGGTATGCGCTATAGTTTCAAGGTTGATTATGACATGATTATGGTCACAGGTACACACATACCACCAGCCATCTGCCTCCACACTGATCACCTGGACATTCCACACCACCTCAGGGAATATAGCCTCGTAAAAGGGAAAGAGGACTGGCCAAAATCCAGAAGACCCAATCAGAGGTCTGGTTTGTGTTTTGTTTTTACAACATATTTTTTTCTCTCTCTCCCTCCCTCTTTTATTTCCCCCTCTGGCCTTATTTTTCTCTCTTACTTCCTCTTCCCTTGGCTCTCATGCAGGGCTATGGAGGGAGGGGTGGTCCACATGGGGATGCATGCATTTGCAGATAAAGACACTACCTACCACATAAAGACATTGCCCAGATTCCACTCACGGCTGGGGAAACAAAATGTATCTCCTGGTCATGCTTGCTTTCTTATTGAGACAATGAGAACTACAGAATCGGTCCATTGCTATCTTTGCCCTGGTTTCCTGGAATCTCAGAACTCACTTTTACAATCAGCTGCAGTAGCTATCCTCTGTGTAGTGTTCCTGGTAGAATCAATTGCTTCCTTCTCCCTTGTCCATTTATAACTTTTTTCTCGCCAGTTGAATTCTATAACTGGTTCATGGTTTTGCTCTGTTTACACTTTTTATTGTAGGTTGACCTAAATTCTATTTAGGAATAGGCTTGATATAAATAAATTTTTCTTTTTAAATTAATAGGTAACTTTGGGAGCACTCAGTATTCCCTTGGGAGTGAAGGAAAAAAAAAAAAAAAGCCCAAACCAAACTAAGACACCCAATGCAAAATGGTTTCTTTATAAAAACCCTTTTACTCTAATGCGTCTAATCTGAGAAAATTAAGTTTTTCACTCCTGTTTTCTTTGGGAAACAAAATAATAGCTGCCACCCTTCAGAGGCCAGGAGAGCTCAGGCCTTCTTAACTGATCCCTCTAAGCTGCCACTGCAGCTGAAACAGAGCTATCCTTGTCCTCTGCCTGCGTTTTCTGTTTTGTTTTCCCAAGCTTTCATCCCCGATTCCTAGGCGGTGGGTTGCATGGTCTCCTGTTGTCCCCTCTGTTATAGATCTATTTTATGATGGGCTTCATAACTCAGGCAAGATTGTGATTTATCATTCTTCCTCTACTGTGACAGTCTGAAATATTTGCTCTAGGTATTTATGTAGAGATTTAATAAATTCTAAAATTTATTGGTTCTGCATCAGGCTCAGACCTCTCTGCAGAGGCATAGGGACTTTAGGGGGGACCTTGGATTAAAAAGAACAGCAGATGTTCTGTGCTTGCACACACAGGCAGTTGGCATTATTGCCAGCCCTTTCCAGAGCTCCTTACGTAAGGCTCCTGCAGTCACAGTGACCCCTGCCATGGGGACATCACTCCCAACCAGGGCCAGTGGGCAAGTGTGCGACTCACCTGGTTCACCTGAAAAACAACAAAAAAAGAGGCCTCGTGAGGTGCTAAATCCAGCTCTTTCACAAGCACAAATTCTAATAGAGGCTGATTTACAGGAAGGCTCTACCCAGAGGCCACCGCCCCTCCCAGCAGACTTGTAGTTCTAGTCAGTGACATTTTAATCCATCATTAGAAATTCTGGAAAACGGTGAGGCAAGGTAAGCTTGGCCTGGGGAGAGGGACAAAGGGAACCAGAATTAACTGTATCAACTATATCAACATTGTACTGTGCCATGTACATTGCTAAGCTTTATCCACAGGATCTTCTTCTGCTCCACCCTTTGCATAATTATCACTGTCCCGGTTTTACAGATGGAGAAACTGATGTTCAAATGCAAGGAGGTGGCTTGTTCTAGATCACGTATTCCCAAGGGACAGAGACAGGATTTGCACCCATGGTGGTCAAAGGAGGTGGGCAGACAGAGAGACAGATGGTAAAGAGGACAGGGAACAGGAAGAAAGGATAAGACCCCACGAGAGGCCTACTGACCCTGAAGAGGTAGAAGCCAATGGCGAGGTGAGGCTTCCAGTTGCGGTGCCTGTGTCTGGGCTTCTGGAGCAGGGATACCAGCACGCTGCAGAGCAACTGGGACCTCCTGCCCTCCTGGGGCCTCCAGACTGACAGCAGGAACTGTGGGTTCTTCCAAAATGTGTCTGGGGCAAAACACAGCAAGGTGAGACAAGTTTCCCTAGCATCCTGCTTGCCAAACCACAGGGAGGGGCACAGATACAGGGCGCCTCCCTGGGATTCCCACTCCAGGGCCACCTGGACAGAGCTGGGGCCTCTTCCACCATAGCTCTGTCCCTTTCCCACCCACCTCCTTCACCTCGGGTTCTTTTGTGGACACACAGACCAAAGGTTGCTGCTGCTGCTAAGTCACTTCAGTCGTGTCCGACTCTGTGCGACCCCATAGACGACAGCCCACCAGGCTCCCCCGTCCCTGGGATTCTCCAGGCAAGAACACTGGAGTGGGTTGCCATTTTCTTCTCCAATGCATGAAAGTGAAAATTGAAAGTGAAGTCGCTCAGTTGTGTCCAACTCTTAGCGACCCCATGGACTGCGGCCCACCGGGCTCCTCTGTCCATGGGATTTTCCAGGCAAGAGTACTGGAGGGGGTTGGCATTGCCTTCTCTGAGACCAAAGGTTACTCTCCCTGTATTAATAGCTTTGGCCCAGCACACTGCCTGGCACAGACTTTGTGTCCTGTATGTTCACTGCCTGGGTTGGTGACTGTGTTAACTAACTGGAGAGAAGATGCCCGTGGTGCCAGGGCAGCTGCATTTTAACGGGGACCACGCCTTAGCTTATGAGGAGCTTCAGCCTTTGGGGGGACACTAAAGGGGAGAGAAAGTCAGGGCTGAGGGGGAGAGAAAGTCAGAGCTAAGACCACTGTGACCTTGCTGAGATCCTACCCCTCTAATCTTTCCTACCATGGAGATGGCTCAGTACCTCCACTGTGGAGAAAGGGATGCAGTCCCCAAACCACTCCACTTGGAGAATGTATATATGTTCATCTCTTGTACTTGATGACCTGGGAATCCTTGACTTTGTTTCTCTATCAAACTCTAAGTAAAGAGGGCCTGATACATACAATATAAATATTAATTCCAATCCTGCCTGTTACCGGGTTGTTACTTCAGCACATCTAAGGCCTTGTCCAAAAACCACAGAAAGATGTAACTTTTCTATTATGCATGTGCACCTATGGCCTCCTGGTGCTGGGGGAAAGAGAACCCACCCTCTAGAAAGCTGCAACCGCAACAGATGGGCAGTTTGACAGAGTTCTATGCCTCTGTGCAAATTAGGACAAAGGTGTCCCATCTTCCCACTGGGCACAGCCCAGGGCCAGCACACACAGCTCGGCCAGCAAAGCCCCCTACCTCCTCAGCTAGGTGCCCCGGGGAACGGCTCTGCCCACAGCCCCGCCTTTGCCTGGAGAAGCTGCCACTTTAGCCGCGAAAGCCTCTGGCTTCCATATACACACTCACCTTGGGGCAACTTCATCTGGCCACCAGCAGTCCTCCCATTCTCCCATCTCCCCTCCAGCATGGTGTACGACCACTTCTGGCCCACCTCCTGAGTCAGCAGGCCTGGGCTCAGTTTACAGATGACCAGAAGCATGAAATGTGCTTTAAAGTCCTGCAGTGACATCCTGTGCAGACAATAAAAGAAAGAAAAGAAAGTGTAGTCGCTCAGTTGCATCCGACTCTTTACGACCCTATGGACTGTAGCCCACCAGTCTCCTCTGTCCATGGGATTCTCTAGGCAACAATACTGGAGTGGGTTGCCATTTCCTTCTCCAGGGGATCTTCCTGACCCAGGGATCAAACCTGGGTCTCCCGTATCACAGGCAGATGCGTTACCCTTTGAGCCACCAGGGAAGCCCATGGAGATGACATTCAGTCATTAGGACCAGAGGGAAGCTGCAACTAAGGATCAGGCACCTAGCCCTCTCCAGACCCAGGGCCCCATCCTCCATGCCCTCATGCAGACCCAGGTGAGTGGGGCTGGCTGGAGCAGCGTGAGGGTCCATCACCAGCAAGTGGTGCTACGGAGAAACCCTACTCTGTGGCTGAAAGCAGCCTCCAACAACGGCTGCCTGAGGGCAATGATCCTGTGCCACTGATGGTGGTGATAAAGCAGAATTGGGGTATTAGACATGTTCAGTGAGAATCACACAGATCTGTTCCTAGTCATCTATTGATTAAAAAAATCTTTGCCCCTACAGGCTAATGTTATGGCCCGAGGCATGCCACCTGAACCAGCAAATGCTCAGTTTACTCTCTGTAACAGGAAAGTAGTAGTATTTCCAGGGCTCTTGAGTTCAATGACCTCTTTAAGAATAAGTCTGAAAAGGATTGGTAAGGGGAGAAGAGGGGCCCGTGGGACAGGTTGGAAAGGGTGAAATGCGGAGGAAATGAAGAACAGGTGGGGCTCGTGTCAGACACCCAAAAGCAGCATCAGCTCAGGGCGTTGGCCATTCATAAAAAGAGGTTAGAGGCTTTGGGGTGGGTAGGGTAGTACCGCTTTGCTCTGGAGGGCGCAGGTGGCAAGAAACAGCAGTCACAGAGGAGGTGGTGGCCCCCGCACTCTCTGCTCTGAGCACCCACTGAGCTCCATGCCACAGGTCTCTGCTCTTAGCACAGAGACTGTGGATGTTGGATTGCTCTGCTGGGCTGTGAGCCCCTAAAGGGTCTTCTTGATCTCCTAAAAGAAATGCCTGGCATATATGAGGCATCCTATAAATGTCTGCTGAATGGATGTCCTAATGTAAGCCAGGGCGTCTGTCCTGAGTCCCTGTGTCAAATACCAGAATTCTCCATCATCATCTTTTCTCAGCAGCAGAATCTTCTCCTTGGGGCTCAGTAGGTCCCACATACTCGAGCTGAAAACAGAAAAGAAATGTTTTCATGGGGGAGGAATGGATTACAAAGGACATGCAAGAAACTCTTCAGTAAATGCTCTGTAATGGGCTTAGTTGCTCAGTCTAGGCACATCACTTACTCTGAGTCAAGCTCTGGACTAGGCTCTTGACATGTTTTATTTAAGGATAACAACAACTTTACAAACTAGGGATTTTTATTGTCATTTTTGTGTGCGTGCGTGCTAAGTCATTTCAGTTGTGAACAATTCTTTTGTGTCTCTATGAGCTGTACCCCTCCAGGCTCCTCTGTCCATGGGATTCTCCAGGCAAGAATACTGGAGTGGGTTGCCATGCCCTCCTCCAGGGGATCTTCCCGACCCAGAATCGAACCCGTGTTTCTTATGCCTCCTGCACTGACCAGTAGGTTCTTTAGCACCAGCGCCACCTGAGAAGCCCCACTGTCATTTTTAGAGGTAAGGAAATTGAGGTTAAAAGCGATCAGGTCACTTGCTTGAAGCCACAAAGTTATTAAATGTCAGAACTACCACTGGAATCTATATTGCTATTTCTTTTTTTCACAACCTGTCATTTTGGACTTTATTTCTGGCCATAAAAGAGTAAGGCTTTCATGTATCACTTCCCCACTATCAACAGCTAAAAATCGGACAAAATACATGAAATAACCATTTTTGGACACAGCAGGCAGCACAGAACTGTGACCTCAAGAGGAGGGAGACAAATGAAGTGAGCCCTAACACTGACTAGACTCCTGCCTGAAACTAATTCCCCAGAGAGTGATGCAGGGACATGGACCCTGAAAGAGCCCGGCAGTCTTGCTAAGTGGAGGAGACAGAGTCTGAAGTTCAGGGAGGACCAGGCAGCTAGAATTTGCTGGAGACAGTGCCACTTAAGGAAGGAGCTCCAGAGAACTTCATAGAGGGTCCCTTGAGTCTTTGGCTAAAATAGAATCTGTGCATACATGAAATGAAACCTCACAAGACTGGATTATAGTGAGAACAATTCCCAGAGTTGACACCAGGTTGGAAATCATTTGAATTCCCACCAGCCAGGGTTAAAAGCCCTTACAGAATACATGGGGTCTTCCGTAAAGAACCCAAAGAGCCTACACCTTAGTAGTGAGGTCAAATTATCCCCCCAATACACTTTTTCCTAGATCTGTCCTAAAAGAAAACTTCAAAGTATCATTTTAATCCCTAAGCAACTAAATTTACAATGTCCAGCATCTAATAAAAAATAACTAGGTGTATGAAGAAGCAGAAAATGTGATCTGTGACCAGGAATAAAAACTGACCTAGAAATAAGAGAAATATGATTGAACTAGTCAATAAGGACATTAAAACACCTATTATAAATATGCTCCATGTTCCCAAAGATGTAAAGGGAACTATGGACATAATGAAAAGCAAAGTGAAAGATATTCTCAAATGGTATCTCTAGATTTAAAAAATATTTATTCAAAATTAAAACTACTTTGGATGAGACTAACTGCAGATTAGACACTATGGAATAAAGCCCATCATTTTATTTAATCCTTATCATACTTCTGGCTCAAAAAAGGTTGCTTAAGATCACACAGCTGACAAAGTTAATTTAACTCATCATTTTTTCTCAAAACAAGCACTTGTTTTCCTAAACAAACTACTAGCAACATTATGACACTATATTTCTGTAACACTTTAAAATTTAAGTATATCTTTGGATGCCATTTTTCTACATAGATCCAGTCCCTCTGACAATTCTCTTTATTAAAATATAATAAATAGAGTGCAGTACAACCTATCAGGAGTAAAATTCTACTTGTTTTTCTGAGCCTTCAATTTTTCACACATAAAAATGATTCAGTGATAATGAACATGTGAAAATGTTTCTGTACTCTTAAGTGATATGTGAAAGTGAAAGTCACTCAGTTGTGTCTGACTCTTTGCTACACCATGGACTATACAGTCCATGGAATTCTCCAGGCAAGAATACTGGAGTGGGTAGCCTTTCCCTTCTCCAGGGGATCTTCCCAACCCAGGGATCCAATCCAGGTCTCCTGCATTGCAGGCAGATTCTTAAGCAGCTGAGCCACAACAAAAGCCCAAGAATACTGGAGTGGGTAGCCTATCCCTTCTCGAGTGGATTTTCCCGACCCAGGAATTGAACCTGGGTCTCCTGCAGGCAGATTCTTTACCAACTGAGCTATCAAGAAAGCCCCCAAGTGATACGTAGAGTTAAGTATTATAAATCTTCATTGCCAGAGGGGGAAGGACTATAACACTTGGTCTGCCTTTCTGCCTGTGCCCTATGCCAGCCTGTAGCCTGTAAAGCCCCAGGGTTGATTTTAGGCAGAAACAATCAAAAAGTAGGCATCTAATCAGAATGCCCAGAGGTCATTAAGTGTAATTAGAGTGCAGGGGCCAAGCCTGATCTGTCTGACGCTGACTCGACAAGTCCAAGTGTACACTGACTAGAAAGAGCACTGGACTAGATGCCAAAGACCTTGCTTGAGTCATGCTGTGAGACCTTAAAGAATTCACTTAATCAAACCAGTCCATCCTAAAGGAAATCAGTCCTAAATATTCACTGGAAGGACTGATGCTGAAGCTGTAGCTCCAATACTTTGGCCACCTGATGCGAAGAACTGACTCATTGGAAAAGACCCTGATGCTGGGAAAGACTGAAGGCAAGAGGAGAAGGGGACGACAGAGGATGAGATGGTTGGATGGCATCACCGACTCGATGGACATGAGTTTGATCAAGCTCCAAGAGTTGGTGATGGAAGCCTGGCGTGCTGCAGTCCACGGGGTCGCAAAGAGTCAGACACAACTGAGTGACTGAACTGAACTGAAGCATCAGTTTCTTCATAATGGAGATGAAACCACCTACCTTATAATAGTATTATTTGGAGGACTCAATGAAATGATCAAAATTCAAAAGGTTTAACACAATGCTGGCAAGTTCTCAATAAATATTAACTTTAATTATTATAATGAATGAAATGAAAGTGTTAGTCGTTAAGTTGTGTCTGACTCGTTGCAACCCTATGGACTATAGCCTTCTGGCTCCTTTATCCATGGGATTCTCCAGGCAAGAATACTGGAGCGGGTAGCCATGCCCTTCTTCAGGGGATCTTCTCCACCCAGAGATCAAACCTGGGTCTCCTGCATTACAAGCAGATTGGTCTGTATATTTAAGCATTGTATATGTATGTGTGTGTGTGTCTGTGTAAATCACTTTGCTATACACCTGAAACTAATACAACATTGTAAATCAACGATTATTCAATTTAAAATAATAATAATTATAAACATGAGGGATTGGTCCACACAGTCTAAAAGCTTTCCTGATTCAACCTGAGACCAAAAGCATGCACTGGAATTTGTGTCCCAACAACAAACTTCTTTGCAGCCTTCACCTACCCCATCCTCACCCCTCCCAGCCAGCCTCAGACATTCACCTGTCACTCCAGTCTCCTTTCCACTCTATCTTCCCCCAGGGGTTCCGGAGCCTGACGAGATACTCAGGTCCATGTCTGGTGGTCACCTGCACGAAATGAGAACCAGTTCAGGTGGCTGGGCTGAGGGCCAACAGCAAATGCTGCGGACATCTGGGTGATTTCATGCCTGCAGCTGAGACCTTGACATGAACCTCAAAGGCCCTAGGAGTTGGCAGAGGAGAAAATGGCTCTGCTGTTTTACTCTCTGTGAGACCTAAGGCAAGTTACTTAACCTCTTTGGGTCTGTTTCCTGATCTGTGAAAAGAAGTTAATGATCACGTCTATTGCATGAGTTGAACATTCGAAGATACGTCTACTGAGAATCTGTCAATTTGATCTAATCTGTAAAAAGGGTCTTTTCGGGTATAATTAAGTTAAGGATTTTGAGACGAAATCACCCTGGATTAGTGCGGGTCCTAAATTCAATGACAAATGTACTTACAGAAGAGAAAGAGAAAGACAGAGGAGACGGGCGTGTAAAGATGGAGGCAAAAACTGGAGCTATGCGTGTGAAGCTAGGAAAAGCTGGAGACACCCTGCGTGGGAGGAGGTACAGAAGGATTCTCCCCAAGCCATCAGAGGGAAGATGGCACTAAGGTCCCCTGGATTTCAGACATCTGGCTTAAGAAAACACTGTGAAAAAGACATTTCTCTTGCTTTACATCTCCCAATTTCTTACTAATGTACCTACTCATAGGACTGTCATGAGCACTGAGTTAACACTGGTAAAGCAGTTAAGACGGTATCACATACTAAGTGCTAAATTTTGTTAAATAAATATAAAATCATAAAAATAAATATTTTAAAGTATAAATTGTTATCTAAATATGAAAAAGTTCTTAACACACCAAATATGATTGATGGAGATCTAGGAGATAGAAGTCAGGTGTGAATGGAGTTGAAAAAATCTGAACCAGAGTTTAAGGGAATTGGAGGACTTTGGGGAAGTCACATCCTCTACAGAATAGCAGAAGTTCTCGAAG
Organism: Bison bison bison; assembly: GCF_000754665.1. Classification (NCBI taxonomy): domain Eukaryota; kingdom Metazoa; phylum Chordata; class Mammalia; order Artiodactyla; family Bovidae; genus Bison; species Bison bison. The sequence goes on from NW_011494787.1 coordinate 1,334,536, forward strand.
ATTCAACCTGCTGATTCCTTATCTCCATGCTCCGCTCCTGCTGCTCCCTCCATTAGGAAGGCCCTTCTCCCCTGACACAAATCTACCCATCTTTTAGGGCCAACTCAAGGCCACCTACCCTACAAAGCCTTTTCTGATTTCCCTCCAACCAAACCAGATAAATATTCTCTCCTACCTCTAAACCTGAGAAGACTTTCATTATTGCTTCCTTCTTTCAGCTTCTACTTTGCTTCCCTATAGATTTCAAATATGATTTGTCTCCATACTTGATGGTAAGCTCTTTGTAGATAGGGTCCCTGTCTGGTTCATCTTCCTCTCAATGTTTAATAAAGCTCAAAAGGTAAAGAGCGATGGAAGGAAACTGGAAGACTGTTGAAAAGGAGCATGTGGGAAAGAAGCAGGAATTTGAAGGGAAACCCCAGATAGAAAAGTTATCATTTAGCAGCCCAGGGCAAAGCAAAGCTCAAGAAATGGTTACGAGACACAAGAGGGCTGTGTGTATGCTTGGTCACTCACTCATATCCGACTCTTTGCAGTCCCATGGACAGAGGAGCCTCATGAGCTCCAGACAAGAGTACTTTCCAGACAAGAGTACTGGAGTGGGTTGCCATTTCCTTCTCCAGGGGATCTTCTCAACCCAGGGATCAAACCCACGGCTCCTGTGTCTTCTGCATTGCAGGCAGATTCTTTTACCCGCTGAGCCATCGGGGCTAGATGGCCGATTGGCCAGGGCTGCCCCATGGCAAGAGAGGCTGGGATGATACTTGGAGGCGGCAAAACCTGAACCTACCATTTCACCCAGGAAAAGTGGCACAGAGGTCTGGGGAGCCCACCGCCTGCTTTGGCAGGCCCACCAGAGAACTGACCCCTAGACTGGGCATAGATAGTAACATTCACCAAGATGAGGTAAGGCATTGGGAAGAAGCCCTGGAGAGAAGGGAGAGGCGGAAGAGAGACAGAGGGGCCAGGTTCCACTCACCTTCCTGAGGCCTGTGAGTGTATAGGCATGGCCGTCCACCAACCCATTCTCCAGCACCCGCTCCTTCTGCAGAGATAGAGAACTCCTGTCAGTACTCCTGTCAGAACTCCTGTTGGCTGTGGGATACAGCCAACCTGGAAGTCAGAGGGACCTGCTGGCTGGAGCAAGGGTTTATGGGAAGGGTTGGGAGAGACCTATGTGGTCTTTCCCTACAGTTTTCAAAGCTCTTCAGCACCCACAGTCTCATTTGAGCCTTTGAAGAAGTCAGGGTGCCATTCTTCAGTGATTGGCACCCTGCTTTCCAGAGGGCAACTCAACTCAGAGCTGCTAAGTCATGTGAGGCGACACGATGGTCATTAGTGGAGGCAGGGCTAAACTGAGGACTTTCTACTACAGTTTCCGGGTTCTTGTTTGTTATGAAATCAGACAGTGATAGCTAGCAGAGCCGGTAAACTGCCTTGCATGTAGTTGACACTCAAGAAATGTTAGCTCCCTTCTCTGCACACCATCTGTATTCTACGGGGTTCTTGCCTGCCCCGGGGGCTCAGCTCTGCTCGTTTAGTTTGAACATCAGGACTCTGGGTGAGGGAGTTGGGGGAGTCCGGGGCATACACTGAGGCAAGAGCAGCAGCTGGTGGGTGAAGGGAAGGGGAGTGGGGAGGACACTGTCCTGCCAGGGCACAGCCTAGTCTCACCCCACAGTGGGTCTGGCAGCCAATCAGGGTTCTGCTGTACATGGCTCGGGTTAGGACATCCCAGAGGCTGTCAGGGGCTTCTGACAGCTTGATGGTCATTGTCACCCCTCCAGTGAAGTCCACAAGGGCTTCAGACACCTGTCCACGCTGCAAGTCTTCATAGGAGCCAGAGAGCCTGCCCAGGAAAGGAACAGATGTGAGAGAAGAAAGAGTGTTTCTACTGTACACAGGACAGTCCAAACAAGTCTAAAGAACCCCCTGCTTGGTTATTCCCAGGGCATGTGTCTGCTATCCCTTCCTCCCATCCCAGGGGCAAAAAAGAAATATATACTCAGTTTCTATTCCTACTGCACAAGTCCATCCATCAGGGAAAGGTAAGACTCCAGAAAGGTTGTTCCAGTGGGGTGACCCTTACATAAGAGACCCTGGATGTGTCACTTCTGTATTTGCTGAGCTAGGCCTCAGTATCTCACTTGATAAACTTCCCCTGCCTCCTCTTGCCCTCCCTCAATGTTGATGAGAGAGAGACAGAGACAGAGGAGGAGGGAAGGGCCAGGAAGGAAAGGGGAAAGGTTTGTGCAGTTGTCTTACTTAGCATAGGCCTTTTCCAGAAGAGCTCCCCAGAACAAGTTCTTGTAGGTAGAAGAGACAAAGACCAGCTGGCCAGCTTCATTCACAGGTAGTCGGTCATCTACCACAATCGGAACCCACTTTCCAAAGTGCCAGAACTGGAAGGACAGAAGGCCATGGAGGATGGTTAGCCCAGGGAGCAGAGATATGACTCTTCCAGAACCTTCTTTCCTATGGCCTCCCCCAGGCTGGGGCACCCAGAGGACACTCACCCAGAACTGGAAGATGCCAGCATACTTCTTCGTGAAACTCTGATTTAGGGGAACAACGCGACTCAGGATGTCCTGGTGCAAACTCAGAGCTTGCAAAGCCGCCAAGAACCAGCAGTCACCTAAGCCAGAGAGCACATGGAATCCACATGAATCTGCTGGACATACATGCGAAGACTGCAAGTGTCTCCGTGGATGTGCTGTACAGGCCTGCGCAAGCTACCAGTGTCCACGTGCATCTAGAGGACTAACTGCAGGCAAGAAATGCCTGGTCCCAGTTGCTATCCTCTCTGGACTTGTGGCCTAATTTAAGAGAAGGGAATTCTGTATCAGAGAGAAAGATGGTGAGTGAGCAGAGCAAGGGGTAGGGAACATTGTCTGGAAATCAGACTTGACACCAAGAACTGAACCATATTCCCAGACTAGTTTTTAGTTTCCCATATGCCCCAACATCAGGAACGGGGACCCAAACCCAACCAAACCTTTCTAAATCCTGCTTCTGTAACTGATTTATGCACTTCTGAGAAAAGTTCAACCCTTCTGGACTCCATTTCTCTGTCTGTGAAATGGGTATGACTACACATGTGCTTTCCCTCATGGCCAAGGGTTTTTCCTCTTCCTCTAAAAAGGAAGTTGGGTTGAAGATAGGTCTGCTCGGCTCCTAAAGCATCTAGTGACTGGTGTGCCAAGAAGGACTCATTACAGGAACTATGGTAGAGTGAGTCCATTTTCCCAAGATGAAACCCAGACCTGGAGACTGGTTAGGGGGGAGGATCGTTAGGCAAGGTGTGGTGTTCCCATGCATCCTCAGAGAACCGACTGGTTGTGATCATTCTGCCAGAAAATGACAGCATGTCAAGATGGAGCTCAGGGTGGCCATTTCCTCTCTTGGGATCTCTCAAACCCCCTCCTCCCCACCCCACTCTGCCTTGGCTGGGCTGGGCTGGCAGGTACCAGGTGTGTCTCGGGGCTGTGCAGACTTACCTACCAATCCCTGGCACAGATCCAGTCGTTTGGCCTTGGCAGAGTAGAAAAGGGGGTTGCTGTGCAGCTCCTGCAGGAACAGACAGAAATATCCTTCTGATGGAGAACAAAGAAGCCCCTGGAGCTACAGTGACCATAGTTTCCCATGTCCCCGAACTAGACTTCTGGGCACACAGATACGGAACATGTGTGAAATCAGGGCTATTTCAGGATTCTCCCCACTGTATTTCTCATTCCTTCTTGCTGCTTGTGTTAAGTCAGAGTGCTAGAGAACCCGGGGTAGATAGTGAGAAGTAGCACTTGTCCCTAGAAGGCCTTTTCTTGGAGTACCTGTGACAAATGGAAGCATCTGTTTTCTGGGGTGTTCTCATTTTTCCTAGAGATCTTCTCATTCCCATTATTCTCCTTGCTACTCTTCCTTCCCACCCCCAACCCCCAGTCTAACCTGTCTCTTTGGCTTCCATGCTGAGATGGAGGCAGGGGTGGGGTCAAGGGGAGAGTGGGGGATGGTCTCTGCTCCACGGCACACCCTAAATCCCTCTGTCTTTTCCTGGGCACCCTTCCACAAGGTCTCCCAGCAAACGGGAGACCTGGGCACCACATCACAAAGTCAGGTGCATAACAGACTCGCTACCTCAGCAATTCCCTAGATTCTCTAGGAGAAGGAGAGTTTTTGCTATCATCTAGTGTAGGAGGTTTACTGGGGAATTTACACACAGAGGGAGTTGGTAAGTCTGGGGTTGTAGGCTTTGATGGGGTTGGCTGATAGGGGACAGAAAAGGGGAGGATTTGGAGCCCAGAGTAACTTCGTTCCTTTCACCAGCCATCTTCAACTTGTTAACCAATTTTGGGGGAGCTGGTTGCCTTTCAACACATTAAGAAGTTGCCTTTTAAAGGAACTGTTGATGCATTTCACAAAGAGAAGACTTTTGTAAAGTGATTAGTAGCTTATTCACCTAGGTGTTTCATCAGCCAGATTTGGGGAGGGGAGTATTAAACTTCCTCTCTGACAGATGGTATTGGTCAGTCAGATGGACCCAAGCAGTGCATTGAGATATATTTCTGGTACACTTCTGGTGAAGTACACGACTGTTCCGTGTACTTCAGGGCAGGGGGTAAGGGAGTGCTTAGACCCCTTTCAGGATCACCCTGGATTTTCTC
>NW_011494787.1:1339293-1343282 GCF_000754665.1 Bison bison bison
TCTCTGGAAAATGGGAATGTGGGGACTTCTCTGGAGCCCTTCACATGGGGATCAACGACACTGAGTAAGCCCTGAGCCCTGGGAAGACGGTCTGGGCGCACATTGCGCGCGTGGGGTCCCGAGGCCCCTTACCGGAGGCCGCCTCCACTGCAGGCGGCTCGGCAGCTTCCGCAGCAGGGGCCCGCTGCCGATGGAGCTCAGGGCGGCCGGGAAGCTCTTGTCCTCAAAGAGACAGCCGTCCCTCAGACACCTTTCCTTCAGGGCCTCGTAGTCCTGTCTGGGGAGCTGCGAAAAGTCGCCCATTGAGTCCTTACGCCCCAGCTTCCAGTATCTGCAGATAGGGAAACACATGGCCATGGCCGGGACCACACAGACCCCAGGGCCCTCTGGACGGTCTCCGCGCCTGAAACAGAAAGCAGAGGGTGCCCAGTGTCCTCACATTCTGTTGAGGTTTTGCCAGGCCTCCTGGGAGGAAGAGGAAAGTGGAGGGAATGTGCTGGTGGTGCAGGTGAGTTGGGGGTGGGGGCGGGGGGAGTACAGGCTATGAGAACAGGACTGAAGCGCCTGGTTTATCCTCATCCCAGGTAGTGGGGGACCTGGAGCACTGCTTGTTTAAGTGTGGGGGCTCCTGGCGGGAGGTCCAGGCTCCCACAGGGAGTCCTGTCGGAAAGGAGGGTCTCCCCAGTCTCAGGGCTGAGTCCTGGGCCCCTGACTGTGCCAGCGTCACAGGGATACTCCCGCTTAGTGGGGACACGGGGAGGAGAGGAGCAGGAGTGAAGGCTCTTTTCATGAACTTGGGGTCCATGTGCTACACCTGGAGGCGGTAGTGGCTGCCCCTTCTCTGCCCCTCCAGGGAGTCAGAGCGCTCTCACTCAGCCCTCTGCCTGCTCCCGTGTCCTCCTCCATCTTCCCTGAAAAACCATGTCTCTTGCTTTCCTCTCTTGATACTCTCTTCAAAACTACTTCCTTGAAGATATTTTTGGCAATGTGAAAAAAAAGTCACACATGTGTAGTGGCAAAGGCCAAGAGTTGCCTGAACCTAGCCTTTCGCTCTTTTTTCTTATTGGTAGAATTCCAGTTTGGCTGTCCAGCTGCAAAACTTGATTTCCCTGGGCTTCTTGACGGATAAGATGGCCACCAGAGCACCTGGTTCACAAGGTGGCAGTGAGTGTCTCTTAGGTGGAGCTTTCGGAAAACCCGTAACTTCACTGATAAAAAAAGATAGTCTCGGGACTTCCCTGGTGGTCCAGTGGTTAAGAGTCTGCCTTCCAATACAGGGTTTGATTCCTGGTCTTGGAACTAGGATCCCATATGCTACAATTGAGCTCACGCACTACAGCTGCTGAGCCCAGGCTCTCTGGAGCCCATGGGTAATGAGGAGCCCATGCACCACAATGAAAGATTCCACATGCTGCGACTAAGACCCAATGCAGCCAAAAATAAATAAATATTTTTTTAAAGCCTCAATGGGCACTATTTTTTATTTCCTCCCGCTCCCTTTCCTGGAAAGTGGATGTGATGCCTAGAGATGCAGCAGCTGTCTTGAAATCATTAGGGAACAGCTGCACGCTAGAAGGGGTCTGGATCTCAGTGACTGTTTTGAACAAAGCACCAGCTTTGGGTGGTTTTCCTGTAGATGTCTTCTTACATGAGAAGGATAAAACGTTGGCTTACTTAAGCCATGGTAGTATCCAGACTCTGTAAGGTTCTTTATGTCAGCCACTGTCCAGATGCCTGCTTCATGCATTTGGTTGAATGCTATGCTTCAACCATAGCATTCTCAACTAGTACTCGATTGCATATTAAATTTTACATGTATTTTTTAGGGGGTCAGTGGGTCCCTCCTTTGAAGCTAATCCATGAGTTTCATATTAAAAGCTCTGCAAGCCATAGGCCCTACCAATCTAAATATTCTAGCATATCCTTGGATCTCCTGCATCTATTTTTGTGCAGTTGTGATTGGTTAAGTGAGTGATTTCATGGCCTCTATTATTTGCATTCTTATCCACTTAGAAAAAGAAAATGTCAAAACCAGAATATTGTGCCTTGAAAAACATGTTGTCTAGTGTTTCCCAAAATTACTTTAGCAGTGGGGTTCTTTCTTCATATGAAAGAAACCCCACAGAAACTCAAGGGTGGAGACTTGAAGTTGCAGCTTGGACCCCAGTACATATTTGCAAAGTTTCTCATTGTATGGTTTGAAAATCACCAGCCTTTTCTAGTCTGCCTCATTTTTCAGGTGTTAAAACTGAAATCTGTTCACCCATTTACTCATCAAAAATTTTGTTGGAAACTTGTCATCTGCCAGTCTTGAGCCAGGCACCATTCTCCAGAGATGGTCCCCATCTTCATGGCTCTGACAGTCTGCTGCTGCTGCTGCTAAGTGGCTTCAGTCGTGTCCGACTCTATGCAACCCCATAGATGGCAGCCTACCAGGCTCCCCCATCCCTGGGATTCTCCAGGCAAGAACACTGGAGTGGGTTGCCATTTCCTTCTCCAATGCATGAAAGTGAAGTGTGAAAGTGAAGTCGCTCAGTCGTGTCTGACTCTTAGCGACCCCATGGACTGCAGCCTACCAGGCTCCTCCACCCATGGGATTTTCCAGGCAAGAGTACTGGAGTGGGGTGCCATTGACTTCTCAGTCTAGTGGGGGGTTAAATGACCTTTCCAGTTGCAAGAGGAAATTGAATCAAAGCCCAACCCAGAACTCAGGACCCAGGACTCTGATTCCCATTACAGTGCTCAGCCCTCAATACCAGAAACTCACATTTGTGTGAAGTATAGCCCTTGGGATAGAATATATTTGCACTAAAAGCCACAAACACACAGTCAAATGAAGTTTGAGCATTCCCCCACAGCTATAGAAGCGACCCGAGGGCCCTCTTCATTTGTCAAGATCTTACCCATCCTCCAAAATCCAACTTGATCCTTCCTCCAGGAAGCCTTCTCTGAATGTCTAACCATCACTGAGCTTCCCTCATCCTGACTACCTTCTGACCCCCTACTGTAGAGGAATCCCTACTGCCCTCTACTTGGTGCTTCTCAAATTATCATTCATGAAAGACCTGTATTCTTTTATTTCCAATTTGTCACAGAAATCTAATCAAAATAAATAGAAACAGAAAGTTTTAAAGAATAATACAAAATGCAAGCCCTCCTTTTAAAAAGAAAATTCAGATTCAACAGAAATAATGTTTTTTTGGTCAATTGCTACGAAAGTTTCTAAACACTGACCTTTGTTTTACACTTAGCTCGTCATGCGTTGATAGTGACCTGTTTGCAGAATGGCCTTGTCCTTGGACCCCACTGTGGGCTCTGCACTGAGTGATTCATGCACTGAAATCTCTCCTGCCTGATACCAGTCTTTTATCCCCCAAGGGGTTAAAGCTGGTGCAATTCTGTTAGCCTCACACTCTCACCTCCCTCTGAGGTTAGGACACTCTGATTCCTGAAAATTCTTATTTGTCACAGTTTCTGGCACACCTCCTGGGGGAAGACTCAATCCTCTCCTGAACCTAGGTTAGAGGGATCCAAAAGCAGTTAGTCTGGTCTTGTGTTTCCCCGCACTTTTTCCTTCCTGGTATGGACTATCAGGCAAAGCTTCCTCCAGCCCACTTCCTTCCCAACAAGTTTCTTCCACCATTTACATTTGTAAACATCAGGCACCTAAAAGCAAGTTCTTACTTTTTTGTCCTTCACGGACGAACAGCCATTCTTCACTGATTGTGACATGACAAATGGTAGTGGGTCCCTTGGCTTCAGAACCCAGCCCAGGGTCATGACCTCCTCACCAAGTGCTGACTCACACTCAGTTTCCTCTCTGGGCCTGAAAACATTGCACCTCAACACAAGCCTCGGTGTCTTGCAGGGCTCAGAGAACAACATGCCCTTCACAAGATAACCCTGCTCTAAATTTCAGGATAAGGCTATATATATATATATATATATATATATTTAAAGGCAATATATATATATATATATATATATAT
>NW_011494787.1:1343382-1377031 GCF_000754665.1 Bison bison bison
TATATATCTTTAAAGAAGTATTCCTAAGTCACCTTCAGGAGAGTCTAGACCCACATGCGGCTTGTTGGAAATTCTTGTGTGTCTTCCATGTATAGCAAGCTGTTCAAGAAATTGGCTTATTCCCAGATTGCCATAGCTCTCCACAAAGGGATAAATGGGTCTCGGTCATATTTGGAAATGCTCTTCGACCATTGTGAGTGAGCAGTGTTGGAGCAGGCCAGTAAAACAAGATCATGAAAATGAACAGAGGCTTGCTAACCAGGGCACAGGTATTAGCCAGCAAAGCCTAAAGACATGCTGTCTGGCCTGAGCACTTCCTTGGCTCCCCAGAGAGAGTTGAACCTCTCTGTCACATTCTTCAGGTCAGGATCCATTTGAACTCAGCAAATCAATAGTCAGAACATCAATCCTCACCTTGCCTTATTGGCTATACCTGCCTTCTCTGTAGATGTTGGGGGTAAAAGAGAGCTTTATGATGGGGAGGAGGATCCCTGGTGCCCATGATCCCAAAGAGGCCTTACAACAGTAACTGGAGCAGCAGTACCAGGTGAGACTCTGGTCTCTTCCATGCCTCGGGTCCCTGCCCTGATGTTCATTCAGATGTTTACTGAGGACCTACTGTGTGCAGGCACAGCACCAGGTCACATACATACATGTGGTTGTTGACCCACCAGTAAGGGTAGAGTCAGGGCTCTGAAAAGGAAATGAAATAAGTACATCCCTGCTCACAGGTACTATGGACCTGTAGAATCCTCCTACGGGATGACTGATTGCCAGAGAGCTCTGGCATCTCGCCACAGCCCACTGAGTTATCTGAGTAAAACTGGAATAGAAACCTAAGCTCCTTGCACAATGGCTCTGTCTACATGATAAAAAGCATCGGATTGAAAAAATGATCAATTCCATTCTCTTGACAGTTGGAACAAAAGAACAAGACTAAGAATCAGCCCTGGCTGATTTATCTTGGGCAAAGCTATCTTTCTTTTGTGTAACAGTCATTGTACAGTGTTCATGGTGTGCCAGATTTGGAATTAGAAAACCCAGAGGTGGCTGGCTTTGCTACCTCTTACCGTGTGGCCATGGGCAGACACTGTACCATCTCCCAGCTGTCTGGCTTACCTGTAAAATGGAGATGACATATCCTGTGCCCACTCTCAGGACTCAAAGAGACAACGATGTAAAGTGACTTGAAAAAACTCTAAAGCAGGGGATGGCATTCTGTGATCCATGGGTCAAATGTGGCCCACCATTGGCTTTTGTAAACAAAGTTTTATTGAAACACAGCCATGCTTACCCGTTTATGTATTCATGGCTGCTTTTGCAACATACAACAGCACAGTTGAATAGTTGGAACAGAGATCATATGACCAGCAAGTAAAAGGCCTAGCCCTTTGCCTCGTAGCTCAGTCGGTAAATAATCTACCTGCAATGCAGGAGACCCGGGTTTGATTCCTGGGTCAGGAAGATCCCCTGGAGAAGGAAATGACAACCCACTCCAGTATTCTTGCCTGGAGAATTCCATGGACAGAGGAGCCTGCCAGGCTACAGTCCATGGGGTCACAAGAGTCGGACACGACTTAGTGACTAAACCACCACAGCCTTTTACAGGGAAGTCTGCTTTAAAGCACTATCTAACCCAGATGGATTGTTGCTACATGGCGCTAGGAACAGGGATAAGCTCCAAGGAGGAATTCACAGAATAAAATGTGGTTAATTGAATTCATCACTGAGAAATTATCTTAATGCAACAGAATTTTATCTCTAATTGATTCATTGTTGGTTTTTTTTTTAACAGACTCTTAACATTTTGAGTTACATTTGTGCCTCAAAAAGACTTAAAGATATGGCCATTTCTCTCTGCTAAAGTCTGGTCTCTAATACATTTTTTACAGGTGATGACATCAGGCATTCCTGAGCAGATTTCAGGTGGCTTTGTGGCTTTGTGGGTACTGATGACGAATAGGAAAACCCATATCTCTATGAACAGATCATGACCGGTTCATGAAAGGGGAAATGATTTTACAAAATTAATGGTTGGAAAGGATCTTGAAAGTTTTTACCATTTAGACACCTGTCTGCATTTAGATTGCATTTTTAACAGAAAATCCCAAGACTTTGTCTTTCAGGAAACAATAAAGAACACAGTCCAACTATGAACTATTTTGAAGGCAAGAATAAGATTTGTTTCCTGGATTCGCAGAGCCCAGTCATGAATAAAGAAATGGTTGATATGTGTTTGCTGACCAGCTGACTGACTGAATGAATCAATGTTTCATTTGTAAAATGTAAGGAATCATAAAACCTGCCCTCCCCACCCCTCCTAGTATGAAGCTGAAGGAGAAAAGGACGGAAAAACTTTTTGTGAGATATCAACCATGTGACTGCTCTTCTGTTTTTCTGATCACATCCCTGGGACTGGTTTAGGCTGAGACTTGGTTTCAGTGGCCTCCCTAACAACACCTCTTCTCATCCAGGTTGGCTGTAGGGGGTGGTATGCGGGATCTAAAGCAAAATGCCCTGAGGCACAAAGTAAAATCAAGGGCAGCTTCAAAAAGCAAAGGAGTCTCCATAGCAACCAGGCACCTGGAGAGGATTCTGGGTTTGGGGTTGGTGGGGAGAAAAGGCCGGAAGCTCCCTGCCTTCACTGGTAATGCTGGGGTGATTACATGCCTATGTGAAGATGTAAGAACTTGGCTGATGGAGTTCCCTGCCCACTCTCAGCTGCCTCATCTTCCATCTGACTCCGTGAGACACTACACTGCCACAGATCTTTGTAGAAGTGTAGACACCCCCAGAACGGGAGTGTACACCCTAAGTTGCCATGTAACTTTCCATGGGCTTAAGAACCTTCACTTGGCCCCTGCAGAAGGCAGACCCTGATATTAGTAACTCTTTGCAGCTGAACTGAACATCAGGCTAGAAGAAACTTGGTGTCCTGAGCAGCAGTTCCAACGGCTCTAGCTGCCCAGACTCACTAGGGTGAGCCCTGGGGCATCTTTTTCACAAATCTTTTTTTCACTTCCTTACAGGCTCTTAGACTGGAACCTCAGTGGGGTCACACTCTTGCCCTCTCGCCTGCTTCTGCTCTTAGAGTTCCCACCCCAGGAAACAGCAGCAGCCTGGTCTTAGAGCCATTCCCTACTCTGATTTCTCCACCATCTCCCACACTTTTGAAGAACCAACCTTTTTGATCTTTCTCCCTCTGGACATTTCAAAACACATCTCAATAGGAAGGAGTTTTAAAACAGATGTAAATGAGTTCCTTTTTATTTTCAGAAGTATTTGCATCTGAAGAGACTCACAGGCTTTGAACTGCATTATTTGATTAAATAAAAATAGATTTCCTTCCCCTCCTCCATACAGAGGGTGGCCTCAAACCCACATGGTCAGGCTCTCGGGGTTTGGACCTCTTTCTGGGTAAACAACCCACAGCACACACCCTCTGCTCTATCCCAACACACCTTTCAGTCGCACACAAACACAAGATGTGTCTTGCCCTCTTTGGTTCAAATTGCATCCATTCTTCAAAGCTCAGCTCATTTCCCCTCATCCACAAAAGCCTTCTCTGGCCCTCTGGCACATTTTTGCTTCTCCTCACAGCTGAGTTAACTGACAGATGCACAGATTTTTTTACACCTCAGGAAAGGTATTCTCAGGACCTCTGAGCTCGTGTGACTGTATGAGAAGAAGACTGTTGTAAAAGGAGCAGCCATGAAAGAACAACCCTGAATCTGTTATGACCTGGGAGGGGAGATGATGCTGGGTAACAGCACTTCCTGCCCCAAAAAACCTTGGTCCTGGACTCGAGAAATGGATGGCCTCCCATCTCAGGCTATGATGAGCACTACTCCAGAAAACCGAGCTATGCAGTTAGACACCCAGGCAACACTTTGGAAAAAGGAAGCCAATCAAAAACATCTTTGGGGGGACTCCCCTGGCTGTCCAGTGGCTAAGAATCTGCACTGCCATTGCAGGGGACACGGGTTTAATCCCTGGTTAGGGAACTAAGATCCCACATGCTGCATGGTATAGCCAAAAATAAACAAATAAAAATAAATTTAAAATAACAATCCTTTGGGAAAAAAATCTTTTTGGGAAAACTATCTGGCAGTCAGTACTAAAAGTAAACATGTATACATCCTCTGACACAGCAATCCCTGGGTATTACCTAATAGAAACACTTGGACTTGTATACCACGAAACATGTACAAGGAAATTCATAACAGCATTATTCAAAATAGTCCTGAACTGAGAACTCCCCACAAGGCCATGAACCTGGATAAATAATACTGCGGAACATTCACACAATAGAATGCTACAGAGCATGAGAGTGAACAGCCATGAACTACACCCAACCCTACAGATGAAAGTTACAAACTCAGTACAGAGCGAAAACATCCAGACACAGAAACTCTATGATTCCATTTACATAACTTCCCAAAAAAGGCAAAACCAGTCTATGTATTGGAAATCAACTTAGGGGTTACCCTCGAGGTGGAGAGATTTGTCCCCAAAACAGTTGTGCAGCTAATAGTTATATCAATTCTATTCCTTCCTACTGATTGTTGCGATGGTCAGTAGAGAGATTTACAGTGGAAATTAAAAAGCAATAGATTCAACTTGTTAACCAAGTCTTTATATTAGACTCCTCTCCATGGGCCCTCAATGGCAGGGGTGCAGGATGAATCAGAATTTCCGCTCTCAACTACATCACAGGCCCAGAGAGAGGGCTGTCTTCTCTTCCCTGTGATGCTCACTCTGAGTAATGGTCAGTACCCAGCCCACCCAAGAATCCTCACTCTCCAAAGTTAGAGATACCCTCCCACCCTGCCAGGTCCAGGAGATCACCCCAGACTGAGACACTTAGGTCCACTTCACTAGCTCAAAGTTAGAATCACAGTTCTAGGCCTGAGCTCCTATAGATTGGATCTGGCATGTCTGGAACAAAAATGTTTAACCAGTATTCAGTCTGTGTCTCGCAGTATCTCCCTCTGCCTTCACGGGACAGACTTACACGCTGAGCTGAGAGCTAACCACCTCCCTCCACAGCCACCACCAGCCTCCAATGCCTAGAAGCCAGCAAAATGCATCAGCATTGTGATTTCTAGATTTCTCGTCTAAGCCAAGGCCACCCTTTAGCACCACACTGACACCTATCACGTGAGGGACCATTTCACTCTCGCAGAAGGTGAGCATCATCAGTGTTTCTTCACATCTGATTTCACAGAGGATATCAAGCCAACCTCGCTTCCTATTAGCACTCAGAGAGCAGCCTGCCTCCCAGAACATCGGACCCCACAAGGCCCCAAGCCCCTTCCAGCCCCCTCCTCAAATCGAGCAGGCTCAGAAGATCCCTGGAAGGGCCTCAGCCCTGGGAAATGACAGCAATTCGCAGCACTGCTAACTCTACCAAATCACCATGGATGGAAATCAGCTGGAGGGATCCCAGGAATCACCCAGGTCCAAAGACCCCCTGATCTGAATGAGGAGACGGAGCCCAAAGGGCTTAAGTCTACTGTTCTTGGTTACACGGGTGAGCAGACGCAAAGCTGAGAACACAATTCAGATCTCCAGATGCCAGGGCTCTGCCTATATAGACACTCTGACCTGCAAAGTTCATATCAGGAAAAGCCACTACCTCTCCTTTTCTGAATCCAGACCTCACAGAGGACCTGAGGGGCTCTAGGATAAAGTGGACCCACCTTTGAAGCCACAGAAATTTACCTGCACAGGAGATCTTGTTTCTTAAAGCAACTGGACAGGCTCTAATCCCAATGCAGATAGAACCCAGCTGCCAGAGATAGCTCCTTATATAACCGGTCCTTTCTAGGCACAGGTGTTGGGCTGAGTCTGAGTTCCCACCTCCCGGAGCCTTGGCTCCTCCCCACCCTGCTCCTTCCCCCTCCTCCCCAACTTCTCTGAAAGGGCGGGGAATGCCCCAGGCTTTGTGATGTTATCATACAAATTCAATCATTTTCTTGAGCTAACGTAGGAACAGAACGTGTTCCAGTAAGGCCTTGAGAAGGGTTAGTCATCTTCTCACTGCCAGTCTCGGGAAGCTATGTGACGATATGGCTTAGAGCATTATTTCATTGCAGGAAATAACACAATTCTTATTTTCTTTTCCGGTCTTCAGAGTTTGATGCCGCAACCAGGGATATTTCCCGCTGAGGAGGAACTTTGTGACTCCTTTTTGCTATTGAAAGAGCCCCCTTCCCTTCCCAAATCTACTCCCAAGTCCCACTAGTCCGCCAATTTGTTTCTTCATGGTTTTGATTACTCAAAGCTAGAAACAGTGACCCCTACTGACTGTTTCCTTCCATTTCATAGGGGCTATTCCTCCAAACAATTCCTGTCACTCATGTGGCTGCTCCTTTATGAAGACATCTCCTGGGTTCCCACCATGACTTGCACAGATTTTCATCATAGTGTTTAAGTCAGTTCTAGCTCGTCTGACTCCATGCTTGTACATCTTGGGTCGCTAGGCCCCAGAGCAATGGCTGGCACCCAGTGGGTACTCAATACATGTCAATGGAATTAAAGAGCCCCTTACCTCTAGAACTCCTCCCTCCTCTCCCTTCCTACCTGCTTCTCTGCAATGGCCTTTTGCCCTGACTCTAATCTCTCACACCTTGCTCTTTCTGTACAACTACCACCGCACTCACTTTAGTAATGTTTGTTGTTGTTTTTAGCCACTCAGTTGTGTCTAACTCTTTCATAACCCCATGGACTGGAGTCTGCCAGGTTCCTTCTGTCCATGGGATTTCCCAGGCATGAATACTGGAGTGGGTTGCAGTCTTCCTGATTCAGGGATTGAACTCATATCTTCTGCACTGGCAAGTGGGTTCTTTACCACTGAGCCACCAGGGAAGCCCCATTTCAGTAATACTGATAAAGAAAAGAATACTGATAATATTAGCTGTTATGGGCTCGATATTTGTATATTCCTCAAAATTCATATATGGAAACCTTATAACCCCACATGCATGCATGTGAAGTCACTTCAGTCATGTCTGACTCTTTGCAATCCTATGGACTGTAGCCCTACAGGCTCCTCTGTCCATGGGATTCTCCAGGTTAGAATACTGGAGTATTTGGAATAAGGAAAGAAATGAGTCTGTTGTGATGTGGCCCTAATTTGATAGGATTAGTGTCCCTATAAGAAGAGACACGAGAGGGCCCACACTCACTCACTCACATGCGCTCTCTCTCTTTGTGCCCTGAAGAAAGGCCATCTGAGGATGCACTGAGAAAGCAGCCATCTATGAGCTAAGAAGAGCATTCTCATCGGAAGCTGACCCTGCCAGACTTCATCTGGGTTCTCTATCTTCCAGAACCACAAGAAAACATATTTCTGTTGTCTAAGTTACCAAGTCTACAGTATATTAGTATGGCAGTCTGAGCACATTAAAACAATAGCCAACATTTACGGGCACATCTGACATCCCAGATACAATGCTAGGCACACTGCACGCAGAATCTCTGAATCTTCACAACTTTTTACCATACTCCTTTTACAAAGGGGAAACTGAGGCCCAGAGCAGTAACTTGATCAAGATAACTATAACTAGTACGCAGCAGAGAGGTGACGAAGTCCCAGGGATATCATGTTCCACTAACTTTCCATCATGTTGATAAAGAAAGTGTATCTCCATTTCTCCTGAGTCAAATCCAAAGCTTCGAAACTTTGGCCAGAACTCATGTTTACAGAGCCATCCCATCCTCATGATATTTGGTCTGAAAGTGGTGTGGGGTTCATGGGAGCGATGGTTTGGGAGAGTCAAAAGACTAGGGAGTAAAATTCTGCTGGTTTAGTTAAGGAAAATTCAATTTTCTTTTCTGAAAAATCAGTTCGTCACCAATTTAAGGCTCCCATCAAGGCATGAATTCAAACACGTTTTATAAAATATACAGAGTTCATTATTAGAGAAAAGCAAATCAAAATTACAATGAGGTACCACCTCACACTGGTCAAAATGGCCCCTGTCAAAAAATCTACAAACAATAAATTTTGGAGAGGGTGTGGAGAAAAGGGAACCCTCTTGCACTATTGGTGGGAATATAAATTGTACAGCCACTATGGAGAACAGTATGGAGATAGATTCCTTAAAAAACTAAGACTAAAACTACCATATGATCCAATAGTTCCATTCCTGGGCATGTACCCTGAGAAAACCATAATTCTAAAAAGCACATGTGCTCCATGTTCAAGGCATCACTATTTACAATAGCCAGGGCATGGAAGCAACCTAGATGACAATTGACACATAAACAGATTAAGAAGTTGTGGTAAGTATTTACAATGGAATATTACTCAGTCATAAAAAGGAATGAATCTGAGTTAGTTCTAGTGAGGTAGCTGAACCTAGAGCCTGTTATACAGAGTGAAGTAAGTCAGAAAGAGAAAAACAAATATCATATATTAATGCATATATATGGACTCAAGAAAAATGCTACTGATGAACCTATTCACAGCAATCTAACCATTCTCTGCATTGATTCCTTTTTTGTGGTTCTAAGAGTAAAACAAGAAAATCAGGAACTGTTATACTAAGTGTTACTTCTGGCAGCACTATAGATAGGGATTTAAAGTCCTGGTGTTTATGGCAATGCCAAAGCTTCATAAGATAAATTGACAAGTTCTCCAATGTTTCTTCCTGCTTGATCACTATTCAGTTGGTTGCAGGTCTTTAAAACTAGGATCCAACAAAGAAAAGAGAAGGGGTTTGATTTGTGAGTGGAAGAAAGGAAAAGGAAAAATTGGTGGTTCCATGTATAAGTTTTAAGCATTAGAAATTTTCCCAAAAACCAAGATAATAAAAAGAGGCTTTGTGGGCTAGCTCATAAATTAAGTCATCTCCAAGGTTCCAAAGTAAATTCTAAGACCTAAGTTATTAATTTCTTCACACTGAAAATATATTCAGAATGTCATAGGAAAATATTCTTTAAGAAACTCACTGGGAAGTTTGGAAATAAAAACAGACAAGGTACTTTTTCAGCAGGAGGGTGTTTCCCTAAGTTGTCAGAGACTTAATTAGAATTTGAAGGACATTGATTTCTAACCTGAGTGAACTTGAATTGTTAAGATGTGCTGTATCTGGGAAGGGCTTGGGGAAGCCCCAGGAGTCATTCAGATCGGGGAGGCAGGGCAGGCATCAGGGCAGAATGGTCTGGAATGGATGAGGGTAAAAGATGTAGAAATATCCTGAGATCCAGCTCTAGGCAGGCAGCATCAGAGAGGGTCAAAAACAGCATGGCAACCTGACCACAGGGCACAGCTGGATTCCTAGAAAAGTAACGGATGTGTGGCTGACCTCTGTCTCTTAGGGCAGAGGGTTTAGTGTGTGAGTTAGTCGCTCAGTCATGTCCAACTCTTTGCGACCCCAAGGACTGTAGCTGCCAGGCTTCTCTGTCCATGGGATTCTCCAGGCAAGTTTACTGGAGTGGATTGCCATTCCCTTCTCCAGAGGATCTTCCCGACCCAGGGATCCAATCCTGGTCTCCCGCACCGCAGGCAGATTCTTTAGCATTTGAGCTATAGGGAAGTCATGGTCTAGGATGTAAGGCAATTGCTTATCAGAAAACCAAATAAGAAAAGAGCAGAATTATTGACCAGATGTCAAGAGCCCATAAAATACCCAGATTAGGCCCTGGTTATTTCCCCAGCCTTGGGGCAGAATTGGTCGCTAAATGATGGATGGATGGAGGTGAAACGGGAGCAGAACCAAGAGAACCCTGTATCACCCTCCATTCGGGTTACTGTCTTCCCTACCTTACCTTCTCTGACCTAATATTGGTCCAGGGGAGCAGGTCTGTGTAGCATGTGGGATCATACTGGGCAATGCCTGGGGCACATGTATTTATGACATATATATCATATATGGTACATAACATTTCAGTTAGACAGGAAGTGCATTTTGGCATTTCTCTAGCAAGTTCACAAAACATCCATTAATCTAGCATGCTGACCTCTTTTTTTTTTTTTTTAACATGCTTTCCCCCATGACCTTTGGAAAGAATTTGATAACCTTACTTATGAAAAGATAGGCATGATTGATGACAGTTAAATTGTCAAATGCCAATGATTCAATGACAAAACATAAGCCTTGAAACCTAGAACTTCTTCTATTAACAATAAGCCTGGGGGAGAACTTCTTCACATGATGGGCCCTCCTGGTATCCCCCTCAGATCATATAATTATGAAGTTATGAATTATTCTTCCAAACAAAGACTGATCAAAGAGAGAAAATAAGCAAACAAAAAAGTCTACTTTATGATTTGTTTTTTTCATTTCTTTTTTAGCTTCTAGTCTGATTCCCGGACAAATAAAAATGTTGTCTAGACTTTTTTGTTTCAGTGCCTCACAGGGTACATTTCTTGTTTTCTGCTTCTATTCTTAATTGTGTTAGGAATTATTAAACTTGTCCAAATTGATACACAACTACAGAATATATTACCATTCTTCTTCTCTACCTTTATTTAGTTCCTGACATCACTTTCCTGTGAGCGTCTCACAATTTTACCTCTACTTATCTATCGGTGTGGGTTTGTTTATTTTCCATTTGACTTGTAACCTCGACTATAGCTACTGGCAGTACATTTGTCTGCCATTATGATGCTCATTGCGAGGAAAATTAATTGCTAAGGACAACAGTGTGGTTTTTATATTTCCTTCCAAGAGGTAGTGGCAAGGTTTCTGTCAAGACAGAAGCTCTGATGGTAAATAAACCATGACTAATCTCAGGGGTACAAAATGAGTAAGACATAGTGCCTAATGCCCAGAAAATCCAAGAAGGAAAGGGGAAAGAGCCCCAAGGCCAGTAGCATCCCACCCAGGGTGATGACTCCATAGAACTGCCGATACAGCAGCTCTTATTCTTGAGAGTTCTGCCGTACAAGACCCTCTAAAAGTGGTGTCTCTAGCTTGAAGGCTTCCAGGTCACCAATCAAAGGAAACCCTCACCTTAACAATTGTGTCTACTAGCTATCCTCAATCTTGTATTTTCTTAAAATAAGGGTTTTTCTCTACATCAAAAAAAACAGCAGGCTTTTATGGAATATGTGGACTCAGGTTTTCAACAGGACATTGGCAGAGGTTTATATTGAAATATATTTTTCTCCTATGGGCTTCTTAGGGCTTCCCTGTTGGCTCAGACAGTAAAGAATCCACCTACAATGAGGGAGACCTGGGTTTGATCCTTGGGTTGGGAAGATCCTCTGGCGGAGGACATGACAACCTACTCCAGTATTCTTGCCTGGAGAATCTCCCTGAACAGAAGAGCCTCAGGGCTACAGTCTATGGGGTTGCAAAGAGTCGGACATGACTAAGCACTCACACACCTGGCACCACAGTTCCATGGAAGGGTTTGTACATGCCTTTCAAAATATAGAAAATCAAATATCCTTTTAATCCAAGAACCTGATCTCTGAAGACTGAGTGTCTGGACTTTCAGAGATGAGGCAGCAGCTCAGAAAACATTAGTCACTTAGTCACCCTCAGGTCTGAGCCTCCTGAGTACCTGGCGTGTTTTACCTTGATTTGTCCTTTCTAGGATTTTGGAGTCTGTGTCCTAGAGAGAGCTTGCGCTTAGAGCCAGAGAAACCTGAGGTTTGAACCCAGCTCCAACCACTTACTGGCTCAGCTTTAACATCTCAGTTTTATCTACAAAATAGGGATAATATATACCTTGTAACATAAGTGGGAAAATTCAACTCTATTCATTTCATAATAAATACAAAACATTTAGTCCAGTGGCCAGTCCATAATAATAAGTAAATTGTGTTAAAATAATAATTATAATTGTTCTTTAATGATTGGATTTAATGGTTATAGAGAGCTTTAGGAAACTTTTAACCCCTGGGCCTGAGTGTGAGCTGCCTACAGCATATCCAGGGAAAGCTCAGACCGGAGACAGGAATGTTTAAGATTACTGGCATACAGACGGTAACCCAAATCTTGCAACTGGGTAATATCACAGTAGTAGATTAATTCTTTCTGGTTCGTCCTATATTCATATTTTTTGCCCTCGCAGGGAATAGTCCTCTAAATACAACTTTTAAAATCTCAGTTCCTAAAATTATTCATAATGCTACATAGTGATTGTTTCCCTTACTATTAACCATACCACATCAAACCACATCTGGGTATATCAATTGGTTTACCTACACTTATAAAAACTGTGGCACATGCCCTGCTCTGCATCGTTCTAGGTACTAAGTTTCTGCTCACTCTCTGGGAGAATCATGAGGTTGTATTGTCATGAAAATGAAGTAAGCCATCTGTCTAAGAACAACTAGCATAGTGCCCACCGTTATAGCAGGCTTTCAGGCAGCATTGATAGTTCTCATCTCCTGTGTTTGTGTTCATGCAGCTCAATCTTATAATTATTTTTGGCAGCTACATTTTAGTGTTGACTCACACTGAGTTTGCTGTCAATGTAATCTCATGTCACATGTTAAGACATGTGAGTTCTGTCTCATCCTACAAAAGGAAAACCCACTGAGAAGATCCTAGACTGAGCTTCAGTATCCTTATGGCTATCGTAGATTTCACTCCCCAAACCTACTGCTCCTTCTGTGCTCTCAGTTTCTATTCACAGCATCACCATCTACCCAGGCTTCTAAGAAAGAACACCCAGAGTACATAACACAAATATGTAATTATGTATATAAAGTCCTCTATATACAAAACACATGTATCTGTCAAATCTAAGAGGATGCTACGTGCCTGGTGCCAAGAATATTTTTTATCTGACCAAGAAAAAAAAGCATAAGTGTTGAAAGAGTTCACAATTCCAAAGCTAAGGAGATGAAAGAAAGAAGAATCCAGATAGTTATAAGAATAGCACTGACATCAGGAACAAAACAAGAAGTCTCTTTTTAAAATTCCCAACATTGTTTTAAAATTTCTGGCAAAATATGAAATATAATTATAAGCCTAAATGGTATTAATAACGAAGAAAAACACTAGTTGATCCTCACTTAACTTGAAAACAGAATAAACTAAAAGGTACTGTATAAATGAGCATTTAGTAAAAAAAAAAAAAAAAATACATAAGACACTTTTTAAAGTAATGGCATTCCTATATATAGCAGTAAGTGTGTGTGTAAGTTGGTCAGTCATGTCCAACTCTTTGCAACGCCATGGACCGTAGCCTGTTAGATTCCTTTGTCCACAAAATTCTCCAGGCAAGACTACTGGAGTGGGTTGCCATTCCCTTCTCCAGGAGATCTTCCTGATCCAGAGATTGAACCCAGGTCTCCTACATTGCAAGTGGACTATACCATCTAAGCCACCAAGGAAGCTCATACAGCAATAAGCATTTTGAAATTATCATAATAGAGATAACTTTCATAGTGACAATAAAATATAAAATAACTGAGAATAATCTTAAGGGAAACATTTTTACTTATTTGAGGGCAACTACAAAAAATTTACACAGATGTAAAACAGTAAGTGGAAACTTGTATCATATTCTTGGATTGAAAATTCAAATATTAAGATGTTAATTCTCCAAAAATTAATTTATAGTTTTATTGAGACTCTGATTAAAAAAAAAAATACCCCAATGATCTTGTTTTGTCGGGGAGGGCAGAGACGAGGAGAAGGTAATTGACAAAACATCTTTAAATTTAGTCTGGAGGGATAAACACAGAGACAGAAGATGAATGTCCTTATTGTGAAAACAAGGAACAATTTTCAAAACAACGAGAAAAACACTAAATATTTTTAGAAAAATGAAGGACAAACAAAAATAGACAATCACAGAAGAAATATAAATGGCTTATAAACAAATAAAAATTTCAAACTTTTTTATAATAATATATACACTCCTTTTTTAAAATGAACTATGTTCTACTTTGAGATTGGTGAATTCATTTAAATGATAACATACAGTGTTAGAGGGGGAAAAATCATAGGAACTCTAACATCATTGCAATAGAGATACAAATTGTTGTACCTCTTCTGAAAAGCAATTTGGTCTAAGTATCAAAAGAATTAATAATGTTCCCAATGGTTCCATTTATAAAATATATTTTAAGTAAATAAAACTGTAGATGAAGAACTATGTACAAAGGTGTACATCTTTCAGTGAAACACAATAGATAACTCTGAAATAGAGCTTTCATTAATGCTGGCAATTATTTCTGCCAATGACTTACATGCTCACAATTGAAGTGTGGTTAATTAAATTATGGAATCTCCATAGTGTTGATTATAAGCCTTCATCCCAATTTAATTATTCGAGTAGTTTCCTGGGATATGTGAAACATGCATGGTATAATGTTGACTGGGGAAAAAGTAAAGGATAAGTAAATATCTATCAACATAAATGAGATGGAAACTAAGTTACCCCAAATTTCATAATTACTTTTCAATTAGAAGGAACAAAAGAATGAGAGGAAGAGGAGGGGGAAGACAGCAAAGACAAGAAGAAAGTGAAACTCAGAAATTGTTACAACGATTTAGTAAGGGAGAGTGCATAGTCATACCAGACATTAAGATGTATCATATGATCACAGTAATTTAGGTGGCATGTTACTAAAAAAAGACACATAGCTCACTGAAACAGGATAACTCTGAAATAAGGCTTTAATTATCCAATAATTTATAACGATGTATCTTTATGAAGACTTGGCAAACCAAAAGAGAACAGGAGACTATTTAACAGAGAACTGTAAAGAATCTGGAAATAATTTTGAATACATCACCATCCCACAACTTTATACCAAAACAAAACATCTGATAATGAATTTTAAAGTTACATATAAAATTTTCAAACTACAGAATAATTTTGAGAAAAATTCAAATTCCTAAGCAGGAGAACTCTAAGTTTAATGTAGTAATAGAAGAAATCATAAAGAATAAAACCAATAGCTTTTCCTAGAAAACAATTTTCAACTTCAATAAGTAAAAAAATAATTTTATAAGCAAAACACAAACTAACTAAAATAAAAATAGACACAATTTTTAAATAGAGAAAAATTGAGACAGCAGTTGCTAAGTAGCAGATTTTTAAAGACTGGAGCAGGCTCTAACGTCCACTACTGTCTGTTTTTGTATTTTTAAATAATGCCCACTCCTATCTACTGCCTTTATCAGGTTCCTTCTGCTGGTTCTTTCTGTGATGGTCATAGCCTTATTGTTTTACATTCATGGGCCAACTGCAGGCAACTCCCATTTCCAGCCTCTCTGTTCATCAAGCGCCACTTCCACAATGAGTCAAATTTGGAGCCCCTGATTTAGAGTTTAAGAGAGATGAGAACTCAGCCTTCCTCAAGGAGCTTCCTCTTCCTCCCCTCATAGGGAGACAGGCAAAATTTACCACCTAGGAAAGCTGCTCGGGACTTGTACTGGTTCCAGGGTCCCTCTGAATTCCTGTACTTGTGTCGTTTCACTGCTTTGTCACTTTTATGACCCAAGAGGGGTTGTTTGGTTGGATGGTGCAATCAAGATACTACCTGCAGGGACAGATTAATGTCTCTGGGCTTGGAACCGAGAACTGGTTTCTGGTTTTGCTTTCATCAAGAAGCTCAGAGCTGCACATGCTGCTCACCTCTAAGGAGCACTGGATGAGTTCACCTCCACCCAACATGATCCCTGCACCCTCTACTTGCCCCCTTCCCCTTCCATCTAATGCCTCAAATGTTGGATTACTTTTCAGGATTCAGGAGACTTGGGTAGGCTGCCCCACATCTTTTGTGGGTCAAGGAGAAAGGAAGTAGGATGTTAGATAGCTCCACAGAGGATGCCTGCATGGGCAACGCTTTCAACCTCTCTGTGCATGAGCGTGCCTCTCTAGGAAACATTCCTGTCTTCACTTTCAGCATTGCTGTGAGGGCCAGATGCTACGAGGGCAATGCCCACCCTCTAGAAACACAAGTGTTATGAAAACAGAGACTGATGATGAAGGTGATGAGGTTTTCTAATTACAGCTCATACCTTGTAAGTTACAAATGTCTTGCCTTTGGGAGATGAGGTTCTCAGAGAGAAAACTGAGCTGTAGGGGCTCATCAAGCAGACATTTTAATAAAGCCAGACATCCGCGGCCTCCCACAGTGTGGGCTTTCCTCCTTGTGATGTTGGACTTTTCAGGTGAGCTCCTGCCTGGTATACCTAGGAATGAAACTATCTTTCCGCCCATGAGAGCTGCTGTATATGACTGTCTTAGCAATTAACTACATGTGGCAATAAAGGTACGAATGGGGCAAGCTGCTGAGGGACAACTGAACAACTGAACTCAGCCTGTTACTTCGTCTCCTTTTCTGTTTATAAATTTCTTGAGTACAATTCCTCATCTCCTTATTTTTATTCTAGACTTCCCTTTCTTTGTATGCAGCCAGTTTTCATTCATTCAAGGGGAAAGTGAACTACTGTTCACTGAGCATAAACTACTGTTTATACATACTTATATATGTATTTGTATATAATTGTGCCATATATGTCTATATATAGATATTTATACAGAGATTATAAAACTGTATTAGGTCCGTAACCTACATTGTGTCAATTTTTCCCCACAACAGCATTCTGCAGTCATTCTTAGACCTGGTTTCACACATGAGGATACTGTCATAAAAAGAAGTTAAACAGCTTAGCCTAATTCCCAATAAGAGGAATTGTCTGAGCTGATGCACTTTCCTCTTCAACAGAGCGCAACAAAATGAGTAAACTAAGGTGTACACCCCTGGGAGGGGCCAGGCTGGTAGAGGCTCAGGTTCTAGGGTTGTGGACACTGGTCTGCACTTGGACTGTCACTCTGATTTCTCTAACATCCCCAAGTTAGAGCCAGGGACATTTTTTTTTAATTCCAGGTTCCCAATGTAGTTTCCATACTCTCATCCCTCTACTTCTAACGCGACTTTGGTGGTCTTGGTGAGAAAGGAAAGAAAAAGGAAAAAAAGGCAAAAGCCCAGTTGAATAGTGCCACCCTCAGGGGCCTATAGCAAATGCCACAGATTCCACTATTAGCAATTGTATTTCTTGGACCCCATGAGTCACCCTCAGTTACAATACAAATGAACCAAAAAAAGTGACTCACTGATATCGAAATTAAATTGGCTTATTAAATAGGTCTAGAACACAAGGCAGTACCCACAAAATGAATAAAAATAACAGATTATTATATTAAGAGCCAACAATATACCCTGAGCACTGTCAATGGATCAGGCAGTCAGCTGAGCAGTAGACATGCATTGTCTCCATTCACCTTAAATATACACTCTTACTCATAGTGGAGCTGAAACGGGAAGAGTGAAGCCGCTTTCTTGAGATCAGTGAGGATGCTGGGGGACAGGGACTGCGGGCTGACTGCCTGGGAACCTCGGGGTAACAGAATATAGGAGCCAGGTGGGGTGTTCAGGAGCAGCACATGGTAGGAGGGAGGCAGCTAGGAGCCAGATGGGGCTGAGAGCAAATGCTGACAAAATGTTGAGTAGGAAAATAATAAACTTTCAGGGGACTATGTGCTGCAGGATATGTTTTTTACAAAGTTCTAAAGCATGAAACCTCAACAATATGCTATTATTAATGATAATATTAATTTAAAAACCAAGGGAATAAATTCCATAGTGTCTAGCTCTGGGGGTAGCTAGGAGACAGGCACAGAATAATGGAGGAACACATAGATACATGCAAATTACTGCTAATTTTTCCAGTTCTTAGACTGGATGATGGGTACACCAGGGGTTTATTATGTTATTTAAAAGTGTGTTCAACAAAAAAAGAAAAAATGTAACCAAAAAGCCAGGTATAAGGAGTTTGTCTTCAATCAAAATTATGGAAAAAATCTAATTTTGTGTACCCAAGGAATTTTTTTTAAAGAATAGGGGGAATGATAAATACACAGCCAAATACTGATTTTCAAATTTAAGAAATAAAACACTGCAAATAGAGTAGAAGACACCTGTGTACCCATCCCCAATTTCTCTTCCTTTCTTGGTACATGGATTCTTTACCACTTGTACCGCCTGGAAAGCCACATACATATTCCCTTACATTTTAAAAAACTTCTGAGCATCATGAACAACAAGAAATGCTTTTTGCATGATTTAAAATTTAAGAGACATGGTATTTCATATGCTTCGCATCATAGACTACCTCGGGTTTTCTTTACTCAGTGCTATGTTTTGGCATCAGACCCAGTCCCCGCATTTTCTCATTTGTATACTATTTATTTTATTATGGGCTTCCCTGGTGACTCAGATGGTAAAGAATCTGTATGAAATTAATTTTATCATATAAACATGGCACAATTTGTCCACTTTCTTGGTGAAGAAAATTTCATCGCTTATAATATTTTGCTGTTAAAAACAATGCTGCCCTCAACATAATTCTCTCCCCATGCACCTGCACATGGACAAGAGTCTCTCTAGATAAAGTGTAGGTGTGGGATTGCAGAGCGAACGGAGGACACATACACCCTGAGCTTCGCCAGGCAATGCCAAATCATTTCCTAAGGCATTTATGCCAGTCTACACATCCACCAGTGATGAGCGAGAGTTCCCATCGCTCCACATTCTCATCACCACTCAGTATCATCCAGTGTGTGGTTTTTGTCCATTTTGGTGTGTTGAAGTGCTGTCCAATTGTGGTTTGGCATTTTTCTAACTACTAATAAGGTTCAACATCTTTTCTTACTTTTATAGGGTAGGAGTCACATAGTCTTTTTTGTAAAAGAAATCTTTGTGTCTTTTGTTAATATATTTTTTTCTGTTGGAATGTTTGTCTTTTTCTTCTAATGCACAAGCATTAATTGTATATTTTGAATGTTCTTTGGTTGACTTCATGTATTGCAAATATCTTCACATTCTGTTTTGTATCGTCAGTTGAATAATAGTGACTTAAGTTTACTACTACCAAATGTATTAATCTCATTTGCAATATGCACTTTGATGTCTTCAGTTCAGTTCAGTCGCTCAGTCATGTCTGACTCTTTGCAACCCCATGGACTGCAGCACGTCAGGCCTCTCTGTCCATCACCAACTCCCGGAGCTTGCTCAAACTCATGTCTGCCGGGGACCAGCCCCGGCTGATCCAGGGTATTCGAAGGAGAGGAAGAAAGCCTGGCTTGCTGCCTGACCATGTCCATCAAGTCGATGATGCCATCCAACCATCTCATCCTCTGTCATCCCCTTCTCCTCCTGCCTTCACTCTTTCCCAGCATCAGGGTCTTTCAAATGAGTCAGTTCTTCACGTCAGGTAGCCAAAGTATTGGAGGTCTAGTTATAGCTTCAGTCCCTTCAATGAATATTCAGGACTGATTTCCTTTAGGATTGACTGGTTGGATCTCCTTGCAGTCCAAGGGACTCTCAAGAGTCTTCTCCAACACCACAAATCAAAAGCATCAATTCTTCTGAGCTCAGCTTTCTTTATGGTCCAACTCTCACATCCATACATGACTACTGGAAAAACCATAGCTTTGACTAGATGGACCTTTGTTGGCAAAGTAATGTCTCTGCTTTTTAATGCTGTCTAGGTTGGTCATAGCTTTTCTTCCAAGGTGCACGTGTCTTTTAATTTCACGGCTGCAATCACCATGTGCGGTGATTTTGGTGTCTTACTGAAGGAATTCTTCTTGACTTTATAAATGCATTCTCTACTGCAACTTCTGTATATATCAGGTTTCCATTTGCCGGCTATTTTACTGGGTCAGTCTTCTCTTGGTCTATCTCTATGCTAAAACCTCAGCACCTTAACCACTGCAACTTGATAATGACACCTACTAGGGCAAGTTCCCTCCTCTAACTGTTGCTATTGCCGTTGTTGCTGTGTTCCTCCTTTTTCTCCCCTCCTCCTCCTTCTACCCTTATACTTGCCTCTCTTCTTCATTCTTCTTCTGGAATACCTTATTCTTGGACTATTTACTGTCTTATATACATTTTAGAATCACCTTGTTAATTTCCATGAAAAACCCTGTTCAGATTTTAGTTTAAATTCTATCAATTATTGAATCTAGCAATTATGCTGTAAGGAATTCACATCTTTCTTACACGAAATCTTTTCATAATTGAACATAGTACATCTCTCCCATTTATTTAGAACTTCTTTCATGTCTTCCCATTGATTTTTATCATTTTTCATTTAACAGTCTTGCACATCTTTTGTCAGATTTATCCCTAGGGTATTTTTTTTTTTTTCGTAGCTTTTTAAAAAGCTCTCCTTTGTAACTCTTTATTGCTAGTATATAGACATGCTGCATTATTACTTGGTTCTTTTTTTAAAAGATATATTTCCCAACTCTTAG
The DNA here is from genome assembly GCF_000754665.1 of Bison bison bison. NCBI lineage: Eukaryota > Metazoa > Chordata > Mammalia > Artiodactyla > Bovidae > Bison > Bison bison. The sequence goes on from NW_011494787.1 coordinate 1,363,630, forward strand.
GGCTTCCCAGGAGTGCTAGTGGTAAAGAGCCCACCAATGCAAGAGACATAAGAGATGCAGGTTCAATCCCTGGGTCAGGAAGATCACCTGGAGGTGGGCACAGCAATCCACTCCAATATTCTTGCCTGGAGAATGCTATGGACATAGGACCCTGGCGGGCTAAAGTCCGTAGTGTCCCAAAGACCTTCACCAACTCTTTACCACCAAGAGCTAGAGTAACATGTATCCATGTATACTGAGTAAATTAGGTATTCAGGATGATGTTGAGTTGTACACAATATCATGGTTGTACTAGTTACTAAAATATTGAAATATTTCCAATAAAGGAACCCCCTGACTTCCCTGCTGGCACCCTGGCCATCCTGGCCTCTCTCCATGGACAGACCCAGACCTTCCCATCACCCAAACACTACTAATGTGGTTTAACATATTTATAGGACAGTCTTGTAGTCTCTTTTTATAAAAGGAATTTTTGAGTCTTCCGCTAATTCTTTCTATTGGAATTTTTTCTTATTAAGACAGGCATTAATTGTATATTTTGAATGCTGTTTGTGGGTCTTATTATTGTAATATGCTTTCACTCTTTTTTGTATCTCTACCCAAAAGGGGCGGGGGGCCTTAGGCCCTGCTTCACTGGAAAGATAGACGAGTGTTCTGATTGCTCCATTCCTATGCCACGTGAGTTGTTAAAAATTTTGAAAGTTGCCTTGTACGCTCACATGGCAGTGCTAAAGTAACACCAAGGGTGAAATATTCATCTGAGTGGTTTCTCAATCAAGGTGCAGAAAGCTCAGAAAGAGGAGATCAGCTCTGGGGATCAAGAGATCTGAACTGTAACCAAGGAGATGCAAGCCAGCACCCACCTCTGAGGATCCCCACCCGAATCTCTGTACCTTGCCTCGCTCCTGCCCTTGGAGTTCCCACAGGCACCTTGAGCACATTTCAGACTTTAAATGCCAAGTCTGCTCTCTTCCTGACTCCAAACTGGTGGAATAGTGTCTCCAACCACCTTGCCCCCACCACCGCTGCCGCCGCCACCAAGTCACTTCAGTCGTGTCCGTCTCTGTGCGACCCCATAGACAGCAGCCCACCAGACTTCCCCGCCCCTGGGATTTTCCAGGCAAGAACACTGGAGTGGGTTGCCATAACCTCGCCCCCAACAGTAGGAAATTCAGAATTATCCTAGACTCTGCCTTACCCATAGTACTGCTTACCAAGATCTGTCAATTCTATGCCATTAAAAAAAAAAAAAATCTCCTAAATATAATCTTTTCTCTATCCCAATTACTCCAACTCCTGAATTTCTGAATAGTTTCCGAGTCAGTCTTTTGGCCTCCAGCCTCTCTTGTTTCTCCAGTCCCTCCCCTGCACCGCTACCCACATTAGCAGTCCCACCTGGCCCCTGAGCCCACTCTGTTTCCTCATCGGTGGAGAGGAGTATGTGGAAGCCATCTGCCCTGGCAGCAGGGGGTGTTTTGTCACTGGTGCAAATATAAAGCAGATCAACTTTGAGTTGGTTTTATTATTGTGTTTAAATTCCCTGCAGACAATGCACCCCTTTTTGCCTACACCTGCCTGGCCAGCTGTTCTCATCCGCTTCTCCTTGGCATAAAACTGGGGACGTGATCTGCCCTATAGAGCTGCTGTGTGCTATGCTTAGACATTCAGTCATGTCAGCTCCTTTGTCCATGGGGATTCTCCAGGCAAGAATACTGGAGTGGGTCGCCATGCCCTCCTCCAGGGGATCTTCCCAACCCAGGGATCAAACCCAGGTCTCCTGCATTGCAGGCAGATTCTTTACCATCTGAGCCACCAGGGAGGCTACGAAGGTTAAATGAAACAATACTTGCTGGGAACTTAGCCCAGGCCCCTGCACATGGTGAGCATTTGGTCCATGTTAACCATGATTAATAATAACATTATTATTGATTCCTTATTCCCTCTGTGATTCCTGTTTCTGTAAAACCTTTTCTGCCTGGCCTCAGTCACTCCCTCCCGTCCTCCTGAATTCCATACTCTTGGCAGCAAACTGTTGACTCTGCCTTCACCCCACCAAGTTCTTCCATGTTCTCCTACCTTTGCAAGTGCCCTTTACTCAGCCTGGAATGTCCCCCTTCTTCTCTGTGGGTTCATCGTTTAAGATCCAGCTCACAGTTAAGCTTTCTGTGACGCCTTCCTCAAATTATCCAGACAAAAAGGATGCCTCCTGCTGCTATGCACCCAGGCCTTCTGTTCCTATCTCCTCTTAAAACCCGGCCTGGCTGGAGTTCCTGGAAGACAGAGACTCTATGTGCTTGTTTTGGTGATCAAATTTGTAACCACAGTCACCAAAATCGTGCCGTAATACTGGCTTAATACTTGTGGACGTTTTGCTTATTTTGTTTGATTTTATTGGAAGGAATGAACAAATGAATGAATGAGAATAGTTTAACTTCACCTAGATCTAGCGAAAAGTTTGTGTAGTGATAGGGTTGGTCATTTGGGGCAAGCTAATATTGGACTCTTCTTTCCATGCGCCAAGAAAAATACTACCTAACAATAGAGAACCTGTCATCCTAAGGAACTGAACTCAGAAACTAAAGGAAAGCCTATATTTAAAGAGCAGGGAGAGTGTGAAGCAGGTCAACTCTGTCTTCGCAGCTGTCCCTGAGAGGGCGCTGTTCCCAAATCAAACCTCCAGAGGCCAGGAATGAAATACTAGAGCGTTCCCACAGAGCTCAGCATCCCTTCCTTCCCATGCAGCGAGCGGTCGCGGGTCCCCAGTGGGGCCACTGCCCACAAACATGGCGGCGCCCTGCTCAGCTTCTCCCCGCCGGGGCCGCAGGGCAGCGCCAGTCTTGCCAGTACTCGGGGACTTCCTCCGCGAGCCGGCTTCCTGCACGGCTGGCATTTAAACCCGAGCTTGGGGCTGCGGGCTGTGGCTGCAGATGCTGAGCTGTCCGCGGGCTGGGCAGCGCCGCCGCCTCCTCTGAGGCTCCGGGGCGGGCGGGAGCAGATTCGAAGCATCCCTTAACTGCACCCGAGCCAAAGTGGGAGAGAGCTGGGGGAGACCGGGGGACCGGGCATCTGACATTTTAATTGCAGGTTTGACTTTTTTCCCAAAATCGCAGCTCTCCCGCCCAACCCAGATATTTTTCCTCTCTCCGGCCTTGGTTGCTGGATGAAGCCGGGGCTGAGCTTGGTCCTGGGAGGAGGGGAAGAGCGCGTTCGCGGTCCCACGCCGTCGACCCGGGGACCCCCGAGCCCTGAGTCCTGGCCATGGTGCGGCTGAGCCCGGCGCTCCGGTGAGGCGGCGGCGCGGTTGGGAACCCGGCGGGCCCTCCCTGCGGGACACCTTCCCCAAGGACCCGGGGTCGCCGACTCCACGCCCTCCTGCTGGGACTGCGCACCGGGGGCGAGCAGGCGAGCGGTGGCCGCGATGTTCAGCTGGCTGCGCTCCGACGACCGCCGGAGGAAGGACCCCGAGGTCTTCCAGACCGTGAGCGATGGGCTCAAGAAACTGTACAGGACCAAGCTGCTGCCACTGGAAGAGCACTATCGCTTCCACGAGTTTCACTCTCCTGCCCTGGAGGATGCCGATTTCGACAACAAGCCCATGGTGCTGCTGGTGGGCCAGTACTCCACCGGGAAGACCACCTTCATCAGGTGAGCCAGCCAGGGTCCCCCAGCAGCCCACCCAGCTGCCCAGCGTTAGACCCTCTGCTCACTCCCGATGTCCCTCCTGGGGACAAGAGATAAGTCTTCACTTGAAATCTCTGAAGAAATCCTTGTGTGGGGGTTGTCCAAAGCTTACCCTGTAATTTCATTGGATGGTCCCTTACTCCATCCTACCTAGCACCTCTCCTCTGCACTCAGCCCATGAAGTGTAAAGTTCAGAGCCATCCCTATGCTACCCATTTTATGGATGGTGAAACTGAAACCCAGGAGGCACAAGTGAGACCTATCCTGGTCACAAATTAGGCTGGTGGGGGTGTCTGACACCCTCTCCTTGTAGGGACATGCGCTTGATGATCAGGACCACTTCCCTTGTCTTATAAAAGCTTCAGCCACTCACACGGGGGCTTTACAGTTGCAGCCAAGGAAGTGGGCCAGGGAGCCTGCTTGTCCTTCTTTCATCAGTTTCCTTTTCCAATCAGAGCTCTTTACAAATATCTCTTGGCAACTGGAGACAAGCAGTGTCTAGAGGCAGAATGCTGTTTTGTTTCCTGTTGATCTTCGTGGCTCCGTAATCATATTAAAGTCTTTTGGAGGTGGACAGAATATTGGCCACGGTCTCATCCAGCTCCTTGACTTGGCAGGCAAGATAACTGAGGCGTAGAGAGGTTAAATGAGTTGTCCAAAGCCATATAACAGGATGGGAGGCTGACCTGGGAATGCGGTCCTAGATGCATGGGAGGAGATGGTTGGCTCAATGCCTATAACTTTGAGGGTGAGTCATCCATCGCCTTGAATTACAGAATCCTCGGGCTGTAGGGATCCTCAGGAAGTCAGCTGTCCTCCTGGCCTTCAAGAGAAGTCCACTTATTGTCCACCAGAGCGATAAGGACCTTTCATATCTTTAGAAGACAGGCTTCTCTCCAGCCTTCAGGCCACATAGCCTTCAAGGCCAGGCCATCTTCCTTGGCCTCATTCACACATTCACAGGTCTGAAAGCTGTTGAGGGTGCTCTGTGTTGAGTGGCCCTCTGTGTTGAGAGTCAGGCTCATAGAAAGTGGTGATGGGTTCAGTTCCCCTCCGCCCCCGCAGTCAATGGTGCTCATCTCCTATGGAAGGTTTCAAAGCAGGGATGCTCTTGTTTCCATTCATTGACCTGCAACATGCAAAGCACTGTGCTTTGTTTGGTGAGGAAAGCAGAAAAGTTCACAGTCTAGTTCCTGATTTTCTAGATTCAAATTTTAGTGCTAAGCTTTTAACACAAGCCGGGAGCAGGGCACACACCATATTAACATGACATGTCTGAACATCAGGTGAGTTTTTCCTTGTGGGGTGGACAGCCTTGGAGTCACTCAGCTTGAGAGGCTGAGTGATTTCTGAAGTTGGGTACCCAGGGGGATTGTTGGCTTTTGGAGGTCTTATATTGTTAGAACTGCAAGGACCCTTGCAAACCATCTAATTCATTGCTTCTTAACTTTTCATAAAGTCTGTGAACTCGTCTTTACAAAAAAGTACCTACATCTCAAATTTACATATAATTTTGGGAGTCCAAGCCTTGGACCTTAGGGCAAAAACCCCTGATCTAATCCATCTCCCTTTTTTTGTTAAACACCCATTGCAGCCAAAGACACCTCAGAGCCTCCTGGTTCTGTGCAAGGTTTCCTTTGTAACATACATCTTCCACCTGGCTCCATGGGAAGCACAGGCCATTTACAAATGGCTCCTGCCCATCACATGGCCTTCCCCAGCCCTCTGGCCACACCTTGGTTATAATTCTTAGTAGGTTGTTTAGAACTTCTCCTTCCTGTGGCACCAGCACTTACTGCCTGGCTCCCTGGGGCCTTGTGCGGGGGGTCTCTGCTACAGGAGCTACCAGTAGACATTGCAGAATGGGAGGGGAGGTGGGGAGAAGCCAACATCCCCGAGGGCAAGATCCCAGAACAGCAGACATGTTTAAGTGCCTCTTGTCTGAGACACTCTCCTGGCTTTGCCTGAGTCATGCTGGCTGTTAACTGGGTCTAAAAAGGTGGCAGAGCCGAATTGCTATAGATTACTCCTTATCTGAGGGAGACAGGAAGGCCGGGAGAGGCAGAGCCCTCCTTTTTCTTATCCGCTGAGTACAAGCATTCGCCCTCCCCACTCATGTCAGTAACCGAATTTAGCTCGTGCATCAAAAGCTGTCTCTCTTTTAGAGAGAAGATCCCAGCAGGGGAGGAGGGGTGGCAGCACAGGGAAGGCCTCCAAAACCAAATTACATATTTTCCTTTCTTCTCATTAAATCCACTGAACAGTAATTTTTTTAAAAAATTGGAAAATGCAGACAAGAGTAAATTTGAGGAAGACGAAAAAATGCCCCATCATCATCCTACAACTCAGGGGAAACCATTTTAAATATTTTATATGTAGTTCAGTTCGGTTCAGTCACTCAGTCGTGTCCAACTCTTTGTGACCCCATGGACTGCAGCATGCCTGGCTTCTCTGTCCATCACCAACTCCTGGAGCTTACTCAAACTCATGTCCATTGCCCTGCCAATGCAGGAGACATAAGAGACTCGGGTTCGATCCCTGGGTGGGGAAGATCCCCTGGAGGAGGACATAGCAACCCATTCCACTATTCTTGACTGGGAAATTCCCATGGACAGAGAAGCCTGGTGGGCTACAGTCTGTGGGGTGGCAAAGAGTTGGATACAATTGAAGTGACTTAGCGCATATATATGATGTATGTATATAATATATGTATATGTGTATATATACATATTATATAACACATATAATACATATTTCCAGTATTTTTAGCTATTTTATAACACAGTTGAGATCATGCCATAATGTAATTTTGTATGTGGATTTATTTCACTTATAGCATGAACATTTCTCGAGTAAATTTTTAAATCTCTGTAAGCATTATTTTTAAGAGCTGCATGATATTTCACTGTATGTATATGCAGTTATTCATTTAACCAATCTACTTCTTTTGAATATTTGAAGTTGTTTCTAATTTTATTTTGTGCTATTATTGTAGGATCAATCTATCTCTATGTATAATACTTTTCCACATATTAGGCTGTTTTTTCAGAGATTCCCAGAAGTGAAATCACTAGGCCAAAGGTTGTACAGAGTTTTGGTTTGTTTGTTTAATTTTTTCTGATTTTTTAATCTTGGTAGTAAGAATCACATTTTTAAGTTGCTTTTTAAAAGAGTCAGTTGATACCACACGCCTTCCCCAAAGCAGAGAAGGTTCCACTTGGGGTGGCTAGGAGCGCCTGGGTGCAGAATCCAGCCTGCCTTCACAGGTGCAGCCTCTCCCCTCCCCGCTTCTTGCCTTGAGTGCGGCCATTCACATCTTGTATTCCAGCCTGAACCTGAGAGGGACCCTTCCCTTGGAAATAAAGACTTGCCTCTTCATCTGCCCTGGCCCTTGGCCTTCTGTCTCCTAGCGTCCATCTCCTTTCAGTTACATTTCCTTGCCTCAGGGTCTATTTCTTGTCTCAGGAAGAACATGCAGAAAAGAACATGCTTCTAATAACTAATTAATGTGCTATGATCTCTGCCTGAAACAACTTCACTGGCCTAAGGCCCAGCAACCCAGGGTAATAAAATAAACAATAAATTGGCCGGGTGGCTGTTTCCTCCAACACAGGCTGCCTCTTCCTAGTACAGTAGCTCTGTGTCCTTCTGGCCTGGCAGCCTCTCCTCCCACCTCTGCTGTTTTTCTCTCTTCATTCTTCCTCACTCTGGCCTGCAATCTCAAGTCCCTCCTCCTTTGCACCGTTTGGCCCCCTGGTCACAGAGATGAATGGCTGGCTGCCCCAGGGGCTATAAGGCCCGGGATCCCAAGGCCTCAAAGAGGACCTCGCTGGCCTGTGGTCATGCTGTAGTAGAGGGCCTGGGGCTTTGGGTGTGGGGCTTGGGGCTGCTGGAGCTGAGTGGGCTGTGTCTCCATAGGGAGAGCTCAGCTGGTCTTGAGCATCTCCCAGCCCTTCTGTAGCATGACTGAGCCTCTACAGTATGAATGGGCACATGGTGGGGAGGGGGCTGGGTGGCTACTCAGCTGGTCCTTTCGCTCCCCCTTTTTCAGGGGGTTCTTTGCATCCTCCTGTAAAGGTGACTCAGCATTTACCTGTGGTTGTACCCTCTCTCGTCACCTCTCTGGCATCTCTGCTGCCCAGGGCTCGTAGCAGCATCACCCCAAGAAAGGATGATTCTCTAATAAGCTGAAGGGCTAGTGAAGGGCCCCTTTCCATTCCAGTAGACCCACTGTCCTCTGCCAGGCTCCTGCTAGCCACAGCCTCGGCAGCTCCTCACTCCTGTCACCCATCCGAGGTCCATGGACATCCTTTTCCTGTCAGGGATCTGATCTGCTAGTCCATAAGTGTGACTAGGTAGACATCTGCCTGCCTCTTACAAAGGCCTGAGTGTTACTCAAGGGAGAGAGGACAGAGCATTGGTCTACCTCCTGATGTCTGGCTTAAGATTTGTCTTGAGAGTCAGGCACAAGCTGGAACCAAGATTGCCGGGAGAAATATCAATAACCTCAGATATGCAGATGACACCACCCTTATGGCAGAAAGTGACGAGGAACTAAAGAGCCTCTTGATGAAAGTCATAGAGGAGAGTGAAAAAGTTGGCTTAAAGCTCAACATTCAGAAAACGAAGATCATGGCATCCGGTCCCGTCACTTAATGGCAAATAGATGGGGAAACAATGGAAATAGTGACAGGCTTTTTTTTCTTGGGCTCCAAAATCACTGCAGGTGGTGACTGCAGGCATGAAATTAACAGATGCTTGCTCCTTGGAAGAAAAGCTATGACCAACCTAGACAGCATATTAAAAATCAGAGACATCACTTTGCCAACAAAGATCCATCTAGTCAAAGCTATGGTTTTTCCAGTAGTCATGTATGGATGCTAGAGTCGGACTATAAAGAAAGCTGAGCACTGAAGAACTGATGCTTTTGAACTTTGGTGTTGGAGAAGACCCTTGAGAGTCCTTTGGACTGCAAGGAGGTCAAACCAGTCCATCCTAAAGGAAATCAGTCCTGAATATTCATTGGAAGGACTGATGCTGAAGCTGAAGCTCCAATACTTTGGCCACCTGATGTGAAGAATGGACTCATTGGAAAAGACCCTGATACTGGGAAAGATTGAAGCAGGAGAAGAAGGGGACGACAGAGGATGAGATGGTTGGATGGCATCACCAACTCGATGGACGTGAGTTCAAGTGAGCTCCAGGAGTTGGTGATGGACAGGGAAGCCTGGCATGCTGCAGTCCATGAAGTTACAAAGAGTCGGACATGACTGACTGAACGGGACTGAACTGAGAGTCAGGTATGGAGGTCATCAGGAGAAACAGGACTGGGAGAAGGACCTCTGGGGAAGAGCTCATCCCATTCCACTGACAGGACAATGCAGCCACAGGAAGAACATGGGAAGCTCAGCAGAACCCAGGCTCCACCCATTCCAGCCAGGAGACTTTGTTAAGAAGGATCTAAGCTTTCTGAACCTCAGTGTCCTTATCACTAACATGCGAATAATGTCAGCTACCTCCTAGGGTTATTTAGGCCAGCCTGTGTCAGGGGTGGTTAGGCAAGGCAAGGCTAGTAGGAGGTCTGGCTACTGGTCTGGCTACTGGTCTCCTTTGCGCTTGGGTCACTTTGTCCCCTGGTAGACATTTCTGTGAACCAGGGACAGTGGTGACCACTCCATAAAGCAAAGAGCTGACTCAGACCTCAACTCGGCCATTGAGTCACCCATCTCTTACCTCGCTTTGTGTCTTTGGAGTGATTTACAGTCTCCCTGAAACCCTGTGAGGCCAACCGGACAAGTAGTATTGTCTTGACCCCATTTTAAAGCTGAAGTACACAACGTTTAGAGAGACCAAAGATACAGATATATAATGCAAATAGGGTTCCCTGATGGCTCAGACAATAAAGAATCTGCCTGTAATGCAGGAGACCTGGGTTTGATCCCTGGGTCAGGAAGATCCCCTGGAGAAGAGAATGGCAACCCACTCCGATATTCTTGCCTGGAGAATTCCATAGAAAGAGGAGCCTGGTGGACTACAGTCCATGGGGTCAAAAAGAGTTGGACACAACTGAGCAACTAACACTAACTAACCTAACACAAATACTTGTGACACAAGGCAGAAAGTGATGTGTGCCTTTAGTGTCCACCTCAAGATATGCAAATTAAGACCTATGTGGATTTTCACGGAGGTGCGAGGACCCTGGGTTTGGAGTCCGTCCAGGTAGAAATGCACTGGGTACTTACAGACATGTGTTTTCTCTAATTATTATCTGTGCCGATGTGAGCCCATGTCTGGTGTAGCCATTGCTTTTCCAAAACTCATGTGTGTCTTTGCAAAACCTTCACTCTGCCCCCCTGAGCTAGTAAGAAACCCAGGATTAGCCCCATTTTATAAAAACTGGGGAAACTGAGGCAGTGGGCTCTGGAGGGACTTGTCCAAGGTCACATCTGCAGGCAAGCAGCCACCCATCAAGGCGCATTCCCTAACTGAGCTGAGGCATCGGGTCCAGCACAGCCACGGCCTCAGGCAACATTCCTGGTGGCCCCGGTCCCTCTGTTCCCCGCCCTGGGTGCTGTCCCAACAGCAGGGAGGGTTGGCCCCACCGTTGCAGAGGCAGGGGCCCCAGAAGCAGACTAGGTTGATTCTTGGCTACGCCTCACCCTGAGTGCTCAGGTGCCAGTAAAACAAGCCACATGCTTAGATTGCCAGCCAAGAAGGACACTGGAAAATGAGGGAGATGATCTTAGGAAACAGTTTGCTTAGGAAAAATAGTCCTCATGGGGAAAACCAGAATTGTATTTGTCTTCCTTATATCCATTTTATTTCTTTTACATTGGATGGCAGGTCGGGGAGACACCCAAACCTTCTCTGCTCTTTGGGCCTCTAAATATTTGTATTTGGCCCTGAATGGGGGCAGTCTCCATCTCCATTTGCTCACCTGCAAAACTGAAATAACTCAGCCATCCTGCAGCACTTCTAGGACTGACTGAGTGGAATAATTCAGGGAAGGGGCACAGAAGAGCACCTGGCTCACAGTGGGTGCTCTGCCCGCCAGCCCCTCCTTGTTCTCATGCTTCCCCGTCTCCGCTGCTGCCACCCGGGCCTGAATTAACTTTTCTTTTTTTACCCTGCCATGGGAATGTCTTTGCCTGGCAACAGAGGCGATCTGTATCTCTCCCCACAGAGAAAGCAGCCACGAGAGCCCTCAATAGGTTTTCCTTTCTGGACACAGTGCTGGCTTTGTTAAGGGGGCCCTCGGGGCTGCAGGTCATACCCAGATGTCCCTGAGAATTTACCCAGCCCCGGGTTCTCTGCTTGGCTTGACTGCGTCCCTGGATTTGCTTTGGGACTCACTGAACTCTGTGTTTCTCCAGACCCATGTGTGGTCAGCAAATCCAGGGTCATGCGGTTTTAGCCGAAGGGCTCTTGCTGGGCCGCTTGAGGCTCTGAAAACTTCCCAGGAAGTGGCCCTGGCTATGCTGGGGAGCATCACCCTTTGTTCCTCCCCATGGAGCTTACCAGGCTCCTCTGTCCATGGGATTCTCTAGACAAGAATACTGGAGTGGGTTCCCATTCCCTTCTCCAGGGGATCTTCCTGACCCAGGAATCAAACCTGGGTTCTCCTGCATTGCAGATAGATTGTTTACCGTCTGATCCTGCAACAAATATTGGGATGGTGATCTAGGTGCTAGGTACTGGTTTATGCGCTTATGGTCTATAACTAATTTAACCCTCAGAACACCCAGTGAGATGGATTTACCTATGAGGCCCATTTGATGGTAAGGGTTATAGTGCTCACATCAGAGGAAACGTGAGATGAAACGAGATAATTCATGGACAGTCTGGAACACTGTCTGGCACAAGTGCTTAATAAATCAGGACAATGACCTCCCATTTTATAGAGGAAAGTGCCGAGGTTCGCAGAGGTCGAGAACCTTCTGAAGGTTAGAGAAACCAGGTCTGCTGGCCCCAGGCCCTGAGGCTCCCTGCCTCTCCCCTGAGGCTCTGAAGGAGAAGGTGTGCTTGAGAAAGAGGAAGCCCTGCCCATGGGCCGCTGGGGTGATACATTCTCATCACAACCCAGCTTTCAGAATGGGCCTCTGATGGGAGGGAATCCTGTCTTCACACCCAGATGTTGGAGGGAGATGAGGGGCTTCACCAACCTAAAACTGCCGGTATAGGTGGGTGGCCCCCAGCAGCATCTCCTCCATGGCAGCTCACCTGCTAACTCCTTGGGGAGCGAGCCCTGTGGCAACTGAACTGCCCTGGAAGCACGGAGTAACCTAACAGCTCAGAACACAATGAGATGCCCATGAGCTGGAAGAAACCCCGGCCAGTCTCCCTGGCTGCCGCCTGCTGGGCAGAGGGTGGGCACGGGGCTGGGGGCGGGTGGTGGTGGCAAAGAGCATTTCCTTAGGGTAGAGACAGTTGAAGAGCGAAGGATTTGGTGTTAGACTGATAAGGGTTTGGGTTCCTGCTCCATTATTAGCTCTTTAACGTGGAGGAAGCCCCATAACCCTTCAAAGCCTTGGGCTCCTCCATACAGCTGTCCCTCGTTCCTTGGTGTCCACGGAGCGCTGTTTCTAGGACCCCACCTGCCTTGCAGATGTTCACGCCCCTGCAAGTATAAAATGGCACAGCACAGCAGACCCTCCGGATCCATAGGGCCCACATTCAACAGTTGGTTGTGTTCTCAGATGTGGAGGGCTCGGATACAGAGACCCCAGCTGCACCTACTAGGGCTGCCAGAGGAGCTATGTTCTTGAAGTGATGAGGGTGATGTCTGCCTGGACATGCTATTGTCAGTGGAGCTATCGGCATAATGACAGTGTCCAGAGCAGGTTGTCAACCCGGGCTGCAATTTGAATCAACCAGGGAGTTCCTGAAAAAGACCAGTGGTCAGGGCCCCATCCTGGACCAGCGGGTCAGAACCCCTGGGCTGGACCCAGCACTGTTAGCTGGAGCTCCATGGGCTCCACGTGCAGTGGGCTGAGGCCCACTGGCCCAGGAGTTCCCAGGCTCCCTTCCTGGCCAGCAGTCTCTGATTTGCCATCTCTTCTCCTAAGGGCTCCTTGACTTTTCCCTCCGGGCATGAACATGGCCCCTTAAGGTTTAGGGGGAGGGTCTTGGCACACGCTGAGGGCTCACCCAAGGGTCTCTGTTTGTTGGGCAACCCACCCCTTAGCTTCTTGTCCGTCGTGGCCCCTGGGACTCTCCTCCGGCCAGTCCCAGCCCAGGGCAGCACTGCACTCTTCTGCCCGCAGTCCAGCCTTAAGCACTTTGGGCTCAAAGCTGTTCTGCTGCTGCTGCTGCTGCTAAGTCGCTTCAGTCGTGTCCGACTCTGTGCGACCCCATAGATGGCAGCCCACCAGGCTCCCCCGTCCCTGGGATTTTCCAGGCAAGAACACTGGAGTGGGTTGCCATTTCCTTCTCCAGTGCATGAAAGTGAAAATTGAAAGTGAAGTTGCTCAGTCGTGTCTGACTCTTAGCGACCCCATGGACTGCAGGCTACCAGGCTCCTCCATCCATGGGATTTTCCAGGCAAGAGTACTGGAGTGGGGTGCCATTGCCTTCTCCGAAGCTGTTCTGAGCTCCTGCCAAAGAGTCTGATTTTCCTTCCAGTTTGTTCTCTTCATTCTCTGGCTCACCGTGGGCTCCAAAGGGGGCTGTGGAGAGGGGCGGTGGCCTCAGGCTCTCTATGCTCAGGCCTGGAGGAGAGCAA
>NW_011494787.1:1377131-1379286 GCF_000754665.1 Bison bison bison
AACACATATGCCCTGGGGCCACAGCCTGGTGGCTGTCCTAGAGGGTGGGACTGAAAGTCTAGGGTGGGATGGGGATCCTCTTCCTAGTGAACCCCTCACACGCTTTCTATCATGTATGAGCTCTCTTTACATTAAATGACTGGCTAAACAGATCAATAACCACCTATGGCCAGCCTCCAGAGCCTCGGGGTAGTCTAATTCTAACCACATCTGTGTACAGGTACTTTGGCAGACTCCCATTAGCTGTAAAGTCCACAGTATTCTGTGTAGGAATCAGTTTCAAGCCATGCTTTATTTCTGAGCCCAAACCTTGCTTGTCCCACCCACCCCTCCTCATCATGGAGGTGAAAAGAAAAGGACCAAGGACAGATTTGATATTTTAAGTTCAACTGAAATCCTACTTCCTCCCAAAGGTCTTCGGATTCCGCATCCATGAAAATCTCTCCCTTCCATGAAATTTCCCTGATTGCCCCTCCACCATGACTCACCCCAGCATCTGCCTTGTTGCGGGCAGGCGGTGTTGATCTGCCCACAGCATCCCTCCATTATGACTGTGCTCCCTTCCACCAGGTATCTCCTGGAACAGGATTTCCCGGGCATGAGGATTGGGCCCGAGCCGACCACTGACTCCTTCATTGCGGTGATGCAAGGCGAGATGGAGGGCATCATCCCCGGGAATGCCCTGGTGGTGGATCCTAAGAAACCTTTCAGGAAACTGAACGCCTTTGGCAATGCCTTCTTGAACAGGTGGGTACAGAGGGAACGCACGCATCCTGGGTGCTCTCTTTTCTCCTTGGAGTATGAAAGGGTAGAGCAGGATCTTGGGAGACCCTGTATCTTTTCTAGACCTGGAATCTCTCTTGATTGTCCCTTTCTTAGTGGGAATGAAACCACCATTGATTAGGGATATGGAAGCTGCTAACACTGGCCTGATTTCTCCTGATCAAGTTGGGGGAGGGATCCAACTAGTTAAATCCCATCTCTAATCCACACGTCCCTCCAGGAAAAGCAGAGAGGGCTGCCCTCTGTAGTTCCCAGCTTTTGCCTATCCTTTGGAAGGGCTCTTCAGCCAGCTAGAAGGAGGCAGAGGAAGGTTCCTCCTGTTTTGGACATTGTTTTTATTTGGTGGCAGGGACCCTGGACTTAAGGTAGAAGCCCTGGCTTTGATCACTGTCCCTCCTACTAAACCCACTATGTGACCTTGGACAAGTCCCCTCCCCTGAGACAAGTCAGCCTGTAAACACTAGGGTCACTGGGTCAGTTTGAGTGGAAGAAGCTCTAGTGGCTGCTCCGCAAGCTGACCCAGGCCTTCCCATTACTCTGCTTACCTAGAGTGCAGGATGATCCCCTGATCAGGCTTATAATGTAGGCCCACACCACAATTTTGCATGCATATTGCATTAAAAAAAATGTAAGCTACTTTCTATAATTGAAGGCATTTAGAGTAAAGGTAATGACTATGGGCTTTGGGTTAAGAACCCATCCAACAGCACCATGCTCTTAGATAGATTACCTAACTGGTCTGTGTCTCACTTTTCCCATCTGTAAAATAGGATGAGAGTAAATCTCCTCCTCCAAGGCAAGAGGACTTTGTGAGAAAGTTGGCATTTGACACAGATATTCAATGATGAGTGAAGTCACATGCAAAGGGTTAAAAAAGGACATTTCAGGAAGAGAAAACTAAAAAAAAAATGTGTATATATATATATATGTGTGTGTGTATATATATAAGCAGAGAGGATTCAAGAACGTGGCTTAATGCAGGAACCCTGTGACTTCTCTGCTAGAGCTGCCACAGCTGAGTGACAGATGTATACATGAACTGTTCACTGACCGGCCAGGCACGTCCCCTGGGAGGAAAAACAAGGAGCAGGGCAGGGCAGGGAGTCGGGGAGGCCCTTCCATGTACCACCGGCTTCACTGCAGCCATGTACAGGATGGCTACACCCCAGGTGCCTGCTTCCTGTCCTTGTACTGCCCAGGGACCCTATTCCGCCCTGACATCTCCCTTCCCCTCCTCTGAGGGGTGTCCCAAGCCTTTTCCTCAGCCTCCTCTTACACTGGATGACCTTGCTTCCCATTCTAGAGAAGATGGAATCCCATGTCCCTGGGTTCCCTGCAGTTGGTTTGGTTCCAGTCTGTCCATAAGTGGAGC
>NW_011494787.1:1379386-1387366 GCF_000754665.1 Bison bison bison
GTTTGCGTTGGTCCTCCCCCGCCATGCAGCCCAGAGAGCTGCATCCTCTTTTACCCTCAGGTCTGCCGCTTCCCCACCCCCAACCAAGAACCCCCAACACCCAGCCATCTTCCCAGGGACGGCTCTGTCGGTTACTCCTCTTCCTGACAGCTCCACCCTCCCTTGGCTCCTTTACCACAGGGAACTATCTTCTTGAGAACCCTGCAGCAGGCCCTACTAGCTCTTACCCCCTCGCTTTCCTTCCACAGCCAAGCTTCTGGGCTTCACCTCCTCACTCCTTCCTGCCCCCACCCTGTGGAACACGGCTTTCCCATCACAGCTGCCCATGTGAACATTGTCGGTGACCTCTCTGTGATAAGCCGTCAGCACTTTCGGCCCCCACCCCAGCCCATCTCTCAACCACCATCCCCTCTCAGCTCCTTGGCCTCCTCCTGTCTCCCTGGCAGACCCTCTCCAGTCTTCCCCGGCCCCCTCTTGCTCTGGCCCCTGTGACCTGGTGTTCCCCTCAGCTTCCTGCCCTTCTCACTCCATGCACCTGGCCTGGGTGATGCTCAACCAGAGCCCTGGCCCCAAACACCAGCCCCATGTACATGACCTCCTGGTCACCAAGTGACAGCAACCCTGCTCAAACTGGTTTCAGCAGAACGTGGAATTTATTGAGGAATGCTGGGGTGTGCCTTAGAACCTATGGACAAGAATCTGGCTGGGCCCAAGGCATAGAGGAAACCATGGGCTTTAATAGGACAGGGGCCGCGCCATGGACTATCGAGCACAGTGCCAGAAACGCAGCATTTGCTTCATAAGTACTTACCAAACTGATCTGGAGAAGCTGACAACCACCAAATCAGATTGTATCACTCTTTTGCTTAGAACGTTCCAATGGATTTTTACCACCCTCAGTATAAAATCTGCATTTCTTAATGTGGCTTTCAAGGCCCTCATAATCTGGCCCCAGCCTCCCTGTCTGGCCACGTGTCTAGCTGCTCCAGCCTTCTGGTTCTCATCTCAGTGATAGTGTCCCCTGGCCTGGTGCCTACACACACACACACACGCACACACACACACATGCTCCCCTCCCCCTCTCATTTCCGTGTGGCATCTCCCCCTGCTTCTGTTAGTTTCCTAGGACTGCCAGAACAAATTACTATGAACTAGGTGGCTTGAAAGTAAATATTGACTCATAGTTCTGGAGGCTAGAAGTTCAAAATCAAGGTGTTGGCAGGGTCATGCCCCCTTTGAAGCCCATAGGGGAAATCTTTCCTTGCTTCTTCCAGCTTCTGGTTACTCCAGGCATTTTGTTTGTATCAGAATAATTCCAGTCTCTGACTCCATCTTTACATGGCCATCTCCACTCTGTGCGTCTCTGTATCTTCACCTGGCTACACACACACACACACACACACACACACGCACCCTGGCTTCCTGCCTGCACCCCTGTCCTCCCAGCAAAACTGGTCACCTTTTGAGGTCTTACTTCAGGTTCTGTCTCCCCTGTGTGGCTTCCTGGACTCTCTTTCCCATGCATCCCTGGCCTCCTCACCTGACCTGCATTTCTGCAGCCACCTTACTGGAGAGCAGAGGCTCCCTTCCCTGTCTGTTCCCAAGACAGTGGGACCATGAACTGTGATGGTCAGACACCTTGTTGGCTTCCACCAAAAATGGCGTTTAAGAGAGAAGGCTTGAAGTAAGAAGGATCCAGCTTGGGTTTACCAGTTTGTATTTGGAGACTTTGGTATGTAACACTGGAAATGTGGGCCTCTTAAAAGCCCACATAAGCATTCCTGCATGGTGTGGCCCATTCTTCAAGTCCAGTTGTAGTGTCTCCTCCTCCAGGAAGCCTTCCTTCCACCTTGGATCTCCTGAGTCCTTCACTTGACCTCGTGGGGGTGCTGGTCCCATGGTACCCGTATCCTTGTGCACACCTCCACTATTCTACCAGACTGTGCTCCTGGGGGGGCAGGGATCGAGTGCCGGACATCCTGGAGGCCCTGCCAGCAGGGGCTCACAGACATAGTCCCACAGCTGCCTTAGGATGCCCCCGAGAGCTTCCTCCAAGTACAGATCCTGAGTCCACTATGGGGGTTGGTCTAACTTGGGCTGGGAGTCTGCATTGGAACCTCTGCCCAGGGCAGGAGAGGTTGGTATGGGGCCAAAAGGAGGGTGCCTGAGAGGCAAGGGCAGAATGGCAGCTCACCATGCGTCTCTTCCCACCCGTGCAGGTTTGTGTGTGCCCAGCTGCCCAATCCCGTGCTGGAGAGCATCAGCGTCATCGACACACCAGGCATCCTCTCTGGAGAGAAGCAGAGGATCAGCAGAGGTAAGCGAGGCCCCTAGTAGGCTTGGCCCTGGCTCTGTGTTGTGTTCTTTCCAGAATGTTCTCCGGCTTCTATACCAGGGTAGAGGTTCCTGGGGCCTTGCTGCCTCCTAATGAGTCAGTGCTGCCTCATGTGCTGTGTGGGGTGGTCCTAGGCAGGGGCTAGCACCAGAGTTTAGGTCCATTGTCACTCAGGAGCAGCTGGCCTCAGGCTTCTCATCTGTGAAATGGACATATCAGCGTCTGCCTTACTCACCTCATTGGGTTTCTTCCTGGGCCAGACCCTGGCTTGTTCTGAAGGTCCTGCTGTCCCTGCCCCAGGAGCTGGCAGCTCTGCAGGGGAGGCAAGTGCTGGCAGAGGACTTCATCCAACAGCGTGAGGATGACAGTGTGCTTTGGGGTGTGAGAGCAGGGAGCTGGATCCTTGAAAATGCTCATTCCAGCAGATGTGGGTGACTGCTCATTGAGGGAGGTCCCTGGCATGGGGGATCAGGAGCCTGAACTCGGGAGCCAGACCACCAGCGTTCTGAGCCTGCCTCTAACACCTCCTGGTAGAGTGACCTGGAGGGTTTCTTTCCTTCAGCCGCCTCACCTGAAGAGTGGGGGACATAAGTCTATCTACCTTCTAGGGTTGTTTGAGGATTAGAAGAAATAACACAAGTGAAAAATCTCCTGTCTGGCACATAGCAAGTGCCCAGTAAAAATGAGTTCTTACCAGTCATCACCACCACCAGCATCATTGGGTTTTTCCTAGCTCTAAAATACTAGATGGATACTGCAAAAGTCTTAAAGCTACGGCTCATGACTATGCTCCCCCAGCCTCTCCAGCCACACCAGGCTGTGTGCCCCAGGCAGCCCCCTACCCTTTCTGGGCTGATGCTGTATTTCTGGTAAGAAAAGATGATGAAGCCATGCCCACCCCAGTCCTGGAGCTGGCAGCTGGGCAGGAGCCAAACCAGCACTCAGACGGCAGCTTCTGGGAAGGGAAGACTTTGCACAGGCAAGAGTTCTCTGGGCGACCTTTGGTGACGACCCACCTTCCTCCCACACATGCCTGGGGTGAGGTGCATGTATGGTGGTGCAGGGGTGAGGCGGGCATAGAACCGATGGCCTGGGGGGGAGGGGCATCTCACCCCCTCCCTCTGGTCTACCTGCCCTTTGGAAGCACTCTGTTCAGGGCCCCATAGTGGGGTGCAGGGGGCAGCTTGGACAGCTGCCTGCTTCTATTTGTTTCCCTAATTATTCCCTTCCTCCTGACCAGTCCCTACCATCACCCCTTAAGTCTTTCTCTAGGTCCTCCTGAGTTTAGGCCTAAAGGGGATTTACACAGACAGCCTGTGTCTCCTCGTGGAAGAGAGAAGACAAAGTTCTCCCCTTGAACTCCCCAAGCATTGGGTGGCTACGTTCCTACAAGTACAGCCTGACTGGGGGTCCAGAGAAGATTCCAGCCTTTGGGTTTCCAAGGGCACTGGACTGGGAGTTTAGAGCATTGGGGTTTAGAACCTGTGGGTCTGAGTAGGTCACATTTTCCCCTGCGTCTTAATGTCCCTGTGAGTAACAAAGGGTAATCACTTGACCTCGTGTTGTCCACAGATAGTAATGGAAACTTGGACATCAGCTCTGGAACTGGATCACAGTGAGCTCACTTCTTTTGTTTTTATGACACCCAGGGCCTCCCTGTTAAACAGCACCAGGGCAATCTATCAATACAATGGCCTTCCTTGCAGTTGTGCAGTGCACTGCCTGTGCAACTGTACATGGCAACCCTGCTTCTAGAGATGCCTGCCTTCCTCAGCTTCTGTTCCATTCTGTTCTTTTCCTATTCCTCTTTCTCCTGACTTTATCTTTGGACCTCAATGGCTTCTCTACAGTAAACTGGGGGCTCAGTTTTCCTGCCTGCCCTTCCTATCTCCTTCCCACCCCATGACAACTGCCACCAGGTCTCTCCCCACTTCTGGGAGAAGTGATAGCCCAGTGTGTGTCTCTGCAGACCCGTTTGATCTCTGCCCTCCTGAGCCTAGACTATAAATGCAGCTGCCGGCAAAGTAGCCTGGGATAAAAACAAGAGCTGAGAGCTGAGCTGCCAGTCCTGCATCATCAGCCTGGGGCAGGGCTGACCTCAGCACTCCACAGAGACCAGGAAAATAGAGGGTGGGGATTGGATACCCTCAGATATCAGGGACACCCCAGATAAGGAAAGTTTCTAGTATGAAGACCACCCCCCATCCTTCACAATCAGCCATAGAATTCGGTAGTTCAGTGTTTACCTATATGCATATAACCCTCTGTCTATATACATCACGCCTCCCTTCACACATCCCCCCATGCACGCACACAGGCTATGTGCACAGAACCAAACACTCTTCCTGTGGCCTTTAGCCTAGGCTCTCAGAACTCTGGGTTTGGCCACAGCACAGATTTGGTGCTTCTTGCCTTCCTGCAGCCCAGGGCCAGGATAGTCCTTGGATAGCCCAGCAGGCACACACCAGACCGAGGCGGTGAGTCAAGCCTGAAATCCAGCCATGTTCCGCTCACTGAGCCTCATGCCAGGGTCAAGGCTGTGTCTCACCAGGGAAACAAGGCATCGTTATCACATTTCCACTGAACCTCTTCTGGGCCAAGGCCTGGTGCGCCACTTCTCCCAGAGGCCCCTCCCAGGCCTCAGACTTCACAGGTGGAGCACTCAGGCGCCAGGCCAGAGCTGGGCCAAGTGTGGTCCTTGGTCAGGGCTTGGCCCCTCTGCCCAGATCTGGGGGTGTCTCGTGTGTCTTGTGGGAGAGTGGAAGCAGGGACGTCCGGGAACCTGAACCTGGGAAGTCCCAGCCCACACTGTCTCTGGATGCAGATGCTTTGGGGTGGGCGGGAGAGGGGCAGGGAGGCAGTTGCTGGAAGTGACAGGATGTGTCCAGCCCGGGACTCATTACTGGGAAGAAGCAACGATGCAGCGGAAGAGGAAGGCTCCGGAAGCCTGAGTGTCCTCACACTTGGGAACCACATTTCCTGTCCGCCTCCCAGCTAGAAACCCCAACAGGCCCCACCTTAGAAAAGCAACCCCACGGTGCACTGCACACATCACTCCAGCGGACCCCACCCTGTGCAGGTGAGCTCAGCAGGGCTGGAGCAGGAGAACACTTGCCCAGGTCACACAGCCGGGATGGGAACTCTGGTCTCCTGCTTCCCTGTCCAGTAGCTTTTCAGCACATTAGCATAGCCTGCCTGCCCACGAGGAGCTCAGAGAAGAGGAATGGGGGCACTCTCTCCTCTGCAGATCAGGGGGCACTCTCTCCTCTGCAGCTTTCCCCTGGAGAACCCGGAGGGTCAGGGCCAATCCTCAATCTCCCGTCCCTGGCCTGTTCCTGGCGCCCTCACTTAGGGACCTCCAGGCCCCCGGACCACATGCTATACATACACATGTAGGGTTGTCACATGCCAGGGCGGAGTAGCAGAGTCCCGAGTCCCTTCAAAAGGGTGCATGGACACCTTGTGGCCTCCTGGGAGGCCTGGGACAAGGCTGTTGGGCCGCTTTTCAAGGTGACTTCTGGGAGGCATGTAGTGTGGTCTTTGTCATCTTAACTGGTCCCACACTTTGCAAGCTGATACCTTCTAATTTCTCTTTCTCTAAGATGTCTTTAAATCTTGACAAATTCTGGAACAGGACCTTTTATGTACCCACCTCAAATAAGCTCAGCGCCCAGAGCTCCAGCCTTGCAGGGCTTTGAGCCGAGAAGGGAACACAGAGGGGAGTCAGGATCTGGGTCCTAGCCCCAAGTTTACCACCACCTGGCTGTGTGAGCTGGGGCGAGCCCCTTCACCTCTCTGTTCCCTCTCCCTTCCCTGTTAGATGTTTCTGCCTGTTTACCTCCTGGCACATGGAGAGTTATGACAGTCAGATGAGACTGTGTGGCTGAAAATACCAAGAAATGTGCTGCCTTGTCAGCACCCTTGCACTGCTTCTCAGGCTGTGAAGGAAGCTGGTTGATGACTAAGGAGTTGCTGCACTTATTGTTGTTTGTCTCATTGATTTCCTCCTGCCTGGAATTACTTAGAAATGCTTTCTTCCTTCCAGTGCCCTGGAGCCTGCCTGGGGTGGGGGGCAGGCCTGTAGGCTGCCCAGGTTCTGCTCCAGGGGCCTGCTCACCCGCTCTCCCAGAGGAGGCAGACTTGCTACCTGTAATTCCAGGATGGCCAGCTTCACCATCAGTCTTCCAGAGCTTGAATCTCCCACCACCCACTAGTCCACATTTCATGAGCCTTTGGGCTACTGCAGGGAATTGAGAGCTCTGTTGTGGGGCTCTGAGCCGTTCCCAGGACCAGTGAGGGAAAGGGGGCTCACCACCCCAGATGTCCCGACAGAGCCTCCAGACTGAGTCTGGGCCCTCCCCATGGCTCTCTTGTAACCAAGGTTCTACCATTGATCCCTCACCAGTCAGTCATTTGTATCCCCATTTTACAGCTGAAAAACTGAGGTTCAGACTTGCCTAAATCCACACAGAAACTAAATGGGAGAGCAGCCCATTCCCCTTTCCTGAATAGGTCTACTCCGTGCTTTTCTGATGCTCCCATTCCTGGATCTGCATAATCTCAGTCTACAAAACCAATTAGATACCCAGCCTGGAGCCCGCAAGGCTCTATAGCCAGGAGCAGGGAGGCTGAGCTTCAGAGAGCTGACAGAGTCATTGCTTGACTCTCATTTCCTCATAGCCACACCTGGGGAGGAAGCTTTCTCAGCATCCCCCCCACTGGTAATTTGATAGCCAGCCCTGCCAGAGCAAGCAGAATTTGCAAAAGTGGAAGGATGAAGAGGAGGCCTCGGTGCTTCTGAAATCCTAGAAAGGGTTCCCAGAAGCCATCTGCCTGCCCTCAGGCAGGAGCAGCCTTCATATGGGCACCCAGGACATCGAAGACAGCAGCCCCCAGCCTTCCTTCCCCCGGATTAACAAGCAAAGAGACCAAGGACCAGAGAAGGAAGGCTTCTTGCCCCAAGACACACAGCAAGTTGATAGCTGAGCAGAAACTAGAGGTGGGCGTGTCCAGACCAGTGCTCTTCAGATGACCCCTTGAGAGCACACCCAAGTCATAGAAACTCGGGCTTGAAAGAAGCCTCATAGAGGGGCAGAGCCATAGGAGCAGCCAGGGTCACAGGCAGTCTCACCTGCATCCTTGTTGTTGATTGGATCCTCACAGCCAGCCTCTGGCAGGGCATGGTGGGTTCTGTAACTAGAGAAAGCAAGGTTCGGAAAAAGGAGACCGGCACTTGATAGGAACAGATCACCTTTAATGAGGCGAGAAGGGGCAGCAGTCAGATTAGTGAGCTGCTGTGCTAAGTCAAAAAGAGAGTAGGTATATATAGAAAACATAGATGCAGAGATACATCGTTTTGAGGGGGTCTGTTTTTCCTCATGATTATTTTTGATTAGTTAGCTTTCAGCAACTGGCGCAAGGAATTCCTGAGACCAGCCGGAGACTGGGATTAGCTGGAAACTGAATGTAATCAATCTCAATGTCCATTCCTTTCTTCGGGGGAGAAAGTTCTTTATCTGTATAGAATGATGGGGAGGATCTGGAGGGGAGTTTTAACTCCAGGCTATTTTGAGCCTTGTAGCTTTCCTTCAGGTCCAATTCAGAGACCAGGAAACCGAGGCCCAGGGATGGCTTATTCACTGTCC
>NW_011494787.1:1387466-1427990 GCF_000754665.1 Bison bison bison
GCTTATTCACTGTCCCTGGGATGTAAAAGGCAGACCAGGTCTCACATTTCAGTTCTGAGCAGCACGTGCTGATAGAGCACCTACTGTGTGCCGGGGACCATGCTGAGAGCAGGGAAGCAGAGGAGGATGTGCAGGCCCTGCCCCGCCAGCTCCCGATGCAGCAGGAGGACAATGCATCCTGATGGTTCCCTGGGTCAGCCGAGAGGCCGGCACCTGCCTGAGGGGCACCTGACCCAGCCGTAGGGACGGGCACGGCCCTGTTCTGGCAGCATGACCCGGTGTCATCCCTCTCTTGCCCCTCCCCACGCGGGGTCCCATCAGGCTTCCGGGATTTGCCCCACTCCCTCCAGGTCTTTGCAGCGGAGGCTCCTTGTGCAAGGCTACCATCACTGTGAACTGGCGAGGGCTCAGAGGCCGGGAGCCTCTTCTCTGTAGCTTCGCTGGCCCCTTCGATCTCCCTAGCCCATGGAGGGGTGATTGGAGAGCTGGGCTTAGAGCCCGAAGACCTGCGTTCTGGTCCTAAGCCCTGGGCAGTCTCAGCGGCTTGCTTTGAGCCGTGTCAAGTGTCCAGGACTAGTGGCTCTGACTGCCCAGCTGACGGTGAGCAGTTGCCACCAGCGGCCACATGAGGTGTGCTGAGCAGTAAGGGCTGAAATCTACCACACAGGAGGGAGGGACATAGGGAAGGGGCAGCCTGCTCTTCGCAGCCGTCCTCCCCATAGCCGGCACCACCACAGCCAAAACCTTGTCCGGCTAGATTTGGGAGCAGGCCTCAGCAGAAGGGCAGAGGCCACTGAGCCCCACTGCCCTCCCCAGCCACGGCAGAGGGCAAGCTTGCTGGTTCCAGGCACCGCAGCAGCAAGGTCGCGACCTGTTTTCCAGGTTGTTGGGGCACTGGGGCCCGGAAGTCAGTTTGCCTTGATTTTCTGAGCCCTCTGCCCGCTTTCCTGCCTATGGCTCTGAGGGGCTGCCTTCTGGAGGTGAGGTGAGAGCCGCCCTCCACCTGGCTGTGCTGAGGAAGATTAAATCTAGCCAGAGCCAGCCCTTGGAAGGGACGGTGGAGGGAGTGGGTGCAGGCTGCAGGCCCCCCGGTGCAGGCAGGCAGGGACCTTGGGGCTCAGTGGAGCTGCGAGTCCAGCCTGGGCACAAGGAGGGGAGCAGGAGGCAGGGGGCTCACAGGTGCAGGACCACTGCCCGCAGGACTGTGTAGGGTGCCCAGGGCCCTGTAGCCAGGTCTAGTCCTGAACACCCCCTCCCCAACACACACACACATACACACACACCAGCAATTGACTCTCCTCTCATCTCTGAGTCTCTCCTCTGGAAAGTGGGACTGTGCCTGCCTCAGAGGGTGGTGTGGGGGTGAATTGAGGTCGTGATGTGAACTGAATCGAAGTCTGAGGCTCTAACAGTCTCTCCAGGGATTCTGCTGTACTCATGCCGAGGACCTTGTTACGGGCGAGCAGGGGTGCTTGCCTCTCTCTCAATGGCAAGGCAGTTGCCGGATGACCCTCCCTGGTCTCTAATCTTCCTCTGTGAGACAGGGCGGGAACTTATGGCTTTTTCCTTTTGGCTCAGTCTCCCACTCAATGGTGGCAGAGAGCTGTGGGACCCCAAGGTCTCTGCCTGTAAAACCCTGTGGTGTTGGGAGCCAGGGTCTTTGAGCCCACCCAGAACCTAAGGAAGGGCTCCTACCGCCCTGCCAGCGGTGTGGCAGTGGGAAGCGACAGAAGGCCCAACACTTCCATCCTTATCCCGGCGCTGCTGCTCCTGGGCTGTGTGCCCTCGAGCAAGGCACTTTACCTCTGTAAGCCTTACATTCCCATCTATTGCCCTTTATATGGAAGAGGAGACTGAGAGGTGAATCTGCTTCCTCTCTAGCTGCTAGGTGAGCTGAGCATCTCTGGTCCTTAAAAATCTATTAACTAGATACTATTCGTATGCCCATTTATAGATGGAGAAACTGACTCAGAGACAGTCAGTAACTGGCTCAAGGCCAAATAGTGAAAAGATGGAGGAGCCAGAGTTGAACCCAGATCTGACTCCTGAGACCATGTTATTTCCACTGCACTGCCGCCTCACCCCAAATCCCTACCCTTCACCCCAAAGGCCCTACCCCCTGACTCTGCTCTGCCACAGGGTACGACTTCGCTGCTGTCCTCGAGTGGTTCGCCGAGCGGGTGGACCGCATCATCCTGCTCTTTGACGCCCACAAGCTGGACATCTCCGATGAGTTCTCAGAAGTCATCAAAGCCCTCAAGAACCACGAGGACAAGATGCGAGTGGTGCTGAACAAGGCTGACCAGATAGAGACGCAGCAGCTGATGCGGGTGTACGGGGCCCTCATGTGGTCCCTGGGGAAGATTGTCAACACGCCCGAGGTGATCCGGGTCTACATCGGCTCCTTCTGGTCCCACCCGCTTCTCATCCCAGACAACCGGAAGCTCTTTGAGGCCGAGGAGCAGGACCTGTTCAGAGACATCCAGAGCCTGCCCCGAAATGCTGCCCTGCGCAAGCTGAATGACCTCATCAAGAGAGCCAGGCTGGCCAAGGTGAGGCTGCCTCCAGGAGAGGGCCAGCATGGGCGGGGCTGGTGGTTTGGGGATGGGGTCAGCTGCAAGGTGAGAGGGCCACCGCCTGCAGCCCTGAGCTATTGTCTGCCCATGTGAAGATGTCCGGTAGTCACTGCCTTGTGAGCATCAGCCGTGCGCACTCGGAGTGGGTGAGGCAGGGTAGTGTGGTGGTTACGATGACATGCCCTGGTGTCAGATGGCCAGGTCGGAGTCAACTCCATAGTTTACAGTGTGATCCCAACCTCAGCAAGGCCCTTAGTTGCTCTGTGCCTGCTTCCACATCTGTGAAATTAAAGGGTTAGAAGACAACATAGAATAAAGATGGGAAAGCCCTCATCACAGTGCCTGGCATCCTCACAAGTGCTTTGTTCGTGTTAGCTGTTGTTACAGTCTTCCTCATCAACATCATCATCAGAATTACCATCCCTGTTACTGCTTTGACCTCAACCTCCTCACAAGCTCCCCTTTCCCCAAGATCTAGTGAAACAGCTCAGTGCTGTAAGCAATGGAAGAGAAAGAGGATGGAGACAACTTATTTCAGAAGTAGGAGCAGGAGCGGAGATTTGTGGGAAAAGATGGGGTGAGAGGTGCCCTGGAGGGAAGGAAAGAACTTGATCTTGATGGTAAAGGAAAGAACTAGAGGTCTTGATCTGAAGGCTTCTCCCTGCCCCTGTTATTCAGGTTCACGCCTATATCATCAGCTCTCTGAAGAAGGAGATGCCCTCCATGTTCGGAAAGGACAACAAGAAGAAGGAGCTGGTGAACAATCTGGCTGAGATTTATGGCCAGATTGAGCGGGAGCACCAGATCTCACCTGGGGACTTCCCCGCCCTGAAGAGGATGCAGGTAACAAGGGTCTGGGGCCTCCAGGAAAGGGACAAGCTGACTGAGCAGCTCAAGCTTGGAGTAGACCACCCTAGGATGTCCTGGGGATACTCAGCCCAGAATCAACAGGCAGGCAGGTAGCCCTGGGCCTGCCCTTCCTGCTTGGCTGACACTGGCCCAACAGGTGCCAGACCTGGGCCCTGGGAGAAACATGGAGACCCGGTGCTCCCAGTGAGCAGCGGTGTTAGAGGGGGCTCTGATACCTCCAGCTTATGACCTTCCCTTGTCCTGGTCACCACCAGTTTGGAATCCTCACCACATCACGTGAAACAGGACGAGTCACCTGACATCTCTTGGCCCTTCATTGCCTAAGTTTACTGCTGAGATCTGCCTTGGCAGTGATTTGAACATACGCCACCGAGAAGCAGAAGTCTGCACAGGAGTTTGTCATCTTTGGGTTGCACCATGGGCGCCTCTCTTGGGCCAGGGTCGGTCACACATAGTTTCTTATGTCCCCCAAAACAACCCTCTGGGGGAGGCATTTCATCCCCCTTTCACAGGTGAGCAAACTGAGGTTTACAAATGTAATTAACCTGCCTGTGGTTTTAGTAATGTTTACGTAGGCTGCAAATAGAAACCCCAGGAGCTGTCCAAGGTCTAAGCAAAAACCTACCACACCCTGCTAACTGGATCCTCTTTAACATTCTGTCTCTTGTCTACATGTTGAGGCTACAAAAGCACCACCTTATATGGATATTGTGAGCAGAAATCAGATTAATGTTTGTAAGGTAGTTAGCATGGCCTGGCACAGACTATGCTGTTTAAATGCAGTAGCAAGTTAGGTGAGATTTCTCCAGTAGAGGAGGCAGGGAGATGACCACAAGGAACCTACCCCTGCATGATTTTTGCAACTTTCCATGATTCTGTAATTATTTAAAAAGGAAAAGTTTTCAAGAATTAGGGAATTAGGAAAAATAGCAAATGTAGTAGTAATATTGTTTTTGCCCTTGTTGCTCAGAGGGTTTCAGAACATCAGTGTAGTCCCAAATGTATGCATTTTTGCTTTCCTATCTAGTAAAAGAAAAAGAAAGAAAAACATAGATGTCCAGAGTATGCATTTGTTTGTGTATCCATTCGTTCCTGTAACTATCCACATCGAGCCAGTCACTTGTTTCAGAATTGTTTTCACATAATTTGGGCTTCAACTTTCAGTTTCTCTTTCTGTTAAGAATTTAATGATCTGTAAGCAAACTTTGGGGAAGATGACATTTGAAAGGGATCATATGACTTTTTAACGTGAGGAATTCTTTTGCAACACAGATGGTTTCACCTTCTCGCTTGTTTGCCCACCTGATGTCAGGTTCTGTTAAGGATGCTGGTTCAGTACATAAAGAACTGTACTGTGGGGACATGTGTGTGGGCTGATGGGAGTACTCATTGTGGAAGACACTGGGACCCCTAGTTGGGAGCCCACAAAACACACCTCGACATGGACAGGCTGGGAGAGGCAGGGACCAGGGAGGTTGTGCCCAAGGGCAGGAGAAAGGGCTTGTCTGCTCCACCCTCCACATCGCTCCCAGCCCCACCCTGGAATGGAGGTAAGGATGCCCAGGCTCACACTTGGTCTTGAAATATAGCCATGAGTGTTTTCTAAATTTTTCTGTAGTGTGCTTGTCCTGAGACTGTCCCCTGTAAACTGACCTCCTCCCAGTATCCCGAGATTGCTGTGGCCAGAGCCAGGGTGGAAGCCAGAAGCTCTCATCTTGTCATTATAGCGGCCAAGGAGAATTTGGGGATATTTGAGACCTGGGACCTTTAAAAATGGCAAAGACATGCAAAGCAGAACACATTTCTTTTACCATGGAGTGTGGTGGTCATGGGAAGACAAGGAGGGGAGCTTTTATTAAAGCTGCCAACCTGCTCCTGCCTCCTGAGTCGGAACCCTCAGGGAGAAGCTGATCATTGAAAAATCCCTCAAGCATCCTGATTAAGAACCACTGGCTTGGGAATGACCTTTGGCTTCTACTGTGATTTATTTCTCATTGCCTGTACCTCCCTTTTTCCTTCCTGAATGGTGATAGAATGTGATTTCCCACTCTCAGAAGGTCACAAGGAAAAGAATGAGCTCATGTAGTGGAGTGTGTTTTCAAGTGTAACCCTTATTGAAGTACAGACCCACATGACTCAGTCTCAGAGGGGTGGTGCATTCAAGAGCCACTCACTGTTCAATCAATAGCCAAAAGGAACTGAGAAATTTAATGACTGTTGTCCCTTGGAATGCACCTGGGATTGGTTCCAGGACCCTCCACAGATACCAAAATCCATGGATGCTCAAGTTCATTATAATATAAAATGATGTAGTATCCACAAAAGCTGAGCCCTCAGATATGGAGGCCTGACTGTATTTGCTTCCTAGAACACTAAAGGAATCCAAACAGATGAAAATGAAGTGAAAGTGAAAGTCGCTCAGTCGTGTCCAACTCTTTGCAACCCCATGGACTATACAGTCCATGGAATTCTCCAGGCCAGAATACTGGAGTTGGTAGCCTTTCCCTTCTCCAGGGGATCTTCCCAACCCAGGGATCGAACTCAGGTCTTCAATTGCCCCCAGATTCTTTACCAACTGAGCCACCAGGGAAGCCCAAGAATACTGGAGTGGGTAGCCTATCCCTTCTCCAGCAGATCCTCCCAACCCAAGAATCAAACTGGGGTCTCCTGCATTGCAGGCAGATTCTTTACCAACTGAGCTATCAGGAAAGCCCCAAACAGATCAAACCAGTTGTTAAATCCTTCTTCTCCAACCCCTGCAATTAGCCTCTCTCCTGAAAAATCCACCAAGAGTCAATATATCTTTTGTCTCTTTCTCTCGTATCTTTTCTGGGCCCACTGTCTTCTGTCCTCACCTTTTTTCTCTCTCTCTTCCCAGGACCAACTACAAGCCCAGGACTTTAGCAAATTCCAGCCCCTGAAAAGCAAGCTGCTGGAGGTGGTGGATGACATGCTGGCTCATGACATTGCCCAGCTCATGGTGCTGGTGCGCCAGGAGGAGACCCAGCGGCCCGCCCAGATAGTGAAGGGTGGAGCATTCGAGGGCACCCTCCATGGCCCCTTCGGGCACGGCTATGGGGAGGGGGCCGGGGAGGGTATCGATGATGCCGAGTGGGTGGTGGCCAGGGACAAGCCCATGTATGATGAGATCTTCTACACCCTGTCACCGGTGGATGGCAAGATCACGGGCGCCAATGCCAAGAAGGAGATGGTGCGCTCCAAGCTGCCCAATAGCGTGCTGGGCAAGATCTGGAAGCTTGCCGACATCGACAAGGATGGCATGCTGGATGATGAGGAGTTCGCACTGGCCAACCACCTCATCAAGGTCAAGCTGGAGGGGCATGAGCTGCCCAACGAGCTGCCCGCCCACCTTGTACCCCCCTCCAAAAGGAAGGCCACCGAGTGATGGGAGGCGGGGAGGTCCAGAGCAGGCAGGTGTTAGAGGAGATGGGAGAGGCAATCACACACACACACACACACACACTCACACACACACACACACACATACACAGATGTTGAGACTGGCACTGCAGATTAAGAGGGAACAAGGATCCCCAGGTTTCCAGGATACATCTCCAAGTGCTCAGAATTGGCTGAAACACAGAAGCACCCAGAGTCCCAGGAATCATGCCTCAGTCTCCATCCCTCTTTCCCTCCCTGGTCCCACTGCCCAGAGACCCACCTTCTCCTGTGGAGGCCGTTCACTCGGCCACAGATGGCCCACCCACCTCCAGATTCCCCAGACCCAGAGCAGACGGAAAAGGCTTTTCACTTAATAGACAATCCACTTTTTTCTATGCTTTATCCCCACCTCTTTGACTTGCTAACATGAAATCTGCTCTGGGGCCAAGAGATGGGAGGGGAGGGGGCTTCCGCAGGGAGGGGAGTGAAGGGGGAAGTGTCCTCAGGGAACCAGACCCCAGACTTGAAGAGACGTAGCCACAACCATGAGCCCTCTTCTTTCCCATGCTGAGGCTCTGACTGCCTCGGCAGACCTGGCTTTAAACTTGCTTGCATTTCCTTTCAAAGAATCCCGGAACCAGAGAGAGAAGGGAAAAACTTGGCAGGAAAGAAAACAAAGAAACTGCCCTGTTATCTGTTGCTCTCGTAGCCAGTCAATGGTGGTTTTATTCCACAGATTTTGTGAGATCCCTGTTTTTCGCACCTGGCCTCTGTGTGGATGCTTGTACTTGGCACATTTATCCACCCCTTCTGAGTGCCAGGAGCTGCATCAGGCGCTTCATATACCTTATTCCAAGTTGTCCTTAACCACTCTCCAAGGAAGTCTGTGTTAGCCCCTCCCATTTGAGCCTGAGACTCAGTAGAGTTCGGGTGACCCTCCCGGGTCACACAGCTCACATGTGATGGGGCTAGGGCCACAGACTCTGCCCTCTGCTGTGATGATGGACAGGATCCCTGTGTTTCTGGCTAATGACAAACTGTAAAGAGTTAGCTGAGCACGCAGGCCCCTCACGGGCTCCCAGAGAAGGCTGGCAAGGGAGAGGGGCCAGCCAGCACTTGGTGGGCCATCAGTCTGGCCATCTGTCACAGCACAGAAGCAAACCGTGCCTTCTGGCGATTCGCCCCATGTTCCCAACCTCACAGAAGCCCAACAGCAGCAGCAGGAATGTGAGCTGGCCTGTTGGGTGCCGTTTGCCTCTGACTCTGCTCCGCCTCCCACCCCGCAGCCTGAATCATCCCGGCTCAAATGCAGCCTCCAACTCTTCTCAAGTGGGACCTCCTGCTAACTGTTGAGAAGGCCAGTTCAAGAGGTCTGAGGCCATGTTCTCTGCAGGACCCACGACTCTGCAGTGTCTGGCAAATCCCCACCATTCCTGATGCCCTACAGCCACACTTACAGTCTCTCCCTTGGCTTGCTTTGTGGCCACTGAACCAATCACTTTGTATGCTATGCTCCTACTGTGATGGAAAACAAAAACAAGTATAAGTTATTTTGTATCTATGTTCAGACTATATAGAAAATATTCTACGTATCTACAATGTGCTTACTACTGCAGTGCATTTGTCATTAGTATTCATGTTAATACAGCACATTTATCCTTTGGTATCTGCTTGGCCATGGAGCATGATTACGTGGGAGGCTGACGGAGAGGAGTTTGGTTCTTAACTCGGGCATCTCTGGCAGAGGATCGGGGCCACCCATAGCCAGCATCCACAGGTAGCGTCCCATTGGCCTGGTGCTTCTCCAGGCCCACTGACTACCCAGGCTGCCTGGTGGAACCACCCTGCCACTCTGGAGGGAAGATGGTCCCCAAATCCTGGGCTTCCTTCTGCATCCACACATTTCTCTTTCTCATGAAATGAAGACCAAAGGAAAACCAAGGCACAGAGGTCCAGCCTCCTCTAATTCAGGTGCCAAGCCCTCAGAGGACCATTTCTCAGCTCTATCCTTTATTTCAACTGAAGAGGAATGGGAAGGACAGCAGAGTGAGGGGAGGTTTCTGTCCTTCTTTTAGATGGAGAGGGCTGTCTGTCGGTCCCCTCACCCCGCCTTTGCACACACACGTGCCACTTTCCTGCCCTTCCTTTCCCCGTGTCTCTGCCCTCCCTTCTTCAAGGCTCCACCCCGGAGAGATCTGGGAGGCATGGGAATTCTGTGTTGACACTTCTCCCATCTCCTGAGAAAGAGGAAATGGTGTTTGAACCTTCTCCTCACAGATGACGGGACAGATGGGGAGCACTTTCTCTGGGGCTGTCCCTCTCCCCCGCTGCCTGGACCTACTGACCTCTCACAGTCTCTGGGGGCTTGGGGAACTCTCCTGCCTCAGCCTGGAGAACATTTAAAGTGGAGGGCAGAGCCTTGTCATGGCAGTCTTGCTGGCAGGAAGCCCTAGAGGCCCCACCGGCCTGGCTTGCCGTTCCCCACACTCAGTCTGGACCACAGAAATGCTCAGATGGGAAGAGCCACACCCTATGCCCCATCCCCAGAAAACCTGCCCCTGGCACCTGAGCGCTCAGTCTTGTACGGGGAACACTACTGCCATAGCAGGGCCTGGCCTCAGTTTACAGAATGGTGAGAGGTTGCCCTGCATCACCCCATTCCCATTGGTCTCTGTTTCAGGAGCAGATGTTTGTTTACATGTTAGCTTATTAGCAGAGCCACATTGGGGGAACAGACTTATTTTCCCCGTGAGATGCTAACTAGCCTCCGTACAGATTCAGTCTTATTCTCTAATTTGTCCATCCATCCATGCCTCTATCCATCCATTTTTCTGTTCAGAAGACACTGAGAATCTCCTGCAGAAAAGACCCCAAGATGAGATTCAGACATCCATTGAGCTGTTCAAAAATACTGAATATATGCCATCTGTGCAGGGGGGGACAATTCTAGGTGGATCAAATCAAATCAAGTTCCAGCTCTCAAAGAGCTCACAGCCTAGATGGGGAAGTGAGACATTTATATAAACATCGATAATACAATGAGGAACTATGACAGGTGCTGGATGAGGGTGGGCAGGCAAAGCGGGGGCTCATGAGAGTCAAAAATGGCCTCCAGTAGTGGGGGAGGGTGGGAGACGGGCAGAGAAAGCTGGGGGTGAGGGTGGGGCTCGAGCTGAACCGCAAACCTCCTGGGGTCTGCCTCTTGGGCCCATCGTCTCCCCTCTCTAATCCAAGGAAGACAGGGTTTTTCTACAAAAATAAACACATAGCATTCCCAGCCCACAAAATCATGACAGACTCAGAAAAACTGATGTATCTGAGGAAAAGCATGATGAGAATTTTGCCCCTGGGGACTGTGCTGGTTTCCCACAGGCCATTTCAAGTAAAAATTTTATCAGTATCTTTCAAGTTGAAATTTTCAGTGCTTGGAGGGACAAAAAAATGGTAATAGGAAATGTCAGTAATCCTATTTGGAGCCATGAGGGAAACGGGAGGAAGTAAGGACGCTGCTCTCCCCACCTCCCTGTGGAGGTAATTAGTGTTCCCCACACTGTGGTTCTTGGGTCCTCTAGGCACAGGAAGGACCGAACTTTCCACCCCTTTAAAGTTAGGCTTTGGCTGCCAACTTATGGTGGTTAGCAACATGACCCTTATGGGCAGAAACAAGCATGCAGTTTGCCACATTCTGCTTCTCTCGCCTGGCCAGGATTGCATGTGGGAGCCTTGGTGAGCCCAGGTCCCTGGGTCTCTCTAAAATCCCTTACCAATCTGTACTGGACAGGTGGCATGAGCAAGATACAAACTCTAGTCATTTTAATTATTTTTTAATTTTATTTTATTTAACTTTACAATATTGTATTGGTTTTGCCATATATCAAAATGAATCTGCCACAGGTATACATGTGTTCCCCATCCTGAACCCTCCTCCCTCCTCCCTCCCCATACCATCCCTCTGGGTCATCCCAGTGCACCAGCCCTAAGCATCCAGTATTGTGCATCGAATCTGGACTGGCGACTCATTTCATACATGATATTATACATATTTCAATGCCATTCTCCCAAATGGCATCATCCCACTCTCCCTCTCCCACAGAGTCCAAAAGACTTTTCTATATATCAGTGTCTCTTTTGCTGTCTCGTATACAGGGTTATCGTTACCATCTTTCTAAATTCCATATATATGCGTTAGTATACTGTATTGGTGTTTTTCTTTCTGGCTTACTTCACTCTATATAATAGGCTCCAGTTTCATCCACCTCATTAGAACTGATTCAAATGTATTCTTTTTAACGGCTCCATTGTGTATATGTACCACAGCTTTCTTATCCATTCATCTGCTGATGGACATCTAGGTTGCTTCCGATGGCTAACAAACACATGAAAAGATGCTCAACATCACTCATTATCAGAGAAATGCAAATCAAAACCACTATGAGGTACCATTTCACGCCAGTCAGAATGGCTGCAATCCATAAGTCTACAAGCAATAAATGCTGGAGAGGGTGTGGAGAAAAGGGAACCCTCTTACACTGTTGGTGGGAATGCAAACTAGTACAGCCACTATGGAGAACAGTGTGGAGATTCCTTAAAAAACTGGAAATAGAACTGCCTTATGATCCAGCAATCCCACTGCTGGGCATACACACTGAGGAAACCAGAAGGGAAAGAGACACGTGTACCCCAGTGTTCATCACAGCACTGTTTATAACAATCATTTTAATTTTAAGCCACTGACAGTCATGGGCTATTTCTCCTCCAGCATTACGTAAACTATCACAGCCAAAATACCTGCTAAGTTCTTTCCATAGTTCAGTCCATTGAGTAAGTGTACAGGTAAGTCTTCTAGGAGACTGAGCTTCTGCTTTCTCAAGAACCAAGGTCACCTGAAGCTGAGGGCATAGGTGATTGGCACAAAGTCCTTAGTGCCTGAGGCATCTGCTGTAATGTTCCAGACCCGGTCCTTCAATGCCACTTTTTAAGCTGAAGAACTTTGCACTAATGGAGGCAAATACTTAGGACCTGTCTTCTTTCTGTGATTATATAGACACTGAGGATTGACCAAGTGTTTGTCTGCCTTGAGTTAGACAGAGAGTGCACAGGTTGGAAAGAGAAGAACTACAATTCCCAGACTCCCTGGCAACCAGGTTCACATCCTTCAAGTCACATCCTTGTGATTTTAAGTCCTGCCAACCAGATATACTCAAGGGAGAGTTTGCTGAAGTGGATCATGCCAGAGGTGAACCCAGCAGCTAACACAGAAGCTTCCTGACTTTACAGCTTCCTTTTTGTGCTCAAGAAGCTAGAAGACTTGCTTGTGACGTCAGATGAAACAGGGGTCTGCAATAGTGACAGGAATGTACATGATCATACGCCACCTAACTAGGGCGCCTGAGCACCGCTGAGATGTGCAAAGAGGACCAGGCTGCAGCAGGGGAGGCTTCCTGGAGGAGGGGTGGGGTGTGTCACCCAACTTGAAAGGGTTAGAAATTTCGGTCCTTCCATACCTAGCATACCCAAGAACCACAGTGTGTGTGTGTGTGTGTGTGTGTGTGTGTGTGTGTGTGTGTGTGTGTGTTTGTGTGTGTGTTGGGAGGATACACTGAAGTGGTTCTTGCTG
The DNA here is from genome assembly GCF_000754665.1 of Bison bison bison. Lineage (NCBI taxonomy): Eukaryota > Metazoa > Chordata > Mammalia > Artiodactyla > Bovidae > Bison > Bison bison. The sequence continues at coordinate 1,399,932 of NW_011494787.1, forward strand.
GATAAATGAGCAAGAGAGGAGATGACAGGGCTTTCTAGAAAGAATAATGACTGGGGAATTTTCAAAGTAATAATCTCTTTCTAAGAATCTAGGGGGTATGAATGTATGCACTCAGAACACTTAAGACTATAAAATGAGGAAATGTTTGGAAAAAAAATAGCAGTTCTAGCTCCTCCCGTAGAATTTTCATGGGTAGAGTTTCCCCTCCCTAGGCAAGTGTACATGCACGTCAGCATGTACGCACATCACTACCCAAAGAAGACACAGGAAGTGCAGGGCCTGGGGCCACCTAAGTCCAGCATCAAAATTAACCATGTGGCCTCTCTGTGCCCCCATTCATTTTCCCCCTAAGTAGGCATCATTTTAATTATTTGGAGATATCATGAGAACACAAAGAAAGTTCAGCAGTAACATGCACATTGTATATGTAAGCTTTGTTGTTATGTGCTGGAAGAGGCAAGTTCATGTCTCACAGAAGAGGCGAGACTCCTATGCACAGGGGGAAGGAAAGCAACCAAGCCTGAAAAGGCAGAGAGAGAAAGGAGAATGGACAGGAGGTGTGGAGGAGCTGGGAAGCGCAAGGCTTGCAGTGCTTGAATACCTGAAAGGTGCCCTGGGCCCGGAGACTACCTGTAGGGACCCATAGGCCCTAGACCACCGGGGCCCCTGCCATGGCATAAATGCAGTCCATCCCTGCCTGGACTCCTGGCCACCACAATCTGCTGAGGGCTGTGAACAGTCAAGGTGTACTCACTGGTGGGCTGCAAGGGCAGCATGACAGCCTGGCTCCAGCACAGACCACCTATGGATGTCATAGGTCAGAGAGGTCAGAGCAGATCCTCCAGGGTATTGAACACACCACCCAAATGTCAAATGTTTATCCTCATTCACAAAGTCCCAGAATCACAGCATTGGGTAAGGTGAAGTCTCCTTTCCTGCCAGCCAGTGTTTTTTTAAATAGCATCTCTTGATGTTGGTTTGAGACAAGGAGCTGAGAGGGTAGGAAACACCAGGTTAGAGTAAAGAGGAGATGACCCTCATTGTTTCCCAACCCCATTGTGGGATGGGCACAGGATTTGGTGCACCTTCGAGAGAATCTCAGACATACTGGTGTAATAATGCTGCTGGTGAAATCTGACTTTAGTCCAGGGCTCCTTTTTCACAGCCCACTTCCTCTCTTCTTTTTCTCCTGCTCTCCTTTCCACTCCATCCAGGTTGCCAGAGGACCACTGCTTCCCAGCTGGGCATTCTGCCCTCTCCAGCACGTACACACACACCCTCACTCCCAACAGCCGTGTCTATTCCCTCTCTCAGGGCTGGGTCCATGGGGACCACTGGCTGACTGGAGGAACCAACAGTCTGCAACTGTGACCATGGGGCCAGATGCTGTGGCTGTGACTCTGGTCGCAGGCACGAATCTAGCAGCATGGCCCCGTGGGAGAGGGCCTGTCAATCCAGCAAAGAAGGCAGGAGATTCAGGGTTGGGTGGGTATTGGGACACACCACCGTGCAGGCACCTGCTCCTATGGAGGCTTCCCCTCTGGATCTTATCTGCTTCCTAAAGGCCTCTACAGCTTTCTCAACAGCACACAGTAATTCCCCTCATTCCAGAAAGTTCCCTCAGTAAGTCCCCTCAGGAACAGACCATGGCATGAAAATAGATAACTGCAAAGAAGTCAGAGGGTGCTTCTTGCCCCAAGAAGAGTAACTGTCCAGGCCCCAGAGCAGATGTAGCTTGTCCTCTTGATCTCGTGGCACATCCAGGGGCCACAGGAAGTGAGGCCTGAGATAATAGCAGCCCTGACCTCTGCAGTGACATTTCCTGGAACTTCTTGAGATGAAGAGAAAACAAGCAAACTGACTCCAAGCTGCTGCACTTGGTCAGATGTCACTCCCCAGCCCTGGGGATTGACCGAACATCTGGTTTGGAATCCAGGTCTCATGGTCTGTGTACAAGCAAGCCCACTTCATGCACCAAGGATTTCAATCAAGCTGTCTTGACTGGATAAGAACAAAAATCTGCAAGCCAGGCTTTTCTAAGACCCAGTTCAAACACTCCCCCCAAGCAAGTGGCTCTTCTACCTCCACCAGCAGCCCCACCACCTGCAGATCCCTAGGGCATCTCTGTCTGCAGCTGCCCCCTCACAAGACTGTCATTTGCATCCTTGTTGATTCTCACCATCCAGGTAATGAACTCCTCCCCAGGGCCTGGAAGGCTTAAGCTAAGCACAGGGCAGGGGTTGCCTTGCTGTGTCACCTGGATTGTCTCAAGTGCTTATGTCCCCAGCTGCAGGGCTGCCAGATGCCAGCCCTTAACTTCAAGACATCTCCAGAAATTGTCCTTGGTGGCAGTGATCTGCCTCCCACGATGCTACCCCCTCTTCCCATGGACAGCTGCACCAGTGAAGGTCAGTGAGGGGCTATAAGAGCCTGGCCCCACCTGGAACAGTTCTGAAGGGCCCTCTCACTTTAGAGCTCCACACGGGCTCAGCCCGCCCCTCGTGACTACATTGCAGCCCAACACCTCCCTCAGCCTCCTCCTGTATCTTTCCCTTCCCCTTTCCAAGAGCATCCTCCAATAAACCTGCTGCATACTAAACTTGAGCTTCTCTGGTGGCCCAGTGGTAGAGAATCCGCCTGCCAATGCAGGAGATGGGGGTTTGATCCCCGCATCGGAAAGATCCCCTGGAGAAAGAAATGGCAACCCACTCCAGTATTCTTGCCTGGGAAATCTCATGAACAGAGAAGCCTGACGAGCTACAGTCCATGGGGTTGCAGAGTCAGACACAACTTAGCAACTAACCAATAACAACAATGCTAAACTCCATCCCAGGGATGGATGCTTCCCAGGGAAGCCAACCTGCAATAAAAGAAAGGATCTGGCAGAGAGAAGTTGCTCGATAAATACTGGTTGGCACAATTGAACAGTCAATGGTTCAGTGATAAATCCAACCAGAGATTGGTCTCATGGGGACTAGTGAGTTGACCATGCAAATAGAAGAGTCAGCCTTCCCAGAAAATAAGTGCCATGTGGCACCAAAGCTACTTGGCACACTGCAGTGAATTACTGGGAGAAGCTGGCACCATGGAATGCAGGGGGAAAGGTGAAATGGTTCCAGAGTTACACCTCAGGCAGCTCCAGCCAAAGGGTTGTTTATTAGTGATGAGGAGAAGGGCCATAGGACTCTCCTTTGTATAATGAAATTATTTTTTCCAAATCACGCTCAATCTATAATTTTGTCTTTTCTTACTAAAAGCACGTCTCTCCTGTTCTTGGATGTGCTTCAGCTCAGAGAGAGATGGGGGTTCATAGATGATGGAGAGAGCATACTTTGCAAAAGGAAGCATTAGAGGGAAGGACACTTCCTTAGGAGCTGAATTGGTGAAGATGCTGTCCTTAAGCCAAAGTCTAGAACCACTGCATAGACACTTTTCCACATTAGCTGTGAAAGCCCTAGTGATAAGGATGAGATTGCAATTTTTAATTGCAGACTTGCAGGGTATAATAGAAGATCAGTGGATGAAAAAGAACTGGGGCAACAAAAGAATATCTGATGGGGATCAGCATCTGCAGAGCTGGTTTCCACATCCCAGCGGCCATGGACAAGTAGCAGCTGCCTGGAACACTGATGGGAGGACCCAAGGTACCTTCCGTGACCAATCTACTATGGCTTTGTGGTCACAGAAAGGGGGACAGTAGGACATCCCTCCTAAACTAAAATGTCACCAGTGCTTCAGTGAAGAGGCATCAAATTTATCACCAGAGCCACACTATATATTATGTGTAGTTTTTTAAATAAATAACATTCCCAGGTGGCGCTAGTGGTAAAGAACCTGCCTGCCAATGCAGGAGATGTGAGAGATGTAGCTTCAATCCCTGGGTCGGGAAGATTCCCCTGGAGGAGGGCATGGCAATCCCACTCCACTGCCTGGAGAATCCCATGGACAGAGGAGCCTGGCAGGCCACAGTCCATAGGGCCACACAGAGTCAGACACGACCAAAGCAACTTAGCACACACGCATAAGCTAGACATAGTTAATAGTTTAATGAATTATGTTGATCTTATTCCATAGTCTCAATCATTTTATCATCTTGGAAAAGTCTTGAGAAAAAAGGAAACTTTTCAGGTACTTTCAAGCAACAGGGTGACCTCCAGTGAATTGCTGTGTGGAGACCATGTTGGTCAGAGAGGACAGCACCCCTTGTAGGACATGCCTTCATAAGGCCAGTTCCTGGCTGTGTCTGGCCTAGGCCACAGAAGCACGGGTCCTGGAGCTGAATGGGACCTTGGAAATCATCGTGTCCAACCAGCCTCAGACAGGCACCTATGGAGCTCTGGATCTCTACAACTATCCACCAACACCCGCATGTCTGGACCAAACCTTTCTGGATGTGGTATCTTTCACAGTCACGATATCGTTTTCATAACACTTGCCCAATCGACATATACCCAGAACTGCATCTGTGGGATAATGTGGGAGCAAAATATGGTTGTGGGATATATGGGAGCAAAATATGCTTGTCAGAACCCATAGAAGATTCAACACCGAGAGTGAGCCCTAAGGTTAACTGTGGGCTTTGAGTGATGTGATGCGTCAGTGTGTGTTCATACATTGTCGCAAGCACACCACTCTGGTGGGGGTGTTGAGAGTTGGGGAGGTTGTGTGTATGTGGGGCCAGGGGGTGTATGGAAACTCTCTATATCTTCTGCTCAGTTCTGCCATGAACCTAAAACTGCTCTAAAAATAAAGCCAGTTAATGAAAAAGAAAGAAAGAAATCAGATCCCTCTCTGCCCACATGGCCCTCAGTAGCTGTATGTCACAGTGAAGGAAGTGCTGCCTGGCATGAACTCTGGGGTCTGGGTTACCTGGCTCCCTTCCCATCTCACTGAGACAATACAGTCAACGATTGCTAGGTGTTAAGAGGGGTTGAGTTTTGAGTTGAGGGATCCAGGGTCTAGAGAAGAAAGATTTAAATAGATGCTTATTTTATGTACACACTGCTATATTTTAAATGGATAACCATCAAAGAACTACTTTAAACACTTGGAACTCTGCTTAATGTTATATGGAGTCCTAGACAGGAGGGAAGTTTAGGGGAAAATGAATACATGTATATGTATGGCTGAGTCCCTTTGCTGTGCACCTAAAACTATTATAACATTGTTAATCTGCTATACTCCAATACAAAATAAGAAGTTTTTAAAAAAAGAAAATAGGTGCTCATTTAATTAGCTGTCTGCAAAGCTGCAGCTTATCTTGGGAGCACTTGTCCCCTGGTTCTCATACCTCCTTCTCAGCCCCTCCCATTTCAGTTCTACCATTCAGGGCCTGCCTTTCCAGCATGACCAAGTTTTGAAACCATCATGTCCCATCATTTCTCTCCGTGTTGGTCTCATTTAATCCAGGCATGGAAAAAAAAGACCCAAGATGACTTATTGTTCAGAGAAAAGGAGATAAGTCACGAGAAGGGAAAGAATTTTTTTTTCCTTACAGCTCAGGAAATGCAACTCTCTAGATAAGTTTCTAAAAATGCACTCTTTCATTTTCTTTTAATACAAAAGCAAAATTTCCCTTGAAAACTAAATGTATCATTCATATGTCTCAAACCAGAGTCATTTTTTTAAATAAAAAAGGCAGATTGAGGAGTGTGGGGAATATGATCGATTTCAACCCACACCCTCTCTCTGTGAGTATTAATCAAACAAGGATGAAGAGTAAGGCAATCCTTCCAATGCTCTTCCCCTGACTTCTTCCCTCTGCCCGAAAAGATTTCATACAAAGTTATTTCAGTTATTGTAGGTTTTGGCCCTAATTCAACAATTTTTCCAAATGTTAGGAGTATCACTGTGTCTACAGGGCTTCAGCATTTGTGTGTGTGTGTGTGTGTAAGAGAGCAGCTGAGAGTCTTTGTGTGTGTGTATGTATGTGTGTTGATGTTTGTGTTTGTCCTGTTTCTTCAGTGATACAACAGTTTTGAAGGGTACCTGAGAACAACTTTGCAAAACAGAATCTTCCTATCCTGTCTCTTTTAAGAAATTCCAGTTTTGGAAAGGCACTACTGAAAAGTGCTTCCAGCTGAGCCATTTGCAGATGCAGGACAATGTGAACCTATTACGAACCAGTCAGCTCACCCAGCCACCAAGGCCATTACCAGCAACTCTGCAGCCCATCACCTGGGCAGGCTATTCTTTGAGCCACATCCTTCAGATGTAAGGCTCTGCACCCTTTCCTCCCCGTGCCACCTGCCAAGACCCTCCCATAGAAGGCAACTCGGCAATATATCCACCCTGCTTTGTTACTGCCTTCCTCTCTTTTCAGCCCTGGTCACAAGTCCTTGACCATCTCTCCCTTTCCTGCACTTGATGCACCCACAAATTCAGCACCTAATAATGTAAGTCAGAGCTATTTGTTAAGGGTCTCAAGTGTCTTTATTTTGTCTGTCGAGCAGCTCTAAGCTACCATGAGCAGGTTTGCATTTCCTATTCTTGTTGCTTTCTCCCAAACGGCCTGGACTACTCAGGGACAACAAGCTGGTATTTGGAGCTGGACAGAGTGGCAGAGGCCCAGTGAGTGGATCCCTTGAGGGCTGCCCTCCGAGAAGCCTCCAGCCTTGCATGGACTCAGATGAGACTTGACTGTTACTTGCCCCAGGTTGATATCCATGAAGTGTCAGGGCTGGGATTAGCCATGGGAAGGGTGGCTGTTCTTAGGTATATTCTTGTTTTCTTCCCCTCTTTAACTGGAGAATTTTCAAGAAGAGAGATACAACTTTGTCTACTTTTTATATCCCAAAAAAATGCTTTCTAAAGAAATGAAGGAATATTTTTCATGAAAGGAGCCAAGGGCTCAAACTCCTTAGGGAAACATTTAGAATATAGAAAATTTGAGATTATCTACATACATCTCCAGTAGGGACCAGAAGAATAGACAAATTGTTCTCCAAAGTCCTTTCAGGACTTGTGACACTGGTCACTAAAACAGCTTAGTTGGGCTGCTGACCTTGTGCATGTCTGAAATGTCTCGTGACCCATCTGATCCATAGTTGCTGACATTGTACTGTCACGGTATTGCTCCATTCTACACCTTAATTGCAGTGGAAAGAATAATAAGTCTCTGATGAGTGAAAAGCCTTTCATCATGTAGCAGCATTTTTTCCCACATTAACAATGCTCTTAGGACTTGACAAGCTAGTCCTTGTCTGTCCCCATCAAGGTTCTGACTGGTGACTAGGAACTTGATTCCCTGCTTGAGAGGAAGAAGGGCACAAGGGCAGGTGGGGAGAGAGCCTTCTCACCCCAAAGTAAGGACAAGAATTCTTCTCCCAAGACAAGGATGGGATGTTTCCCTCAAATGCTTGAATTCTTGCCTAAGGCATATCCAGATTTACTTTCGTGCCTTTGGGTAGAAATATCCCATTCCCACGTTGGACTTCAGATGACAGCTGTCTCCAAAAACATGCAAACCAAGGGTAACCAGCTCTTATGAAAATCTACTAAAGAGAGTACCTCTCTATCTGGAGCACAGACTCTCTGGTCCATGCCATCCCTATTCAGTTGGCCGAATAGATCAACTAACTCTTTCAGGCATCTTGCAGATCAGTGAGAGCACAGGACCAAGACCTGAACCTGGAGGGACATCCCAGGCAGCAGAGGGTACAGTTGTTCCCTAGACCTGAGACAGGGCAGCAGCAGCTTCAGAACTGGGAGGAGAAGACAGGATCTCAGAACCCAGCGGCACTAAATGCAACAGAAAAGCTACCAAAAACAAAGACTGGTGAAGTCTGATAGGGGAGGTTCAGGAGTCACCCAGAAGGGGCTGGGGACATAGGGAGATGAAGGACGTGTTGGGGAGGTTTAGCAACCTATAAACAAAGAAGAATGGAATAAGAGCTCAAAAGGAAGCAGAGGACTTCCCTGGTGGTACAATGGATAGGAATCTGCCTGCCAAAGCAGGGGACAGGGGTTTGAGCCACATGCGCAGGTCAACTAAGCCCATGTACCACAACTTCTGAAGCCCGTGCGCCCTAGAGCCTGTGCTCCACAGCAAGAGAAGCCACTGCAACGAGAAGCCTGCACACTGCAGTGAAGAATAGCCCCCGCTTGCAGCAGCTAGAGAAAGCCCTTGCACAGCAAAGAAGACCCCGTGCAACCACAAATTAAAAAATAAAAGTTTAAATATATATATATATAAAGGAAGTTGAATTGTTTCGCAAAGAGGATGCATGTGCACAAGTTAGGAAGGAGTCAATGGTTGGGGGGGAAATCTTTGGTGACCTACCATCCTGATTAGCCCTTACCTTGACAATTTCCTGGGATATGAGACTTTCAGCATTAAAACTAGCGAAGTCCCAAGCAAACCAGAAAGAGATGGTTATCCTACAAAATTCAAATGGATCAGTATGGGGAAGTAGAGAGAATTACAGGATCCTGGGAGAGGCAGAAAGACTAACCCGGAAAGGAAGGCTTTCTCTACATCCATGTTTATTCCACTGGGAGTATCTTGGTACACAAAGAACACTTGGGTACATTCTCAGTTTCTCAGTTAGCCTGGCTCAGGGCTGAAGGCTTAGTGTCTTCTGCTATTCCCCATTGAAGCTCTCGGTTAACTTGTTCCAGCTATCTTGAACCTTTTGGTCACTGACCTTTTAGCTTTCTGCCCTTCAACTCAAGGTCAAGCTTTCACTGTTAGTCTTCGGCCCCTGACATATAAAGCTCCTTACAGCCGAGGTCCCAGGCCCGGCCTCGGCTTTGGACCACATTTTTACAAAGTTCTACCTGGGCAGCAAGATCTCAGACCTGTCCCATGTGGTAGGGGTGAACTTGCCAGAACTTCCACCAACATTCTCTCACTCCCTTCTGGCCACATCCCTGCACAGCTGCATTCTCACCTCCCCCCAGCTCCCCCAGCCTGCGTCCAATTCTTTTAACAGTGGTTTCACAGGAGCAGGATTTAGGCACACAATTCCTTATTAGTGCATCTTTTCTTAGAATTTAGGAAATTCTCCAAGGCTGACAAATCTCTCCCCTTTACATTTGTCAGGAGTTAGACACAAACAAGGTATCCTGGAAAAAACCAGAACTAGAATAGCTTCTGGCTCTGCTATTACCCAAGGGACTCTGGGTAAGGAATTTCAGCTCTCCACGCCTCTATTTCTTCATCTGTAAAATGGGTCTATAATGCCTATAACTTAGAAATCTAATTCACTTCAGTTCAGTTCAGTTGCTCAGTCGTGTCTGACTCTTTGTGACCCCATGGACTGCAGCACGCCAGGCTTCCCTGTCCATCACCAACTCCCAGAGCCTACTCAAACTCATGTCTATTGAATCAGTGCTGCCATCCAACCATCTCGTCCTCTGTCATCTCCTTCTCCTCCTGCCTTCAATCCTTTCCAGCATCAGGGTCTTTTCCAATGAGTCAGTCCTTTGCATCAGGTGGCCAAAGTATTGGAGTTTCAGCTTCAGCATCAGACCTTCCAATGAACATCGAGGACTGATTTCCTTCAGGACTGACTGGTTTGATCTCCTTGCAATCCAAGGGACTCTCAATTCACTTAGAAGGGATAAACAAAAACAGTTTGCCAATTCTTGTTCCAGCTATTTACACTGTAAATAAGCTAGCAGCTCCAGAGGTAACAATGAGCTGGAAAGACATTTGGAAAGCCAGCAATAACTAACTGTTGAGTGAACGAATAAATGAATGGGTGAGTATGGGATTTTGATGTGGTCAGGCCTGGGGAGAACCTAAAACTTGGTCAGTGCTAACCAAGTATGAAACTGGAGGGGGAGTCCCAAGTTCACAGAGTGGAATTTGAAGAGACATGAAGACAGACAAGCTGGCCGGACAGCAGACGCAAACACAAGCCACAGAGGAGGCCTCGCAGCAGAGGGAACTGCCTTTGCTGTGAGAAGCCTCCTTAATCTGGGGCCCAGCCCCAGCTCAGCTGCATGATCCACTATCCCAGCATCACATACACAGAGGCTGCTGGAGACAGAAGAGGTTTTAGCTCAAATGCACGCCAGTAAAGCATACAGGTGCACAATGACAGAGTGCCGGTCGATGGTGAACTGGTAAACATGCCACTTTCAACAGAGGCCATTTAAAAATTGGTTAAAAACAAAACCTTCACCAGCCTGACAAATACAGATAAAGAAACCGGCTCAGAGAGAGGAAAAGCCAGCCTATTTGTGACAGCCCAGCAACCAGGACCTAGATCTTCCAGATGCAAGCATTACATCGTCTAGACCACAGGGGGAGAAGAGAGTCTGTGGACAAGGCCAGTTCAAGCACAAATCTTCTGCCTGTGACCCTTAGCTTGAGCTGAGCTTCAGACTACTTCCAGCACTGGCCTTGTCCTGATGCAGATTCCCAAATCAAAGTGCAATCAGGAACATGCAAGGAGACAACATGAGGCTGTATTGGCCACCGAAAATGACACACAGAGAGACTAGCTGTCTTAGTCCGCTTGGGCTGCCAGAATAGAGTGCTACAGACTGTGTGATCTAACCAACAGAAATGTATCTCCTCACAGTCCTGGAGGCTGCAAGCCTAAGGTCAAGGGCATGTTCATTTCCTCTGTGGCTCCTCTCCTTCGCTTGTCTTCTCCATGTGTCTTCACATGGTCATTCCTCAGTGTGTGCCTATGTCCTGATTGTCTCTTTTTATAGGGACATTGGTCATATTGGATTAGGGCCCATCCTAATGATGTCATTTAATGGTAATTACCTCCTTGAACCATATCTCCAAGTACAGTCACACTATGAGGTCCTGGACGTTAGGACTTCCTGTGAATTTGGGGGGTAGGGGACACAGTTCAACCCATAACACTGGCTTTGGTAGAAATCAATAATCCTTCAACATTCGAATGAGATCAGTCCTCTCTGGCATTGTGTATACTAGAAGTAATCAAAAGAGCTTCCAGGAACTGAACAAGGGGGCTCGACATGTAACGCTGCAGCAAAGCTCTGATAATCAACCTCCCCACTCCCAGACACAATTTTTGCATTCTAGAATTATTGTTTTTAATTGAACCTACTGTATTTCAGGCACATTTGATGGGCAAAGTCAACCTGGCCTGGACCCTCAGATAACTCAGTCTATTGAAAACAATTGTCTGGTTCCACCCTTTACTACTTATGTGACTCAGACCAGGTTAGGGTAAGTTACTTACCTCATCTGGGAGATGAAGAAAATAATACCCATAATTAGAGAATATAATGAGGCATAAAGAGGGTCTATCACAACATGTGAAATTCATGTGTCCTCAGTCAACGTAAGCCTTCTACTTCAAGTCCTATTACTTAGCCGTCCACACAAAATAATCCACAGTGAGGAATTAAAACTTTTCAAACTTGAAAAGGAACATCTTTGTTTTTGCCTAAATTTGGTGCTTCCCATCCCAGGGCAAGACAAAAATAGGACCATAACTTATTAGTGGAGACAATGAACATCTTATCAATAGAAAGGCACATTCCGAGATAATGAAGGTCCTGCTTCCCAGGGTCCAGCTCATCCCTCCCGCTTCCAACATGGAGGGGTTGGGGAGGTGGGGGGGCGTCAAGGAGGGATTGACGCCATCTTGGACCATAAATCACTTCCAAATGGTTCCTGGAAGGCACAGACCCCCAGAGCTCTACCTTCCACGCAGCTAAAGAATTTCCTGCCAAAACAGATAAGAATTTCCTGTTTTGCTTTTCATTATTACTTTAAATAATCATATTCAGAGTCTTGGAGGACTGCAAGCAGCAGGGGCTGGGAGGGCCTCGTCAACATCTTTTCTGGATTAACTCTGGACGGTTGCAGCCACTTGAGAAATGTCAAGCTGAGACCGGGAGGAAAATGAACGAAACTGAACCAGAGAGGACAGCTGATGCATGGGGTCCCCTTTGTTTGGCTCTGGTCATTCTTTGTGCCTTTGACCACAACTCCAGATCAGGCAGGAGGGTCCACCCTGATTCTCCCCTTAAAGTTCAGGGGGAGCCCCTACAAGCCCTCAAGTTTGCACCTTTCCTTACCAAGAAGGCCCCAGGTGTCCTTAAAAGTATGAACCTCTGGGGAAGCTCCAGGCAACTCATAAACTTATCACACCTACCCTGTAGGGTGTCTGCTCCTGCTCAGAAAACGCAGGCTGCACAGCCCCAGGTCTAGGGAGCTGAGACCTGTGCTAGGTTCCTTCCTGGGTAGTCTTGCTTGCATTTGTCCCATTCCCCTTGCTGCGCCCACCCTACAATAAAGCCTCAGGGCCTTAGGGCCTCATCATCTCCAGCCCCAAGGACAGCAGTGGCCTCTGACCTGGTCCCCCACCACACCCCATGCTATTCCTTTCCCTACTTCTCTGGAGCTGCTGGTACCGTCCACACAGCACTCAATAGGCTCACAAACCCGCTCAGAAATGTCAAGGCCAAACAAACAAGGTACACGCCCCTTCTCCTGGCACTCAAAGTCCCGCATGATCTGGTCTCAGGTTTCTCTCTTACTATTCCTCCCTTCATGCACCTACAATTCAGCCAAGCTAGGCAGTTATGCATGAAGTTCACATTTCTTGTCCTTTCCTGCACCCCTGCTTCTGACCCCACCACCCCTTCTAGATCCAGCATGCTCCAACTCCTGCCTCTCAGAGTGCATCCTCTTCCACCAGTCTCCCCATCAGGCCGCTTCCAGGCCAGTGCTCCCCTCCCCACTGCCCCACACAGCTCTCTGTATTGTTTTGTCATAATGTAAGGACCTTATGACTGGTAGGACTGCTGCCAAGTATCCCCATTCTCCCTTTCTGGGCATTTGGTGGGCGACCTTGCGACTTGCTTTGGCCAACAAATGTAGAGGAAAGTGACCTGTGATCTTCTGGGTAAAATCTTGAAAAGCTGGTGTGTACCTGCTACATTTTCTTCCCCATGAAACAAGTGTCGAGGTGAGGCTTCTATCAGCCCGAGACCTTGCTGACCTGCTGTGATCATACAGTAGGAGTGAGAAAGTGCCTTGCTTCTTAAGCCACTGAGATTGGGAGATTGTGTGTTATCACAGCAAAAACTGGCTTATCCTGACTGCTGTTATATCAGGTCTAAGAGACCATCTAGTCCAAGGACTGCTTTATGGACAAGGAAACTAAGGCTTCAAGGAACTGGAAGGCCTTGCCCAAGGTCACATCATCAAGTAGTGACTCAAGTCTAGCGCCAGATTCCCCTAGCATCCAGTCCAAAGCTGTTTCCATGACCCCAGCCTGTGGGATACTTGAGACCGAGGACCTAATAGCAGGAGTCTGGGGATCTTGGCCCCTGCCCGCCTCTACTTAGCTGTGTGATCCTGGATAAGTCCTCCTTCTCACAGACCTCTTTCCCCACTTCTAGAATGAGAATATAGGACAAAAGTCCCTTCTAGGAGTCTTGCTATGTACCCCTCTGTGTTCACAATGGTACCCTGCAGCTGAGGAGGATCACCCAACCATGTCATGGGCTTATCCCCTCTCTCCTGGGGAGTAACCAGGCCTTCCCCAGGTGGGGCATAGGTCAGACTGTGTGCACTGGCTCATTCTTGAATTACCTTTCCCATAGTTCCTCATCCAGCTGCCCTCAGGTAGGAGTTTATGCTTGACTCTCATCTATCAGGCCCTGCCTTTAGCTGGAAGTCATTTACATAACACTCACTGTTGTTAATTAACCCCACTCAAGCTCTTGGCCTTTGACAATACAGTTGCTGAAAGATATGAGCTTGTTCATTCATGTGTATTTGCTCCTTTTGTTTTTTCTCAGCACACCCCAGTTCTTGTGAATACTAAGTACTGTCAGCCTTTAACTAAGTCATCAGGTTTCTGTCTAATGCTCTTAATTCCTTTTCTTTGTCTCTTGATCTGCCTTGACATAAAAAGGACCAATTCTTTGGGGTAACAGTTACGAACATTTGTAAACATGATAGACCATCTCTTACTCTTGTACGTGGTGTCAAAAGTTGAGGGAGCCTGGCAGCTATCAGCCACATACCTGACATTTTTATGGGATTGGTCAACACAGAGCAGGAAGGGTCTCAGAGCAGGGTGACCTCTTCCTCATACTGGTGGCAGAGAGGGCAGGTCATGCCCTGGTGCAGTCCTTCCAGAGCAAACATTTTACCACAGAAGTTAAGTTGTTCACAAGGACACAGGCAGTCTTGGGCCTCCCCTTTCTGCCTTGACCACCTCTGTGAGGTACATTAGGACAAATGATTAAGGAGCAGCCAGAGGCAGGGACCCTGCAGCCACCTGGAGTCTTTCAGTAAAACTTCCTTTCACCTAACCTTGAACTTTCAGATGTTCAAGCTGGTTTTAGAAAAGGCAGAGGAACCAGAGATCAAATTGCCAACATCCGCTGGATCATGGAAAAAGCAAGAGAGTTCCAGAAAGACATCTATTTCTGCTTTATTGACTATGCCAAAGCCTTTGACAGTGTGGATCACAATAAACTGTGGAAAATTCTGAAAGAGATGGGAATACCAGATCATTTGACCTGTCTCTTGAGAGATCTGTATGTCAGGAAGCAACAGTTAGAACTGGACATGGAACAACAGACTGGTTCCAAATAGGAAAAGGAGTACGTCAAGGCTGTATATTGTCACCCTGCTTATTTAACTTATATGCAGAGTACATCATGAGAAACGCTGGACTGGAAGAAACACAAGCTGGAATCAAAATTGCCGGGAGAAATATCAATAACCTCAGATATGCAGATGACACCACCCTTATGGCAGAAAGTGAAGAGGAACTAAAAAGCCCCTTGATGAAAGTGAAAGTGGAGAATGAAAAAGTGGGCTTAAAGCTCAACATTCAGAAAACTAAGATCATGGCATCCAGTCCCATCACTTCATGGGAAATAGATGGGGAAACAGTGGAAACCGTGTCAGACTTTATTTTTTGGGGCTCCAAAATCACTGCAGATGGTGACTGCAGCCATGAAATTAAAAGACGCTTACTCCTTGGAAGGAAAGTTTTGACCAATCTAGATAGCATATTCAAAAACAGAGACATTACTTTGCCAACAAAGGTCTGTCTAGTCAAGGCTATGGTTTTTCCTGTGGTCATGTATGGATGTGAGAGTTGGACTGTGAAGAAGGCTGAGTGCCGAAGAAGTGATACTTTTGAACTATGGTGTTGGAGAAGACTCTTGAGAGTCCCTTGGACTGCAAGGAGATTCAACCAGTCCATTCTGAAGGAGATCAGCCCTGGGATTTCTTTGGAAGGAATGATGCTAAAGCTGAAACTCCAGTACTTTGGCCACCTCATGCGAAGAGTCCTCATTGGAAAAGACTCTGATGCTGGGAGGGATTGGGGGCAAGAGGAGAAGGGGACTACAGAGGATGAAATGGCTGGATGGCATCACTGACTCGATGGACATGAGTCTGAGTGAACTCCGGGAGTTGGTGATGGATAGAGACACCTGGCGTGCTGCGATTCATGGGGTCGCAAAGAGTCGGACACGACTGAGCGACTAAACTGAACTGAACTGAACCTGTCCATGAGAAGCATGCTACAAATTGCATCTGTATTTTAAATATTCTAGTAGCCACATTAGTAAAAAGCAACAGGTAAAATTAATTTTAATATATTTTTATTTTCCCCAATATATCCAAAAATTATCATTTCAATGTGTAGTCAATATAATTATTATTAATGATAAAGTTTACATTCTTTGGAACGGGCTTCAAAATCCAAGTGTGTTTTACACTTCCAGCCTCACACTTTACCCCATCTGGGACCAGTCACAGTTCAAGTGCCAGTAGCTGTTTGTGTCTAGTGGCCTCTGATTGAGAGCACAGGTCTAGGTAAGCCTCTTATCACTAGAGATGAAGAGCCTGAGGCTCTGAGATGAGAAATGAATGACATCAACAGGCAGATTAAAGCCCTGGTGTTTGCAACACCCATTTAGTGTACTACTAAAATATCCCAAACCAGAATAAAACAAAAATACCCCTCAGTGGCAAATAAGGGGTTGGTTTATACAGACCCCAGACAAAAGATTAAGGGTACATTGGCAGATTACAAGAAGAAGTCATGTGACTTTCAAGTTCAAGCAAGCTGGGCATTGAGGGAATTTCTTCCAGCTCTCTGAGTGGGGTAGGTATCTGTGCTACAGTTAAAGCCAAGCAAAGGCAGCTGCCCCGCAAAACAGACAGCTGCTCCTTCTAGGCAAAAGGAATCCTGGAGAGCTGCCACTCAGCCAGCTGGCTGCGCCCACACTAGCGGCCACTGAATCCATTCACCTGCAGCAAGATGTTAAATGAAATATTGGTGGTAAAGAGAAAAGAGCTTGTTCTGGAATCAAGTTGACCCAAATTCCAGTCTCTGACCACCTCTAAGAGCTTCTGCATTTTTCTCTTTATAATGGGGAAAATGCTGATGATATTTTAAAAGGATGGCTGCTGGGGAAACTGAACAGCCTGGCCCCACTAGTAGGTCCTAGGCCCACAGTCAGGCCTCAGTACCCTTTAGCTTTCCTTCCCTGGTGGCCCAGAGGCTGGTTCCTTAGAGAAAATCAATGCCATTCACCTAACTGCTTTTGGGAAAGGGGTTCTCTGGCATAGGGCCCCTCTTGGTCAGGGTCACTTAGCCAGCTATAAAGTACTTTTAACTGGACCTATCTCTGTGTCTTAACAGATGTCTCTGGAGCATCTTTCTAGGTCCAACCGTGATGTGCATGGAGTGTTGCCCTCCTAGAGTCACAGGTGGTCCTCCTGGCAATATTGTTACCTTGGGTTAGAGAGAAAATCAAGCTGGGATGTCACAGCCCTTTGTTATCTGTGCCTTCTGGGGGCCAGTTTCAGAGGAAGCCAACCCCGGGAGGGAACCCCAGGACCAATGTTTGGGAGAGGAGCACCTCAGTGGGGGCATCAGTTAGTACCCAGTTTAGTTATGGGAGTGCCTCTCTCTCTCCCTGCTGTATTTCTAATTGTAACATCAAGTAAAAATAGAATTTCCTGTTGATCTGATAAGAAAATTCCTGTTTTCCCAAGGAGCAGGGCAGACTATATCGGGGGCATGGACAGCAAGGTTTACCAACTACTTCCGAGATGGATGACTACAGAAAGGAGCGGCCCAGTGGGCCCTGGTTCACATTTATTTATTTTTAAAGTGTAAAGACAGCTCATACAAAGAAGAATCACAGGGTGTGATTAATGAGTTCCTACATACATTGAAGACCTTGGCTGGCTTTGGAAAAGTTCTTTCTGCTGGTTCCCTGGAGCCTGGGTATTTTTAGTTGCCAGATGCAATTTGGTCCAGATTCTCAGGCTGAGATGCTGAACCTCACACATGGAATGTAGAGTATCAGAGTGGCAACCTGCACAGGGTATGTGGGTACCAGGCCCCAGCCTTTGCCCCAAACCCCTAGTCACTCCAACTTGTGCTCTGCTCCTAGGGGAGTCCAGAGCCTATGGCTCAGCTGTCGCCGCTGTACTTGCTTCTTCATAAACAGTTCAAAGAGGTTATCTCTAGTGGACATTTGAGGCTTTGAGGTCTTCTAGCATCCACTTCCCATTCCTTCTGTTAATGGCTTACCCATTTCCACTTGGAGAATCACCTCTTCTCCCCAGTGTGCAACCTTGATGGAAATGTCAGTCAAGGATTCTTGCCCTCCCCTGCTCAAGTAGCCCATCAATCAGACCCTCTCCTGGGGTTTGGAACTTTGAGTAGAGTGATGCAAAGACAGAAGAATGTCCATTACCCATTTACCCCAGCAGTCAGCCTCTGACCCCTGGACTCTGAAACCCTATCTGGCACTTGCCCTTTAGAGCCTGATTTTTCATTCCTCCTGGGATTCCCACGTGGCACAGAGGTAAAAGGTGATGCAGGTTTGATCCCTGAGTCAGGAAGATCCCCTGGAGGAGGGCATGACAACACACTCCAGTATTCTTGCCTGGAGAATTTCATGGACAGAGGAGCCTGGCGGGCTACAGTCCATGGGGTCACAAAGAATCAGACACAACTGAGTGACTAAGCATAGCACACACACATTCATTCCTCCAATTCTATGGGCTACCCAGGTGCCTTCTGAAGACCTCATTTTCTGATACTTATAAGTAAAGCACTGCAACGAACACAGGAGTACTGACGGTGAGTCAGAGTTGCTACCTTGCATGTCTCCTAACAGGGAAGTACTAGTCATAGCACAGATGTGTGATCCTGAACTGATGTAGAAACACCCCCACACCAGACAGCTCCTCAGCCATTTAACAGCTCCATGAGCAAGGCGAGCAGGCATCACAGCACCTTTTGAGAAACGAGGAGGCGGATTTTCAGGGACCCACCCAGAAGCTACACAGCCGGGGGATGGAAGAGCCATCATGTAAATGCTGGTCTGTCTCCTGCCCCCAACCTAGTATGTTCTCTGCCAGACTATACTCTGCCCCAGCCTCCTGAGATGAAGTGGAGCCATTTCCCCGGGTTGGGGGCTGTCTGCTCTTTAACCTCTTCTGCCTATTGATGCCAACGTCCTGGCTTACCAGTAACTAAAACTGGGAAACTAACCCCTGAGATATATTTCCCAAAGTCTGACGTGCATCCAAGCAGAGAACCCATAAAAACACATCATCAAAGTCATCTTTAAAACGTCATCAGGATCACATGTGCATATTCCTATTGACTCTTCACAATAGCCAAAATGTGGAACAGTCCAAATGTCCATTAATGGATGAAAGTGAAAAGTGAAAATTGCTCAGTTGTGTTCAATTCTTTGCAACCCCATGAGCTATACAGTCCATGGAATTCTCCAGGCTAGAATACTAGAGTGGGTAGCCATTCCCTTCTCCAGGGGATCTTCCAAACCCAGGGATCGAACCCAGGTCTCCCACATTGCGGGTGGATCCTTTATCAGCTGAGCCACAAGGGAAGCCCATTAATGGATGAACAGATACACACACTTTGGTATATCCAGACAACGGAACACTATTTTACCATTTAAAAAATAACGTACTGATGTACTCTAGAGGGTGAACCATGAAAATGCACTAAGTGAAGGAAACCAGGCACAAAAGGTGGCATGTTATGTGATTCCACATATATCTAATGCTCAGAAGAGACAAATTCAGAGACAGAAGATGGTTGCCAAGTGCTGGAGGAGAGGGACGGATGGGAAGAAACTGCTTAATGAGTACAGGGTTTTAATTTAACTGATAGGAAAGTTTTGGAACTAGATAAAGGTGGTGGCTGCACAACATTATGTATGTTCTAAATGCCCTGGATTACTCACTCTAAAATGATTAGTTTATGTTACGTGAATTTTATCTCAATAAATCGTATAAATACTTCAGTGGATAAAATGACAATAGAACAGATTTGAGCAAAACAAGAATATCATTGGGAGCCATCCTTCCTTTTAATTCCTATTGATCTCCCTGACTCCTTTCTCTTCCTCAGTCAAGCGTTCACAGTCATTTGTCACCACAGGCATTCCTCACACCATGTTTCTCTCACAACGTTTGCTCTCTCAGCAACGCCCAGTGACACTCCAGTGACTAGAGATGAAGACTCAGCTGGGTGTTCAAAGTCTTCCAACCTCGACAGCTAAACTTCCAGCAACCCCTGACTTTAGCCAGACACTGCTCTCCCCCTTGTCACTGGTCACTGACGTATCTGTGCTCTTCCTGAGCCCAGCTCCCCTAAGAGAGATGATGGCTGTGAACCTTCATCCTCCATAAAAGTGGGTGCTGACGATGATCTGATGATGACGATGAAGATGATACAATTAAACCACTGCTGCTGCTATCAACAATAGCTTCTCATCTGCCCCAGCTCTCCTAGGTATTTTAGAGTGGAGTGAGGATTTGTTGTTGCTCATGTCTGCTCTTCATGACCCCACAGACTGTGGCCTGCCAGGCTCCTCTGTCCATGCAAATTCCCAGACAAGAATACTGGAGTGGGTTGCCATTTC
This sequence comes from Bison bison bison, assembly GCF_000754665.1. NCBI lineage: Eukaryota > Metazoa > Chordata > Mammalia > Artiodactyla > Bovidae > Bison > Bison bison. The sequence continues at coordinate 1,419,822 of NW_011494787.1, forward strand.
CTTCTCCAGGGGATCTTCCAGGACCAGCGGTCGAACCTACACCCAGAAGGATTCTTCACTACTGAGCCACCAGGGAAGCCAGGGTGAAGATGCTTCCCATCAAATTGAGACACCTCCTGAGCTGCTTTTGTGTGGGGTGGGCTCTAGTGTTAAGTGTTCTGGTGACTATTTCTTGCCTTTTTCCTTCTGCATTAGATACAGTGCAGCTTTCTCTCACTCTGCATTTCTACCAGGATAACCTCTACTCCCTTTTGTTTTCCATTTCCCCTTAACCTCTCCCCTGGTTGATACGTAGAATTTGGTATTTGTATGACCTATTGAGCCTGGACAATGGGGCATTGGAGCCAGGATACCAGGACAATCACCATCTATCAAGAATCTTCCTATGTGGTGGTGCAGTGCGTTAACAGGCCAAGAGGCCCTACGAAGAAGAGAAGACAAGATCTCTGAGAACAAACATCTTTGATTTGTGGGCAAAGTGCCATGGATGGGCTGGCTTCCCCTCTCTGTTGTTGCGTGGAGGATGTAGCTGAATTAGATCATGGGAGGGGCTGGATGCAGCCAAGCGTGGTGGTGGTGGTGCTGCTTAGTCATGTTCGACTCTGTGAGACCCCATGGCCTTGTAGCCCACCAGGATTCTCTGTCCATGGGATTTTTCACGAAAGAATACTGGAGTGGGTTGCCACTCCAGGCGATCTTCCTAACCTAGGGATCAAACCCACATGTCTAGCATCTCCTGCATTTGCAGGCGGATTCTTTACCACCGCACCACCTGGGAAACCCAAAATGTTGCCACGGGGGCATCACCACTGGGGATATGTAATTATTTGCTTGAGGTTTTAGCTGGTTGAATAGCTATATGTGTGTCTGTTTCCTCCTGATTGATGTGAAAGAGAAAGTGAAAGTGAAGTCGCTCAGTCATGTCCGATTCTTTGCAACCCCATGGACTGTAGCCCACCAGGCTCCTCCGTCCATGGGATTCTCCAGGCAAGAATACTGGAGTGGGTTGGCTTATTTGTTTGAGGTTTTAGCTGGTTGAATGGTTATATGTGTGTCTGTTTCCTCCTGATTAATAGCTTTTGTCAAATGTACACCTTTGCACAAGGCTGTGAGCTGCCCAGCCCGGGGTCAACAGGCATCTTGGAATCAAGGAACACTAAGATTCTGAGAGCTGGATTTCAGGGACAAGACGGCCATCGAAAGAAGAAAGGGTATTCCAGGAACACTTCATATTCTCTATCTTGTGTAGTATTGATAATAATTGTAGCTAGAGAGAGATAAAGCTCTCCACATTAGAGGTGAGGAAACAGACTCAGAATTTTAGCCAAGCCACATACCTAGTGCCTGTGGAAGGTGAACTGAATCCCTTCAGAGAGGTCTCTGCTCTCCCCTCCACTCTAATATCAGTTCCCTTCTTCTCTACTTTCTTATTCATTCCCTGGAGTTCTTCCGAAAATGATCTGGCCTTAGATTAGCTGCCCTACATGTAAGATCTCTTTTCGGGACTCCTGCAGTAAATACAGTACAAGTGAATTATGTTACTTACTTGAATATTTATTTTATAATCTTCTAATCTATTCTCACCTGAGTCTCCTAATGAGTAAGAAAGGAAGAGGGCAGGGCACAATCTTTAAAAGAATGACGCAGATATTGAGGACAGGACAGAAACTGGTTAGAACCAACCAGCCTCAAGCTGGCAGAAGATTTGACTTCCAGTAGATCTTGAACCTCAGTACACGTTCACATTAGCATCTAACTGATACACCTACAGGTGCCACGACAGTCCTGAAGCAAAACGTCAAGAAGTGAGCCATGATGCAATCCCTGGAAATCCCTGCCCAGAACTGTTGGAATAATCCTTCCACTAGCCCCTGAAACTACCCAGCCCATAGAAACTAACCACCCCTTACTTCATGGTTGCTCTTTCTGAGACAGACCACACTCTCTGTGTATGAACTGCATCTTGCCCTCAATAAACCTGCTTTCATTTTACTCTGGCTTTTTCTTGAATTCTTTCCTGCAGGAAGTTAAGGACCCTCACTTGGCAGCCGATCCCAGGGACTCACCCAATGCCTCTCAAACCCCGTGTATTCCTACAATGCTATATTTTGTATTTATTTCAAGCATGTGTATCTGTATCCTTGATAAAAGCACAGATTCCTTGAGAGAGGACAACTGCTCTGCTCCCTCCTGCCCAGCCCTGCCTAGAAAAATACTAATTAAGTAGGAAATGACCACTCTGCCCTGGGATCGGAAAATTTAAATGGTCCTTAAAGATTGTTCTCCCCCAGGACCAGACCACTCTGGAAACTCCTCAGTGATCACATGAGCAAATGAAGAATGAAATATATTGTTTCAACTGACTTCACTACCTCTAGTCCCTTTTGCCCTTAAATAGCAATCTATCATTTCTTCTAGGAGAAAAGAGAGTTATTCTTGATAGGGTTTTGGCTCTCATAATTCCAGAGTTGACAGCCACCACTACTGAAATTCATTTAGGGGACATACTGACTCTGCTTTTAAAAGCAATGGAGGTTCACAACCCCTTATCCTAAACTCTCGGAACCAGGTGTGTTTTAGAATTCATAATTCTTCAGATTTCAGGAAGGTGATGTGGTACCAATACAGTATACCCTGTAATGACCCCGGCAGGCTTCAAAGCAGCACCTCATTAAAAGTGAAAGTGAATCACTCAGTTGTGTCCGACTGTTTGGGATCCCACGGGCTGTAGCCTGCTTGGCTCCTCTGTCCATGGAATTCTCCAGGCAAGGGTACTGGAGTGGGTTGCCACTTCCTTCTCCAGGGGATCTTCTTACCCAGGATTCGAACCCGGGTCTTCTGCATTGCAGGAAGATTCTTTACCAGCTGAGCCACCAGGGAAGCCCAGAACCTCATTAGTATTTCTGAATAAAGTTGCATCCCACGTGAGGAGAGGTTTAGCTTCCAAATGAGTTTTGACACCAAACACACAATTTTCAGAGCTTTTCAACTTCAGAATCATATGCAGACCTCTCATAAATAATAATCGTTCAGTGTTTGTTATATGACAGACATCCTGCTAAATGCCTACTATTAGTTCATATAATCCACCAACAGCACTAAGAGGTAGGTTCTCATTTTACTTCCATTTCACAGATGAGGAAACTGAAGTGTAAAGAGTTTATCGACATGCCCAAAAATCACAGAGAGTTAGCTTGGGAGGAGAGCTCCATTAGTAGTTAAAGGCACCACCAGCACCCATTCCCCCTTCTCGGTAGTCCCCTCTAGGAGTGAGTAGGATGATGGACCTAGCAGAAGCAAATGATTCCCATGGGTCCCAGGCTACGGGCCTGGGCAGATTTCACCCACAGGCCTGGAGAAGCAGAGCCTCAGGTCTTGAAAGCAAAAGACAAGAGGAAACCAGCCACCTTCCTGAACTAACTAAACCCCAGCCTTGACCATGACTGAGACAAGCAAGACATGAGCATCACCTGGCCAGGAGGGTCCTCAGAGCGCAGATTAAGAGCAGGAGGTCTGAGTTCAGCTCATGGGGGTCAAACCCCATAACTAGCTGGGGGATGCCGGGCAAACTTCCTTCCTTGTTAAGTTTCAGTTCCCTCTTTTGTATGATAAGATTTCGTGATGCTTCTTCACAAGACTGTTTGAAAGATTAAATGAAACAATTCATGGAAACAGAATGCCTGACACTGAGTGGGTCCTCAGTATTGGCTTTAAATACAACCTGAAATAGAAAATAGGAGCATAAACTGAGAGAACCCAAGAGGAAAGGCTTGGATTCTCTGATCATTCAAGTGTGCAAGTGCCCCATCTGAATCATTTTGCTGCTAAAAACACCCTCGTCTCACAGTCCTTCACCACCCAGCTGCACTAGACTGAGGGTTTGAGATGGCAAGAGCAATGCTGTGTGGGCCTCAGGAAGTCAAGCGTATCCAGAACCGGCCACGTAGACCTGGTGTGGCTATTTTACATGGGCTCAGGTGAGAGGTGGGAGTTATGGTGGCCTGGGCTGAAGCATAGCAGCTCCAGCAAAGACCTTGACCTGCAGTCTCTGAGCAGGCTCAAAGACAAATGGATCGGTCACTACCCCTGTCAGTTCATTCTTCACAAACATCCTGGAAGTGGCCTGATCGCCCATGGTTTTCCTCCGTACCCCTGAGACTATCTGAAATAATGGTCAGTCCTCACTGATAAGCAGTTTGCCCTTCCCCCACCAAACACGGGCCATCAGAAATGGCCACCTGGGCAGCACAACCAGTCGGCCTTTCACCTGGCCCCTGAGGCGCCAAGATTAGTCTAAAAGGGAAAGTGTTAGTCACTCAGTCGTGTCTGATTCTTTGCAACCCCAAGGACTGTAGGCCACCAGGCTCCTCTGTCCATGGAATTCTCCAGGCAAGATATGGGAGTGGGTAGTCCTTTCCTCCTCCAGGGGATCCTCCTGACTCAGGGATCGAACCTGGGTCTCCTCCACTGCAGGCAGATTGTTTACCATCTGAGCCACCAGGGAAGCCCAAGATTTGCCTGAGGGGAAGCTACCAAAGGCACACTTCACGGGATCTTCCAGAGCCAACCCTGACATCACCCCAGGGCCGGCCACATTCTACAGAACGCTCACTCACTCATGGAGACTCCGCGCCTGAGAAGCCTTCGGCTCACCCACAAACTCACAGCCAGACACAGGCAGCAGGCAAAGTTCCAGGAAGGCGGGGCGTTTGACCACACACCACCGTGTCCCCAGGGAAGACGGCATTTGGCAAATGATACAGATGCTTAACAAATGTGTGCTGAGTGAATAAAGAAAAGGCCACGCACCTGTTGGACGGTGCAGCTTGCGGCTCAGCGTCCCCCCCAGGGGGTGACTCTGCCTGGTCCTCCCCATCCTGGCTGCAGCCCCTCCTGGCCGGCCTGGGAGCTCATCTGAGCACAAGGCCCCACACCTGAGGCTGGAGGAGTCTGCCCCCAGTGGCCGCTCTGACAGTGCTGTCAGGTGGGGCCTGTCAAGCCCCTCTTTAAATCTCACAATGTCTCTCTTGTTCCACAGACAGACCTGCCATTAGGAGCATTCCAGACCAGAGCTCAGCTGCTCCGAAGAGCAATAATTAAATCAGCAGACTGTGACGTCTGCTTTGGGTTCCTTTCACACCTGTCTGTCAGCGGGATTACTGGCTAAAAGAAAGTCTTGGCTGGGCCCAGACTGGTGAGTATCCGACACAAATATCCAGAAAGCCTGGGGCCAGTGGGGAAGAAGGCGGTGGCCATGTGCGGGCCAGCTTCTAAGACCCACACAGCAACTCACTGACATTTCTGGGGGGCTGCCCTGTGGCCCAGGGGAGCTGCAGGCGGGGTTGGAATGAAGGGAGAGGATCGCAGTAGGTTATGGATATGGGCCGGGAATATTGCTCCCTTCTTGAGTATTTACTGAGTTCTCCTGAGCAGCAGGGCCGCACAGGCTTCTCTGTCTCTCGGTTTCCTTGTCAAGTGGCCCAGACTCCAGCAGTTTCTATAGGCTGATGAAACCACAGTGTGTGCCCGCGAGAGACATTTCGGAAATACCTGCCAACTGGGTAGGGGCAGAAATGGGTGACAGCCCAGGTTAGAGGCTCTGCTGCTGAGTTCCCCTCCCTTCCTTGCACAGCTCAGTGGCCCACCCTGGACAGTGTCCTGGGTTTGGGGCAACAGGCTCAGGGGAGCGAGTAGAAGAAACCTCTGGGCTCCTAGGGGCTATGGAATTGGGGGTCAGCTTATCGTTTTCATCTCTCAGGACCCCATGGCCTTCTGTAAATAACACTGTCGACTGAAAAAAGATGCGCAACTTGAGAGCAGGTGAGTTGTTTTATTTGGGGCAAAATGAGGACTGCAGCCCAGGAGGCAGCACTTCAGATAGCTCTGAGATTGCTCCAAAGAGGGAGTGGAGGAAGACCAGTATATAAGATTTTGGTGAAGGGGGAGTTCAGTGCAATCAAGCATTTACTTTACCAGAGGTTTTCTCCTAGTCACGAGGATCTGATGTCATCATGAAGGGATTTAGTGGTTTTCTAGATAGGAGGTCATGCAAGGATCGGGATCATAACATCAGTTCCTGAAAATATCCACCTACCTAAAGAGCTGTCCCACCAGGTTCCCTGAAGCACAGAGTGCCTCACTCCACCCTGAACTCCCTCACGGGTTGCTGAAGGTCAGCAGCTGCAGCAGCGCGGGGTTCAGTTTCCATAGAGGCAGAAGGCAGATAAATGCCCTTGCTGTTCAGTCATTGGCAGCCCGCTTAGCAAGAGCCAATTTGTGGTTGACAGTGCCCCCTTGTGGCCTTAAATTAGACCATACTTGGGGAGGAACTTCATGACCATTTTGTCCCACGTTGCCAGGAACGTTCCCAGCTCCGAAGAAGATTTTAACAGATGGGACACTCAATGTCCTATCACTGGACTAGGTCTTAATTGTCAAAGATGTCTCTGGACACCTGTCTTCTAGTTATGGTCCAGGAAAGTATTCCCTCTCATTGCATCTTCCCATATCTAGAGTTAGACAGTTACGATCATTGATCACATCGGATCAGTTCAGTTGCTCAGTCGTGTCCAACTCTGCGACCCCATGGACGGCAGCACGCCAGGCACACACCAAGCTATATATTTGATCAACCGAGTCAAGTCTAGTCATTATTATTTTCATTGGAGGCTCAATCATACACTTGGTAACACAAGAAACAATAATCTTGTAAAATAGGCAAAATACATATAATATCGTTGATAACATTCATGGAATTTTAAGTAAATATTTCAACCATGAGCCTCCCATGCCAAACCAGTTTTTTAAAAGGTCGTCAAGACTAGGGAATCGGTCACTTAAGGCAGAAATCTGATTTTTTCATATGGCTCATCAACTGTGTTACATTAAGTAAAAGTCGCTCAGTCGTGTACTACTCTTTGTGACCCCATGGACTTTAGCCTGCCAGGCTCCTCTGTCCATAGAATTCTCCAGGCCAGAATACTGGAGTGGGTTGCCATTACCTTCTCCAGGGGATCTTCCCAACCCAGAGATTGAACCATGTCTCCCACATTACAGGCGGATTCTTTACCGTCTGAGCCAAGATTCATCAGGTATGAAAAGAGCATTCTGTTTGAATTATAGTACAAGTACCTCCCTGAGATGCTGTAATGTGTTAAGGGCCTTGCAGTTTTGTAGCACCGCCTTTCTCAACATAGAGATCTCAGAATTCAATAGGCTAATAGCCCAGTTACTACCATCTAAAGCTTATGAAAGTTGTTAAGGCTTTCATATGACCAATTACATCCTCCAATCACATTGAAGGAACAACAACAACAACAAAATATCTGCTAAATGGTCTTACTGGTAGAATACAGATGTCTTAACTCATCAAGCTCACATCAATGTTAAGATCGTCTTGAGTTACCTCTGACTTGTTACGTATATGACCTTGAGTACATGGGAATACCAGGCTACACCTTCCTATCCATCCGGTTAGAAACCAAGCCATAAATGAGTACCACAAATCCACTGAGTTCCTTACCACCCGCTCTCTCTAAGGGTGATAGTAGGCATAGTTCATAAGGCACTCAGCCTAGTTTCACAATATTACTAGGGTGATCATTCTTGGTATGATTTACTTGCTCTCAACACAGAGGAACTTTTAAACTTAAATGACCATAGGCCTGGTGTTAACCATATAGATCCATCCCATAATTGTGGCAGTTTTCCTTTCAGTAGATGAGAGGTTACAGGTTTTTTTTTATTGAGACTCAGCTTGTCACTCTGATTGAGTTTGAGTGTCCCTAAGAGAAAACTTAAATCTATGGCCAGAGTCAGAGCAGGTATTATTAACTGGACAGGTGAGAGAATGCCTTCTAGTAATATCTTGAATAGATCAGATCAGATCAGTCACTCAGTCGTGTCCGACTCTTTGCGACCCCATGAATCGCAGCACGCCAGGCCTCCCTGTCCCTCACCAACTCCCGGAGTTCACTCAGACTCACGTCCATCGAGTCAGTGATGCCATCCAGCCATCTCATCCTCTGTCGTCCCCTTCTCCTCTTGCCCCCAATCCCTCCCAGCATCAGAGTCTTTTCCAATGAGTCAACTCTTCGCATGAGGTGGCCAAAGTACTGGAGTTTCAGCTTTAGCATCAGTCCTTCCAAAGAAATCCCAGGGCTGATCTCC
>NW_011494787.1:1428090-1432544 GCF_000754665.1 Bison bison bison
GGGCTGATCTCCTTTAGAATGGACTGGTTGGATCTCCTTGCAGTCCAAGGGACTCTCAAGAGTCTTCTCCAACACCACAGTTCAAAAGCATCACTTCTTCAGCACTCAGCCTTTTCCACAGTCCAACTCTTAGAACAGAACTAAACTCTCTTCTAAAATAAATTTCCTAGGGGGGTATCCAATCAGAGTCCTGGAGGGGAGAAATCCACCAAGGTAACCCAGAAGTACTAGACACAGGTCATTGGCCACAACCCAACAATTGGATTGAGTCTTAAACTAGCATGGAATCATGTCCATGATAGAAAATGTTTGATTGATACGCAGAGGTCCAAGAAATCAAGAAAGCATTATAAATGATCGCATGAATCAGGTCCAGCATCTTAGGCGAGCTGTCTACCCTCGATGCCGTCTTCTCATCCCAGTGTAGTGCACTTTCCTCTGTTTGAGCATCATTTTAGGGTGAGATTGAGGTCAGCACTCCTCTCTATAGACCAGTCTGGTGTAGGGGCCTTTGGAAGTGGGAATTAATCCAAGAGTCACTTTCCCTTTAATTTCACTGTGCATGAGCTAGTGAAGAGTATGATTAAAAGGTCCTTCCATCCAGGTTGGAGACAGTTCCTTAAATTCTGTCTTTTTCCTGCATAGAGGCAGATGGCAAATGCCCTTGTTGTTCAGTCATTGGCAATGCTCTTGGCAAGTGCCAATTTGGAGTAGACAACACACAACCTGGAATTTCGGGCAATCCCAGCTGGTTGTCTAAGAAAAAGGAAAAAAAAAAAAAAAACAACAGATGGCCCACTGAGCTCTGCCCCATTCCAGGTCCCATAAACACAAATGATCAAAAACACTTGGGGCCCTGGAAAGGATGCCTTCTGCACCAGGGCTCAAGGGTGAGGCCACAGGCTCTGAGACAGGCAAGAGCAGCATCTAGAAGGGAAAGTAGAGGCAATGGTCACCTCCCATGGGGTCCTGGGGGTCTCTGATCTGGGGGCCTCTGGGGAGGAAAGCTGGGAGCAGAAGCATCTCTGGAGCTCAGAAAGGCCTAGAAGAAAATGACAGAGAAGGCCAGCTGATTCTTACTTAGAAAGAAGTCCAACTAAGGTCTGTCATGGTTTTCCTTGTAGCTCAAAATTGTAATGAAATAAAAAGCAGAAAAGCCTGTCATTATCATCAAGGGGGTTCTCTAAAGGGGAACTTCTACCTGGGACCATGAAATGGGTTCCATTGAATGATTAGCTGCAGCTGCCACCTGGGCACATTGAGTTTTTGTGCCACAAGGCTGGAAAGCAAGGAGTGGACTCACTGTCCTGGCAGGGTTGACTGACACGGTCACAGGAGGGAGTCAGGCAGCTGTGACCCAGTGGGAGCCAGGAGGGACAGGTAAGGGCACCAGGCCATTCCCTCAGGTGCTCCTTGGTACTCTGTGCCCCAATCTTGACAGTAAATGAAAAATGAAGTAGTCGTGGTCTTTGAAGAGCACTGATGAGACTCAGCATCTCAGGGATAAGGATCTCTCTGGTCACACCACCAGGGAAGCTGCTGAGACCAGCATAAGGGCCGACTGAGGGTATGGGCAACTAGGAGGGAGATGTGGGCATTAGATATAGCCGTGAGATCAGCTGGGGTTTGTCTCATTTCCTCATGGAAGTGTCCCCTAGGGAACGAGACCACCAGAATTCCAGAGGATCTGCTTCCAGAACTTACAAGTGGGTCTGGGTGGCACAAAGCTGGACCACTGAAGCTACTGTGATGAGCAGCCAAGACGCCTTTATAGGGCTAAAGGACTTATTCCCTCAGCTGCTACAAGCGCTGCCAGCTGAGAACCCCCTTCTGCATCGCCTTGGTGGTAGAGGGTTGCCTCACCCCAAATCACACCCTCTCCCTGGGACAACTTGCACCCAACTTGACTTGACTTAGGAGGATAACCCAACTTGACTCAGGTGACTGTACCATCACCACCACTCAGGATGACTCTGAAGGGCTGAGCTTGCCACGGGGTTGGTTCAGTTGACAAGGGCTTTGTTACCACTGCACCTGCCCTGACTTTCCCCTCAGCCCAGTCCTAATCCTTCCTTCTGCAGATGTCCATCCCAAGAGCACCCCCTAATCCACCTTCCACTCTGCATGCTGGTCCCTCCTCCATCTGGTATACTGGCATACAGCCAAGAACCCCAGCACACGTCTGGTAAAATAAATACACCTCCTGAAGTTTGTTCACTCTGTATGTATTACTGACTGATACTAAAAACTTAAATAATATTATTAGAGCAGATTGAAATGATCCCCTCCTCCGTATACACCAACCTCAGGGGGAAGCCCTGGAGTCACCTCTAGGAAGCCCTCGGGGGTTCTGAAAACCAAGAGTTTAGGTCCTCACTCAAGGCAGAAGGGAATCCCACAGGGACACTGGCCCAGTGCCAGAATGTCTGCATCTGACCTCGCTTCTGTTCAATGAGCTGAGGCGTCCACCTTCTCCTCTCACTGCCTCACTCTCATCCATCTGAACTACCCGGCCTCCTCCCCAGGTGGTATAAGAGAGCAAGTGAGATCTTCAAATATTGTATTTGGAAGGACATTTTAAATGGTAAAGGGCTATACAAAAATAAGGGAGTATCATTTAGCAGATGGCCCATGAACTGTATTCACTTACAGCATGCATGGTTGATTCTGGACATTCATCCCCTGGTGCTGGATTAAACAAGACATCAGTATGACCTTCCCCCAATACATCCACCATCTCAAATAACAAATGTGAGTGCATTGAATATCATCCTAGCACATATAGGTTTGCTAAACTGTGGGTGGGTTGGGGGGCTGCTACGAAGTATGAACTGGAAGCAGAAGGGAAGACACTGAGTTCCACGCCTTCTCTACTTACGAGCACGGAAAGTGAAAGTGTCAGCCACTCGGTTCTGTCCGACTCTTTGTGATCTCACGGACTGTAGACTGCCAGGCTCCTCTGTCCATGGATCTCTCCAGGCAAGAATGCTGGAGTGGGTTGCTCTGCTCTTCTCCAGGAGATCTTCCCAAGCCAGGGACTGAACCAGGGTCTTCTGCATTGCAGGCAGATATTTTTTACCATCTGGGCCACCAGGGAAGCCCCCTACTGACTTGAGCACTTTGGGCAAATCACCTAAATTTGCCTCCATGAAATGGGACTGGTGGCCCAAGCTTTATTGTCCTTATGTGCTCAGTCGCTTCGGTCGTGTCCAACTCTTTGGACAGCTTACAGCGGCCTATGGACTGTAGCCCACCAGGCTCCTCTGTCCATAGGGATTCTCCAGGCAAGAATACTGGAGTGGGTTGCCATGTGATGGCCCAAGCTTTACCATCCTTACAGAGTTTTCATTTTATTTTTCTTTTTTGGAAAGTCAGTGAAAATATGTGTTTGGAAGCATTTGGGATAAACTGGGGCCAAAAGACAAAGTCCTTACCTCTTATAAGTGGAGAACTTAAACTGAACCCAAGGCCTTGACTCCCAAGTTCAACCTCTTTCCATACTGGGTCAGATCTTAGGACTAAAAATAACAATAGGAACGGCGATTACCACTGTGATCACCACTGACTTTAAAATAACCTCAGGCCACTTGGCACATCTGTGTTCATTAGATGGCCCCCCTGAGCTGAGGGAGCACAGCCTAGTGAGAGTACCAAGGTCCCTATTTCAGACCCCGCTCACCACCTACCTGTGCTGCCAGGTACCCTTGGGCAGGGCACAACATTGGCAGCCCCAGTGGTTATCACCTTAAGTTTTGAGTTGTTTGGCACCAGAGCAGCTGTGTGCTCAACTTTTCACTTTTTCGAAGGCTGTCCCCTCGCACAGCAGTGAAATCAGTGAGCCGAGAGAGACGTGCCAACCTGACAGGCATGGTGTCAGCCTTCATCCCTGCCTTTCCTAGGACAGAACAAGGGAAAGGAGGGTGGCCTGGAAGCAGAGGGAGGAGAGGAGGAGACGGAGAGCCCAGCGGGTGGTCGGAACTTCATCGTGGGAAGTTCTCAGCTTACAGACGCCAACAGGGAGTTGTCAAACTTCCCTTAGGGAGGGAACACAGGGACAAGGGAGTTTTGAATGCTCCCTGCATTTCGAAAGGGCATCTCCACTCCTGTTGTCAACTTTCCCCCACAGCCAGGAGGTCTGGCCGCCCACAAGGCAGCCTAGAAGCCCATTACGCCACTGGGAAGAGGAGCCAAGTCTCGGGGGTGAGATGGGAGGTGCCCGGTTTGCTTCCAAACTTCCCTGCATACAAGCCCAGGAGCCTGCCTTGCCCTTTCTCTCTCCACGTATCACACACCCCTTCATTCTGGGTGTGGACCAACAGCATCTTGCCTTGGCAGAGGGGAGCCAAGCAAGACCTATGACACACAGGGTTCCATCCACTGCCAGCCTCAGATGGAATAACTCGACAGCTGGCAAATGTCACGTAGTAATTTGTAGATGAAGGCAATCAGCAGGG
>NW_011494787.1:1432644-1446274 GCF_000754665.1 Bison bison bison
GTGGCGTCAAGGTGTTATCTGAGAACGCAGAGTTTCAAGTCAGCTTACCTAAATTCAAGTTCTGACTCAGCTACTCACCCACCCTACTCGTGACTTAAGTAAGCTAATCTCTTGAAGTCTATCTCCTTATCTAGAAAATGGGATTAATGCTCATGTCATAGAGTTACTGTGAATTAAAAACAAAAGTATTTGTGATGTACAAAAGGCTGCACTGAGCGGGGCTGGGGTGAAGGTGAAGAAAATGATATTTGGGGTTAAAGAGCTCTGTGCTGGATCCCAGTTTCACTGTTCACTCGGGCTAGACCTTGGGCAGGTACTGAATTTTTTTTTTTTTTATGTAGACTTTATTTTTCAGAGTAGTCTTAGGTTCACAGCAGAGCTGAGCAGGAATTATAGAGACTTCATGTCCCCCATCTCCCCAATCCAGAGCCTCGCCATCATCACCATCCTTCCCAACGATGATACACTTGTTAGAAATGATGAGCCTACATTGTCACCCAAAGTCATTATCACTCAAAGTCTACAGTTTACATCAAGTTTCCCTCTTGGTGGTACTCCTTTGACTGCTGTCTAATGACACATATGCACCAGTACTGTATCACACAGAGTGGTTTCACTGCCCTCAAAATCTCTGCGCTCTGACTCTTCATCCCTCCCCGCTTCCAGCCCTGGCAACCGTTGGTCTTTTGACTGTCTCCATAGTTTTGCCTTTTTCAGAAGGTCATGTAGTTGATTCATATCCCATGGAATCTTTTCAGGTAGACTTCTTAGTAATGTGCATTTAAGTTTCCTCCATATCTTTTCATGGCCTGATAGCTCACTTATATTTAGCACTGCATAGTAATCCATTGTCTGGATGTGTGTGTGTGTGTGTGCACGTGATCAGTTGTGTCTGACTCTTTGTGACCCCAAGAACTGTAGCCCGTCAGGCTCTTCTGTCCATGGAATTTTCCAGGCAAGAATACTGGAGTGGGTTGCCATTTCCTTTTCCAGGGGATCTTCCCAACCCAGGGATCAAAGTCACATCTCCTATGTCTGCGACATTGGCAGGCGGATTCTTTACAACTGAGCCACCTGGGAAGCCATGTCAAGATGTATCACACTTTATTTATCCACCCACCTACTGAAGGACATCTGGACTGCTTCCGAGTTTGGCAATTATAAATAAAGCTGCTATCAACCTCCACATGCAGGTTTTTGTATGGAAATACGTTTCCAATTCATCTGGGTAAATACCAAAAAGCACAACTGTGGGTCATATGGTTGCTATAACTTTTCTGAGCCTCATCGTCATGATGTTTGATTGAGCTACTGCACATGAAACAGCACAGCATCCAGCACACAGGCAGGGCTCAACTAGTGGGAGCTTTGTCTGTTACTCTACTCAACTGTCAGTGAAATCACCAATGCTTGGGTGTGAATCCAAGCACTGTCTGAGGCGGATGACATATGGGTGCATCATTGTCATGAATCGTCTCTCTAGAGTCCAACAAGGCACAGAGCAACACAAGATGCCGGAAGGCTACTGGACTGAGGACCACCGCCACTGAAGAGGGATGTGGCGGCCTCCTGCACTGTGGGAAGACAGGAGGTACGTCTGTCCTACAGGGACATCTGTCCAGGTTTAGCACATCGAGGTGTTGCGGGGATCACGCGACCTTAGAGGTCGGCTGTCCTCCACTGTCTCCTTCCCAAGTTCACTCTTCAGACAGCTTCTCACCCGTTCCTCCACCTGGCTCATCCAAAGCGAAGCCCTGCCCATAGCCAGAAGTGCAGATGTGATGAAAACAAGGACCTTTTTGTTTTCCCTTTTCACCTACTTCCTGTGTACTCACTTCATTGTTCCCAGAACTTACCAGGTCAGAATTACCAGGAAATTTCACTCTTGCAGTCTTTTTCTCTTCTTTTTGCTTCTCTAACCACAAGATCTACTTGGGGTCTAGACTTAAGCCAATAGTACTTCTTTAGAAGCCACGTCTTTTGTATTTCTGTGGAGAGGCTGAGTGAGGGGATGGGATTGAATGACGAAATGAGGCTCAGTTTGTGCTGTATGGTTTTCAAAAAGCAACATATACTTTACTGTAGAAAGGACTAAAGATGTTCTCCAAGCCTCCAGCCTTGGGCTATGTTATCAGGAAACAGCAATGGTGATTATGCTTTGTCTGGGCTTCCTTCTCTGAACTGCTATGGAATAATTAAGTAATCTGAGTGGAAACTGGGCCTGAGCCTTCTAGGAGCTGGAAAGCTGGAGTTTTAGCCAATGAGGCGTATACAAAGCAAGTCAGTGCAGGAGGCTGCCATATGAGAGCAAGCCTGGTGTGGGTACCACTCTAGTGACATCACCTGAGCACATCCAACACTTCACCTTCAAAACAAGCGTGTCAAATGCGACGACTTTTTGATCTCTTCTTAGACCCATTTTTTAATACTTTTCTAAATGACCTTAGCACCAGCCATAAGTTATTGCCATGATGGACATGTTCACTAAAGCTACACGGTCCAGTAGTAGCAGCAGATAGCCCTGTGTGGCCACTGAACATTTGAAATGTTCCTCTTGTGGGCAAACAACATTTTTTATTGCATTTAATTTTAATTACTTTAAGTTTAAGTAGCCATAATGGGCTGGTAGCTACCATATTAGTCAACACAGGTCCAGCAACCTGGATTCTGTTTCTTTTAAACTACATATTCTGTCAATTCTACATTAAAATGGTATAAATTTGTCCCCTTCGTCTCCTTTCAGGTTTCCACCCTATGCTGAACCATCACCATCCCCTCCTCCCTGGTTTCTTTTTTTTCCTACTTTCACTGTCTATGATTCTTTTGGTACAGTGAAGGGTGAGCTTCTTAAAACATAAAATTTATCAAGATACCCCCCTACTCAAAACCATTCAACAACTTCCCCATCGCAGTAAAACCGAAAACCCCCCATGAGGTTTGGACACACTGCTCCCCCTTGTGGCCCAATACTAGGCTCCAGGAAGCCACCTTTTCCAGCTCAGGTCCTTCCCACAAACGTTTCCTTTGTTCTGGAGTTGGGCTGTCCCATACAATGGCTGTAGCCATATGTGACTTTTTTTTTTAAACATTTATTTACTTGACTGAGCCAGGTCTTAGTTGCAGTACACAGGAACTTAGTTGCAGCATGTGGGATCTAGTTCCCTGACCAGGGATCGAATCCAGGCTCCCTGCATTGAGAGCACAAAGCTTTAACCACTGGACCACTAGGGAAGTCCCTATATGTGACTTTTTTATACATACACTTGCTGCTGCTGCTAAGTCACTTCAGTCGTGTCCGACTCTGTGCGACTCCATAGACGGCAGCCCACCAGGCTCTCCCGTCCCTGGGATTCTCCAGGCAAGAACACTGGAGTGGGTTGCCATTTCCTTCTCCAATGCATGAAAGTGAAGAGTGAAAGTGAAGTCGCTCAGTTGTGTCTGACTCTTAGCGACCCCATGGACTGCAGCCTACCAGGCTCCTCCGTCCATGGGATTTTCCAGGCAAGAGTACTGGAGTGGGGTGCCATTGCCTTCTCCAATACATACACTTAAATAATTGAAATTAAATAAAATTGAAAATTCAGTTCCTCAGTCCCACGAGACACATTTCAAGGGCTCAGTAATCACATGTGGTTCACTGGTACCATACTGGACAACACAGATACAGAATATTCCTATCATCACAGAAGTTCTGGGACCGTCTTCCCTACACTGAAGCTTGGCTAATTCCTACCCACCTTTCAAGTCTCAGCTGAAATGCCACATTCTCAGAGAGGCCTTTTCTAATCCTCCAGTCAAAATTAAGGGTCCTTGCTTTCTTTTGTATAGAGCCTGCAACTTTCCTTTTTACTTTCCTTCAACTTTCCTAACTTTCCTTACAACTGTTTGCAAAGTTGTAGTGACCTGTGTGGTTGTTTAATGTATGTGTCTATTAAAATCTAGAATAATGTCTTGTTGGTTTTCCATTCAATCCTTGGGCCCTACCTCAGTACCTGAGACTTAGTAGCAGCTCATTCATGTTGGGTGGATAAATGAAATAATGAATAATGAAATAATGTATAGATTGTTAGACTGGCTGTATATAATTACGCATCTTTCAAAGCACCAGGGGGACTTCCCTGGTGGTCCAGTGGTTGAGACTTTGCCTTCCAATAGGCAGGGTGCAGATCTGATCCCTGGTCAGAGAGCTAAGATCCCACAAAGACTTGCAGCCAAAAAACCAAAACATAAAGCAAAAGCAATGTTGCAACAAATTCAGTAAAGACTTTAAAAATGGTCCACATAAAAAAAAAAAAAGCACTAGGTAAAGAGCCAGAGCTTAGGAACCACAAGGTCCCGGAATGAAATACTGACTTTCATCCTTATAGCCTGTCAGTTAACCTTTCCAAGCCACCCTCTGTCCACACGTAGGAGGGAATGCTGTTGCCCATCTCAGAGCATTGACATGAGCACAGAGTGGGCTAGATGAAGGCTTTGGCCGAGTCAAGAGCTGTGTGGATGTAAGTTCCTTCTTTTTTATCACTTCCCCTGGGTCCTTCCAGCCCTCTCTGGGGTCTTCTCCCCTCTCACACGGCATCTCTGGCCTTGACTTCTAAGGTTCTCATTCCTTGGTCCCATTCTCTCTAAGAGAACTTTAGCTCTCTTTAAGCTGCCAAACTCAAAGGATCAAACCAAAAGACTTCAACAAAGAAAGCCCACCTCACTCAGGCTGTTCTTCGCTGCCCTCCCTGTCTCTGATTGTAAAAACCAGTCTGACCTTCAACACACCCCAGTCTCATAAAGGCACACGCCAGCCTGGAAAGGCTCTCAAAAAAGCAGGTACACAAGCACATGGCCTGGAGTGGGTCCACTCTAGTAGTAGGTGTTCTTGGTCAATTTGTATCTATGAACCACCTACATCAGTAGCACCTGATTGTTTAAAATGCAGATTCCTGGGTCCCCACCTCTGACCCATTTAATCATGAGGGGGACCAGTCCATCCTAAAGGAGATCAGTCCTGGGTGTTCATTGGAAGGACTGATGTTGAAGCTGAAACTCCAGTATTTTGGCCACCTGATGTGAAGAACTGATTCATTTGAAAAGACCCTGATGCTGGGAAAGATTGAAGGCAGGAGGAGAAGGGGATGACAGAGGATAATATGGTTGGATGGCATCACTGACTCAATGGACATGGGTTTGGGTGGATTCCAGGAGCTGGTGATGGACAGGGAGGCCTGGTGTGCTGTGGTTCATGGGGTTGCAAAGAGTCGGACACGACTGAGCGACTGAACTGAACTGAACTGAACTGGAAGCTGCATTTTCAATAGCCAGCTCAAGTGAGTCTATTGCTGTAGCTTAAGTCTTCTCAGTATATAATATTATCCCGTCAAGCACTGGGAAGTTTCTTCTTTAAGTCACTCACTGATCCTCCCTTTAATTTGTACACAATTTTATTTCAAAAGATTATTTATCAAATACCTATCCAGTGAGTTATTAAGTGAAGTACTATATATATATGTGTGTGTGTGTGCGTGTGTGAGAGTATATATATACTCATGTAAGCTCAGTGGCTCAGTCACGTCCCACTCTTTGCGACCCCATGAACTGTAGTCCACCAGGCTCCTCTGTCCATGCAATTCTCCAGGCCAGAATACTGGAGTGAGTTGCCATTTCCTTCTCCAGGGGATCTTCCCAACCCAGGGATCAAAGCCACATCTCCTGTGGCTCCTACGTTGGCAGAAGAGTTCTTTACTGCTGAGCTACCTGGGAAACCATACACACACACACACACACACACACACACACACACACACACATATGTGTATATATAGGGCTTTCCTGATAGCTCAGTTGGTAAAGAATCCACCTGCAAAGCAGGAGACCCCAGTTTGACTCCTGGGTTGGAAAGATCTGCTGGAGAAGGGATAGGCTACCCACTCCAGTACTCTTGGGCTTCCCTTGTGATATAATATATACACATAATCCCTCTAAAATTTGTTTTATAATATCGTAATCAGGTTGGTTTTACATGTGACAGTATAAAGGGCAGAGTTGGCCAGCTGGAGGCAGAGGCATTTAGCCAGCTCTACACTGCACACAGCTTTCATCAGTCCTTCTTACTGGCTTTGCCTCCTTCAGTCAGAACTGCCCAGTCCTCAGATACCTGCTTTCTCCAAGTACAGAATTTCTCCACTTACCACTTTCCCCAGGGCCCACGCTGGAAAAGCACAGCCAGCAGTCCCAGCTGGGGGTTTCTCTGATGCTCAGAAATAACAGTCAGGAGCATCCCCAGCCCCTATCTTCTTGACTCTTCCTCGTCCTACACAAGAAATCGTGGCGCATAGCAGCAGCCCAGAGCCATCTAAAGATCTCCCTGGAAAAGCTGTAGGTTCAGGAATGCTTCCTGCATGTTGTTCCCAGTTCTGCATCAGGCACCAGGCTGGGCTGTAACACAGGGGACCTTAGACTCTCACCACGGCACCAACTTGCACACGGGCTTGACTCCTGGGTCCTTCGTGCAGGTGAGAGAGCAGAGGGTGGGAGCTGACTCAACTGAGCCTCCCACAGGGACCCCTTCCCACAATCCCTCATGGGACATCATTCCCTGGACAGCCCCTCCTGTGCCTTTCTTCCTATTTTTCCTCCACCTTATCACATTTCTGTTAACTTGCACAGAAACAGCAAGATCCTGCTGGTTTGCAATTGCAGGACACATTTAATTTTTTTTTTTTTTTTTAATTATTGAGCATCATTTATGAATGGGCTCCCCAGGTGGCGCTAGTGGTAAAGAACCAACCTGGCAGGCTGCAGTCCATAGGGTCGCAAAGAGACACAGCTGAAGCGACTCAGCATGCACTCATGCATTTATGTATAGTGAATTGCAGAGCTCTTGAGAGCACCGTCCCATCCTGTGAGTTTGACAGATGTCTGATCCACAGCCCATTCAACAAACAACGTTCTTATTGTCCCAGAAAGATCCCGTGTGCTCTTTCCCAGCCAGTCTCCTCCTTCATAGGAGAGTGTGGAGGAATGCGCTAAGTTTTAAGGTCTCCTGGTTTGTTCCTGCAGGTAAAAGTATACCATACACTTTAATTCTGTACAATTTTTTTACTATGGAGAAAAATACAATGGCTGTTATTTGTCGTTAGGTTTCTTTTTGGATTTCTTTTTTTGTATAACATAAAGTTATACTCAATTACTTTCTGTAACATATAAATAAATGATAAGTATTAATAAATAATGATTAATCAACAAAAAAAGAAAAAGAAATAGGGGAAGGTCAGCTGGGGGGAAAGCAGAGAAACAAAGCAGGAGGTAGAGCCCGTGAAGGACTCTCAGATACCGTCACTGTCCTGGCTGAATCCCTTGGCAAAGGTTCATTCTCCCTTCATCCCACTGAAGCAATGTGTCTTATGCTGTTTTTCTTTTTCTTTCAAAGGAAACAGCCTCGAGAGAGGCTCTCGGGAAGCTCCAGCACATATCTCTGGTGGCCTCTCTTCCCAGGGCTCACAGGCTGCCACCCTGTTCTGCTACCCACAACACCTTGGGCTCACACCCCCTGAGGACCCACTATCCACAGCAAGGCTCAACCGCAGCTCCAGTGCCCCACTTCATGCTGCAGTGCGAAAGTCCTAACTGGAGCCCTGGGTACATCTGGATCAAGTTAATTACAAAACAAGACATACATGGGAATAGCCAAGCAGTCCCACTGAAAGCACAGGCAAGAAGCCGTTCATCCCAACAGTTGTGACTGCGCCCAGACTCCTCTCTATGTTCCTGCTGGGAGTCTGAGCACATCCTGTCGAACATGTCTGCAAAAACAACCCTTGTTATGCTAATCTCAGCCCTGTTTATGATGGTAAAACTTCTTGGGAGCAAGCCAAATGTCAAGATTGGGGGATTCATTAAATAAACCATGGTGCTATCCATACAATAGGAAACTACATACCCACTAAAAATAACATCGAGGAAGAATATTAATAGACATAGAAGCTGAGTGGGTATATTGCTAAGATTTAAAGGCATCTCACAAACAGTGTTAACAGTTGTTCTGAGTATTAGGATTATACAGGTGATTATCACATTCTTCTGCTGATTTGTCGGTACTTTGTGCAATGATTCTGCTGTGTGCTGTGCTTCGTTGTTCAATCATGTCCTACTCTTCGCAACCACATGGACTGTGGCCAGGCTCCTCTGTCCATGGGGATGCTCCAGGCAAGAATACTGGAGCAGGTTGCCATGCTCTCCTCCAGGGGATCTTCCCAACCCAGGGACTATGGAATATTAATTTTATTTATTAAAGACACACAGCTTTATACTGTTAAATATGCAGGAACAAAGCACAGACAGGAAGTGTAGAAATGCTACAATAGCAATTTCACTTAAACACTAACAGCAAAAAGTAGAAAAGACATACAGTTATGACCCCTCTAGAGAAAATGCAAGGACTAGGATTTTGAGTACCAAAGAACACAAAATATATGATGAGTTTAAGTCTTTATTATCACTGGTATTTAAATAGAGTTATTTCTAAACATTAGAAATCAATCTTGTAGAACCATCCCCTACTTAAAACCACCAATGCTTTTCGATTTTGGCCTAAATCTTCTATAATCCCAATTGTATTTGATTCATAAATGTGGATGTATCTATCTCTAGTAACTAAACAAGGAACAAGATGGAGACCACTTGTTACACCTACACTCTTGTCTCGAAAATCAGTGCCTCAAATTAGACCTCATTTGCGTGCAGTACTTCATGTTGTATACAGAGGGGCAATGTACCTTAAATGGGGTCTTGGAGGCATTATTAAGCATTGCAGGACTGATCATAGGAAATACACTTCTAGCTCTAGATTGAAATTCTTGGAAAACCGAGCCCCAGTCACTCTGTTCTCTTAACAGTGCAGAGGTCACTATCTGAGCTGTTTCCAGAACCCCTGGCTTAGCATTACATTATCCTGTGAGAGTAAAAGCAAACCTCAGAGACACTAAAGTTTGGTTGGAGACCACCACAGTGAAGCAGATATCTCAATAAAGCATGTCACATGAGTCTTTCGGTGTGATACTATAATAATTACCAAAATGACACACAGACACCAAATGAGCAAATGCTCTTAGGAAAAAAATGGCACCAAGAGATTCATCAGACTCAGAGTTGCCACAAAACTTTCATTTAAAGAAAAAGAAAACAAAATGCGGTATCAGCAAAGCACGACACAATTCAGTTCAGTCGCTCAGCTGTCTGACTTTTTGCAACCCCATGGACTGCAGCACGCCAGGCTTCCCTGTCCATCACCAATTCCCGGAGCTTGCTCAAACTCATGTTCATCAAGTAGGTGATGCCATCCAACCATCTCATCCTCTGTCCTCCCCTTCTCCTCCTGCCTTCAATCTTACCCAGCATCAGGGTCTTTTCAAATGAGTCAGTTCTTCACATAAGGTAGCCAAAGTATTGGAGTTTCAGCTTCAGCATCAGTCCTTCCAATGAATATTCAGGACTGATATCCTTTAGGATGGACTGGTTGGAGCTCCTTGCAGTCCAAGGGACTCTCAAGAGTCTTCTCCAATATCACAGTTCAAAACCATCAACTCTTGGGCGCTCAGCTTTCCTTATAATCCAATCTCACATCCATACGTTACTACTGGAAAAACCATAGTTTTGACTAGAGGGACATTTGTTGGGCTTTCCTTGCAGCTCAGCTGGTAAAGCTCAACAAAGGGAAGCACAATAATGGAGGTATTGGCTCACACTGGCCAAAGAAATATTAGGGGCCCACTCCTCTTAAAGCTTATTTTCATTTAGTACATATGAATAAGAGAAATGTTGCAATCCACAAACACAAGGGATTGACTAGGGTCCTTCAGAAGCTAGAGGCGCTCGCCAATTTTACAGAAGAAAGATGCAGTGCTAAGTCTCTTCAGTCATGTCGAACTCTTCGCGGTCCTATGGACTGTAGCCCGCCAGGCTACTCTGTCCATGGGCTTCTCCAGGCAAGAATACTGGAGTGGGTTGCCATGCCTTTCTCCAGGGGATCGTCCCGACCCAGGGATGGAACCGGCGTCTTTTTCGTCACCTACAGGCGCAGGCAAATTCTTTACCACTAGCGCCACCTGGCAATGGCACCCCACTCCAGTACTCTTGCCTGGAAAATCCCATGGACGGAGGAGCCTGGTGGGCTGCAGTCCATGGGGTCGCTGAGGGTCGGACTCGTCTGAGCGACTTCACTTTCACTTCTCACTTTCATGCATTGGATAAGGAAATGGCAACCCACTCCAGTGTTCTTGCCTGGAGAATCCCAGGGATGAGGGAGCCTGGCGGACTGACGTCTATGGAGTTGAACAGAATCGGAGACGGCTGAAGCGACTTAACAGCAGAAGCGCCACCTGGAAAATCCACAGAAAAGAATGACGGGGAATCCGTCCTAGCCAATCACTAGCTACACAACCGGAAGCTTGGGACTGATCGACAAACGTAGGCTTTCCCTAAGTATCGCGAGGTAAAGCGGGAAAGCGACCGACCATCAATTGGTTAACGGGATCAGTGACGTCAGACGCAAAGCCCCGGGCCTGCTGCTGAAGCGTGAGGCCGACTCGAATTCCGTTTGGAGGCTCCTTTGAGCTCGCGGAGTAGACATGAGCAAAGCACACCCTCCCGAGTTGAAGAAGTAAGTATGCGTGGGGCCCGCGCCCAAATGGCCGCTTCCCTGTGTGCCTTGAGTTCCTTACATCCTCCCAGGAGTGTGCCTGGCGTGCGTCTTCTGGGCCGCGGACGCCGAGATCCGGGCCAGTGTCGCGTGCTTCGGGGCCTGAGACCCGCGCAAAAGTAGCATTTCGACCGGGTGGATACGGTTACCAAAGCCAACAAGGCGCAACCATCTGCTGACTTACTTCCCGTGCCCGAGCTCCCAGCTCTGTCTCCCGGACCCTCTCCCTCGTTTCTTGAAGGTCTCGAATGCCACACTTTGTTGAACATCTTGAGTAGCAGCATGTTTTCGATAAGGTGGCTGGACAGTGATTGTATAAAGGAACCAGGGAGATGGATGTTTGATAGGATCTGAGGAGTGAAAAGCCACCTTAATCTTAGACTGTATTTGTAGCTGTTTCTTTGAGCTTTAACTTAGAAATTATATTCCTTTTTCTTGATTTCTTGTTCGTAGGTTAAACGTGAATGTCGTGTGATATCTACTCTGTTAACAGAGCTGTGTGAGAATATTCATGTTTCTAATTAGAGAAGGCTAGGTTGTGTGTGGGGGAATGCGGTTGAACCCAGTAAAATCGATTCCAAGTAGGTTATTCCTACTGTAGATAACACCCAGTTTAAAGTTTTAGCGTCCTAAAACACTCTTGGCTGAACTTAGCAAGTTCCATGTTTCCTGAGTAACTTCTCTGTCGTCTTTGTACTATGTAATGCCAGAATTCTGCATTTACTAGTTGGCTAGCAGCAAGGATGGAAAATTGATCCAGGGGTCAGTTTGTGAGGCAGCCACCTGGTCTGCCTTATGTACAGTTAATTTATGCTTGCCCCATAAAGAAGTCAGACTTAAGGGAAAGTTCAAATTTAATGATTTTGCATTTAAATGCACTTGTATTGAAAACATATTTTGTGCAAAATCTCCGTGTATATGTTAGTCTGTTAATTAAGACAGCGCCTGACATTAAGAAAAAGAGAAATTGCAATTAGTGAGCTGGTAAAATCTTAAAATGTCTTCTGAATTCATCATGAACTGGTGAAATTATTTTTTAACAAAGGACCATTCTCTACTTGTAAGACTTCCTTTTGATTAAGACATTATTTGAGAATTTCAGAGGACGAAACTGGTTTTAACACCTTTTTCTGCTTATCTAGATTTTATGAGTTGTGAAATCCTGTCAGGTCGACCTCCAAAATGGCTTTTAGTATTTTTCTTCCTTTACATTTCTCACAGATACCATCTTTAACAAGTGTATATACCCTTCTCCTAGTTTAGCATGACTCAGTGGTTCTTAACTGCAGGAATGAGAGTCTGGTTCTGCTGGAATCTAGTAGGTAGAGGCCAGGGTTGCTGCCAAATGTTCTACAGTGCACTGGACATCACTCAACAACAGAATTATCCCGCCCCAAGTGTCAGTATGCTGAGGTGGAGATACCTGGCCCAACCAGGTTCTTCCTAGTGCTCTTAAAAATGGGTGACAGAGTAGTCTTTGTTTTTTTTCCTTCCAGTTTTCTTGAGATATAATTGACATACAGCACTGTGTAGGTTTAAGGCGTGATGATTTAACTTACATATGCCACAGTCGTTATGCCCACAGCTGGTTCTGCTGCAGTAACTTATTGCTGTCTGCATAACAGAGTGCAGACTTCTTAATCCAGCATTCAGGGCCCTCCATCTGAACTCCAGGCACCAGACTCTACACACATTAATAGTTGAATACTGTGTTCTCCAGCCAAACTGACCATTTGATTTTACCAGACTTTTTCAGTGCTGTGTGACTTAACATTTTATTTAAACTTTTCTGAGCTTCAGTTGCCCTTCTATTAAATGGTGGTAATTATTATTAATTTATATGTATGTAATTTATGGGCTTGCCAGGTGGTGCTAGTGGTAAAGAACCTGCCTGCCAATGCAGGAGACATAAGAGAGTTGGGTTCAATACCTGAGTTGGAAAGATCCCCTGGAGGAGATCATGGCAACCCACTCCAGTATTCTTGCCTGGAAAATCCTATGGACAGAGGAGGCTGGCAGGCTACAGTCCATGTAATTGCAAAAAAAGTCTCTTCTTACAACTTCTGTCTGGCCCTTTGTCTTATTTATCTTTGAATTCTCCCATGATATACATTAAAATTGAATGAAGATTCATATTTTTTAGCCTGTAACTGGAAGAGGTAAAAACTGGTTTGACTACATGTCTTCATATTATTCTATGCTGCTGATATGGAATTTTATTGCTTAATTCAAATTATTTAACTTCAAAATATGTATTTTGCCAAAGTGAACTTATATGTTGAAGAATATCCTGAACACTTAAGATTGATGTTTAACACTAAATAAACAACACTACTTACTGTCTCAAATATAGAATAAAATACCTGTTGGATTGGGTATGGTATGATTACCTTCTGGTTTCTTCACAACTTTGTTTGGTTTTGGAAATAACCAAAAATATAACCAAATCTTTGTTTTTCTCTTAAGCTTGTAAATCCTGTTGTTGAAAATTAGGTCAGTATTGAACAACAAGAATGTTATTGTAGTTCACGTGGGAAATAGATGGGGAAACAGTGGAAACAGACTTTATTTTTTGGGGCTCCAAAATCACTGCAGATGGTGACTGCAGCCATGAAATTAAAAGATGCTTACTCCTTGGAAGGAAAGTTATGACCAACTTTTCAAAAGCATATTCAAAAGCCAGAGACATTACTTTGCCAACAAAGGTCCATCTAGTCAAGGCTGTGGTTTTTCCTGTGGTCATGTATGGATGTGAGAGTTGGATTGTGAAGAAGGCTGAGCAC
This sequence comes from Bison bison bison, assembly GCF_000754665.1. NCBI lineage: Eukaryota > Metazoa > Chordata > Mammalia > Artiodactyla > Bovidae > Bison > Bison bison. The sequence goes on from NW_011494787.1 coordinate 1,446,112, forward strand.
CGAAGAATTAATGCTTTTGAACTGTGGTGTTGGAGAAGACTCTTGAGAGTCCCTTGGACTGCAAGGAGATCCAACCAGTCCATTCTGAAGGAGATCAGCCCTGGGGTTTCTTTGGAAGGAATGATGCTAAAACTGAAACTCCAGTACTTTGGCCACCTCATGC
>NW_011494787.1:1446374-1448697 GCF_000754665.1 Bison bison bison
AAGGCTCTTGAGAGTCCCTTGGACTGCAAGGAGATCCAACCAGTCCATTCTGAAGGAGATCAGCCCTGGGGTTTCTTTGGAAGGAATGATGCTAAAACTGAAACTCCAGTACTTTGGCCACCTCATGCGAAGAATTGACTCATTGGAAAAGACTCTGATTCTGGGAGGGATTGGGGGCAGGAGGAGAAGGGGACCACAGAGGATGAGATGGCTGGATGGCATCACTGACTCGATGGACGTGAGTCTGAGTGTACTCTGGGAGTTGATGATGGACAGGGAGGCCTGGCGTGCTGCGATTCATGGGGTCGCAAAGAGTCGGACACGACTGAGCAACTGAACTGAACTGAACTGAATATGTTCTAGACTCATTCCGTTCTTCATTATCTTCCCCTTCACAAGTTACATTGCTCAGTCAGTATAAGTACTAGCTGAGGTAGCCCATCATTCTCATCCTTTACAGCAGTGCAAAGCTTTTAATTTTTTAAATTTAATTATTCCTGTTACATAAATTTAGCAGATTACATTGACAATATCTAAAATTAGTTATATAATCTTTACCCCTTTTGCTTTTTCAGATTTATGGACAAGAAGTTATCATGTAAGTCTTCTTGGTTTTCTATTTTCAGGTGTTTTTTGAATATTAAATTAGTTTTTACATCTGCTTTGGTAGTATATTTTATTATTATATTAATAATGTTTTGAGAAACTTTATAAAAATTCAAAGCACACAGATCTCTAATTCACATCCATTTAAGCAAGCAGGTTTATCAGAATTCTAACTAGATAGCTTTATTTTCTTAATTTCTGATATTTAGTAAGTTTCACAGTATTTCATACTTTTATTTCATATAAGCTTTCTCTCACTTTGATAAAAATTAACATGATTTTCTATTTTATATTTGAAAACGTAACCTTTTTTCCTTTAAACAAAGAACAGATAAGGAATAAAAATCTGACCTGCACAGAACTCAAAGTATGTAGGGGTTAAGACCATGGCTTTAGAAACAAGCAGCCTTCGGTTTGAATTCCAGCCTTCATTTTGAATTCCCTACAGTAACTGTGTAATCTTGAATCAGTTACTTAAAAATATTATAATTCAGTTGCTTCATAAAAAGTCAGGATGATTCTACTTTATAGGATTCCTGTAAGTTTAAATGTGGAGGTAAATGTACAATGCTTAGCTCAGTGCTTGGCATATAGTAAAGATATATCAGGGTTTTCTCTCACTTGATTTTTAATGAGTAGTTTAGTTGATAGTTAACGGTCAGCTTTATTAAATTCCTTTTTCCTTTTACATAGTGAAATTAAATGGTGGCAGACATGTCCAAGGAATATTGCGGGGATTTGATCCCTTTATGAATCTTGTGATAGATGAATGTGTGGAGATGGCAACTAGTGGGCAACAGAACAATATTGGAATGGTGGTAAGTACAAATACAAGATCTCTCTTAGAGATTTCATTTTTCTTTTGGATTAAACATTAGCATCCCTTCTATCCAGCTCTTGGATTAAACTGCAGTTAGGCAAATTACAGGCAAGATTAGATATTCCAACCCCCTTTTAGTTTAACTTCCTTTTAGTTTAACTTATGGAGGTTATTCAACTGTGGTAATACCCCAGTTACCTGTAGGTTAGATCTGAGTCTTACACAGAATCCACTGAGGTCCTTGGACTTGAAATAGCTGTTGGAATTATTTTTGTGTTTTATTCTATAATGAGGCCCATACTGTTCCTTCATTAGAGCCATAGTGAAGTCACTCAGTCATGTCCAACTCTTTGCAACCCCACGGACTGTAGCCTGCCAGGCTTCTCCATCCATGGGATTTTCCAGGGAAGATTACTGGAGTGGGTTGCCATTTCCTTCTCCAGGGAATCATCTGACCCAGGGATTGAACCCCCAGGTCTCCTGCATTGCAGGTAGATGCTTTACCATCTGAGCCACCAGGGAAGCCTCTTCATTAGAGTAGTAGTATAGAGGGTTTTCAGGTTCCCCAATTATGCTGAGTCCACCTCAAAGCAGTTGAAACTATCTCTAAGGGTGCTGCTGCTGCTAAGTCACTTCAGTCGTGTCTGACTCTGTGTGACCCCATAGACGGCAGCCTACCAGGCTCCGCCATCCCTGGGATTCTCCAGGCAAGAACACTGGAGTGGGTTGCCATTTCCTTCTCCAGTGCATGAAAGTGAAAAGTGAAAGTGAAGTCACTCAGTTGAGTCCGACCCTCAGCGACCCCATGGACTGCAGCCCACCAGGCTCCTCCGTCCATGGGATTTTCCAGGCCAGGAGTACTGGAGTGGGGTGCCATTGCCTTCTCCAGTCTAACCC
>NW_011494787.1:1448797-1466633 GCF_000754665.1 Bison bison bison
GTGTTTGTGTGTGCTGTTACAAGATCTTGTGTAATTTTAATGTGTGCTGAGGATTGCTACTCATCAAACTTCAGTGTTTATGCATTCACAGAAGGTTAATTACCCTTTTCCAAGGCTTGTGTTATTGCTTGTTTCAAGTATATTTCCATTATTCCATTTTGAAAAGCAAATCAGTCAGGGTTTGAAAAACAACTTGGAGTCCCTAGATATGAGTCTCCCTGGCCTCTTGCACACATTTCACGTAGATGGACCTTCTCTTCAGGTACAGTCCCCTTGAAATGAATACAAGTCTGGCAGATCATTTGCATTTTCTTATAAAAGAGAGTTTTAAAAATACCCCAAGATTTCCTTCTAGCCCTTCCTTTTACAGATTAGGAAATCTTCATTCTGATAGAGGGTGGATTAGGTTTTTGGTTTATATATCAACAGATCCGCCAAAAAAATAAAAAGAATTAAAAAGGGAATTGATGTTTAAAGTTCTAATTTGAGGAAATAACTTTTGAGAATGTGTGGCACTTTTCAGAATTTTTATTAGTGAAGGTATTGATGTTTCTCATAATTTTCCTTACATGGAAGTTGGTTAAAAGCAGTGCCATAACAAGTCATTCAAATAGTGAGCTCCAACTTACTGTGATAGGCAGTCTGTTCTTCCATCTCTGATGCATGTTCTGTGACTAAAATAAGTCTATTAGTAGGTGCTAATTCTTATGGCCGAGTTAACACTTTGAAAATGAAATAATGATAATATATCAATTTTCTTTAATTAAAAAACAGCCTAAAGAAAATGTAAGAATGGTTTTTCTAAGGGAAAGAAGGGAAACTATGGTTACTATTTTATTTTTTCACAAGCTGTTTGGCTAAAGAGACAGTTTAGTTGGCTTCATTGTTCCCTTGTCCAATCGGTGACCCACTGAGGCCATTGAAACTATTTATTACACGACTTCCCTGGCAATCCACTGACTCAGACTCTGCTCCCAGTGCATGGGGCCCAGGCTCAATTCCTGGTCAGGGAACTAGATCCCAAAAGTCACAACTAAGACCTGTGCAACCAAATAAATAAAAAGAAGTGGTGTTTTTTTGTTTTTGTTTTTTAAGAAATTACTTAATACAGGATTTTTCAGGTGGATAATTACCTAATGATGTCTCAATTAGCCTCTTCTGAAATAAAACCAGAGTAGTCAGTAGCTTCTCCTCTGTCTTATTTCCTTAAGATTCCACTCTACTTCAAGGTTCCCCTAAGAATATAGTAAAAATTGTGTAGTTTTTGATGCTATGTTTCAGGAGTTCTTACTGGCTTTGTGCTTCTGTAGCTCCAATTTAGGTTTGTATTTTTTATTAGACAGTTGTGCCCCTTCATGAAAAGGCCTGGGCAACACTTTGCCAAACTTAGTACTCAAGCCCAATCCAAGGAGCAGTATGGAATTCTGGACCTGATCAGGGTTCCAGTTTGATCTGGAATATAGGGCATCCAACACAGTGGGAAAAGAGGAAGAGCCCTGTGAAGCAGACGAGCCTTAATTCCTGTGTCTTATATGAGAAGGCAAAGAAGTGTGTGATACCATTTTAGAAAACATTGAGGAAAGTGGCAGTTTTATTTTTTTTTTAATAATGCCAAAAAGAAAAAGCCCTCAGATCTAAAAATCTTAGTTATCTGAAATAACTTCTCTTCACCACCCTCCACTTCTGGGGAAAGTCACAAAATGGACAGGTTTAGGAAGGAACTAGGAAGAAGGCTTCTTGGTTTTTAAGTTTTGATTGGTGAGAAGTCATGTTCATCTTCTCTTGCAAATAAGCCAGCAGTTTAAAACTCTTGAAAACTAGGAATCATGTTGTTTAGGTTTCTTCATTTCTTTTCCTAATTTGTTAAGAAGAGTGAGAGTATGTAGCTTCTTTTGGTCTCCATTGTCATTTTCAGTGCAGCTCTGTAATTCTTTGCCACTTTCTCACCATAAGCATTGCTGTTTGTCTCTGCCAGGCTCCCCAACACTTTCCCACCTGTCATGGTCCTTCCCAGTCTGTCATGTGCAGTAATCAGATGCAGGTCATCTGTTTGCTTAATTGAGCCTTTTGTGAGCCTGCCACTGCTTTAGGCGCTGAGTAGATGCACCAAGCAAGTCCTTGCCCTCACAGAAATGACACTTGAGTGAGGAAGACAGTATATAACACTGTGTGTAATAAATAAAGCAAGTAGAATGAGAGGAGAAAGGAACAAGTTCCAGCTATGCCAGCTGCCTCCCAGCATAGCTCTACTTTGAATCTTACTCAGTGAAAGTCACTCAGTCGTGTCCGACTCTTTGTGACCCCATGTCGACTCTTTGTGACCCCATGAACTATACAGTCCGTGGAATTCTCCAGGCCAGAATACTGGAGTGGATAGACGTTCCCTTCTCCAGGGGATCTTCCCAACCCAGGGGTTGAGCCCAGGTCTCCCACATTGTAGGCGGATTCTTTACCAGCTGAGCCACCAAGGAAGTCCATGAATACTGGAGTGGGTAGCCTATCCCTTCTCCTGCAGATCTTCCTGACCCAGGAATGGAACCAGGGTCTTCTGCATTGCAGGTGGATTCTTTACCAGCGGAGCTACTAGCAAAGCCCCAAATCTCACTCAGGATGCCCCATCCTGTCCTTTCACCTGTCTGGCTCTATTTAACTGATTTGTGGTTGTATTACCTACAGTCCACCAGGGGCTCCTTATTTTCACAGTCCCCTTCCAGTTTGACTTTCCTATCCCATTTTATCAGCCATTTCGCCTATGCTTCATGAGTATCCTGACTTACCTTCTTTTATAGAAGATCCCCAGGAGTAGGAAATGGCAACTCACTCCAGTATTCTTGCCTGGAAAACCCCATGGACAGAGGAACCTGGTGGGTTATAATCCATAGGGTCGCAGAGAGTCGGTCACAACTGAGCATCTGAGCACTCACACACACTGACTAGGGGGAAAAAAGCCTCACAAACTGACATTTAATAAAACCATTAATTAGGTGATGAAAATCCTTTAAATCATCGATACATCTATTGAATAGTGTTCTTTTCAAATTCATTTTTTCTTAGGTAATACGAGGAAATAGTATCATCATGTTAGAAGCCTTGGAACGAGTATGAACAATGGCTGTGTTCACCAGAGAAATCAACGCTTCCATGTGTCCCCTCTCCACATTTTACTACCAGAAAAATTGGGTTGTGTACATTTTCTTACTTTGTTAAATAAACTTTTGTAATAGCCAAAAATGCTTTCTTAGCTGTTCTCAACTTAGAATATCTGCTCTTATTCTGATTTTTTTCTGTCATGACCTGTTATTGGTTGAGACTGATTAGTTCAGAGGTTTTTAATGCGTTAAAATAGAAAAATCTTATTAAATATGAAACATTGGCAAGATACCCTTTTCCCATATCTTTTACTACTGAACAAAATTAAAGAAGCTGCAAACCTGAATGGGTTTCTTCTAAAACATTAACTGGAATTTTCAAAGTTGTTGCAATAACTTGGACAGACTCTGACTTTTTCACATACATCTGCATTCCAAGTACAGTTTCACTCAAACAACATGGGTTAAACTGTGCAGGTCCACTTATATACTGGTTTTTTCCAGTAGTAAATACTACAGTACTACACCATCCACGGCTGAATCCACGGATTCCAGACTGAAAAGAGGAACTGCATATGCAGAGAGCTGATGGCTCAGGGTCAGCGTCCATAACCCCCCAGTGTTTTAAGGGTCAACCATATAGTGGAACAGAAGTAAAACACAGGAAGTAATGATGTCTTTGTTTTATTTTGAACATAAGTGGGAAAAATTTTTGAATACAAGAGTAGAAATACAATTCCGGAGGAAAACATTCCAGTGCATTGTGGTTCTTTGTGGGGTAGAAGATGGTGATAATGCTGCCCATAATATACTCACCTAGTTTGTAAATTTTATGGTGCACAAACTCCAGTAAGAGAATATCACAAACGTGTCATAAACCTAACTTTAAAAAAAAATCTATCAAGCAAATGCTTAAGTTTATTTTTGTGATCTGGTAGAAAGCCTACAAATCATGAATCACTTTAAAACTAGAGAGTGGGGTATACACAGTATGTAAGGTACTTGTAAACAAGTATGTAAAATGGTATTCCCTATTTATAGGAAATGTTTACAGAAAAAATATAGCTAGAGGGATCAAACTAGAGTTGATGTGAAGGCCATACATTTTTATTTTTCCATTCTCCTCTTTAAACCTTCCCTAACACTGCAACCACATAAAGTTGAATTTTAGAACTGGTAGAATTTCTAAGTGTGGCTCCTAACTGGCAGCATCACATAGGAACATAACAGAAATGCAGTCTTTCGTATGCTGCTCCACACCTACTGCAACATTCTAGGGGTGAGGCCAGCCACGTTTTAACAAGCCTTCCAGTAACACTGGCGCAGGACTTGGCCTTCCTTCAGCCTGTGCATAATCTTTACCAGTCTCTTCTGTAAAAATTTCACTTGAGTAGCCTCCTGGAATAATGGGCCCTGACAGATCTGTCTTCCAGTTAAGTCTTTTTGAATTCTGTTAGTGGCATTAAAATTAATACGCTTACTATATGGATAACCTTTTTGCTCTTTAACAACTTCAGATGCCTTGTTGGAAAACAATCAGAGTTGGGTTTGATACAACAGCAATATTTAAAACTGGTGTTCTAAAAATATTTGCCATTGCAAAACAAGTCTGCAGATGTTAGAAATTATTCCACTAGAATTCACCCACTTTTAGCATACATACAACAGTGGTATACTCTACCTACTGTCTTTTAAAACCACAAAAGGAAAAAAGTAGGAATGCCTCTTAACATACTTGTTAAGAATAAAAATAGTAAAAAGCTAACTCTGACAAACTTAATTCCTGCCTCTACATCAAATATCTTGGCAATTTTATCAGCATATTTATATTCACAATTGTAGAGAATCAATTGCTTTAAGAATCAATGTTCTTTTTGCTAAAAGGAGCAAGTGCTATAATCTGGAGGAGTACTTTTTTAAAAAGACAATATATGTTAACTTGGTTGCAGTTCAGTTACTTTTAGAATTCACAAGTTTTTACTTGTTTTGTCCTTGCCAGTGACTATAAGAACACTCATGATCTTTGTACAGGTGGAGAACCGGGTCTCAAGTTTAGCTACATCCTGGAATCATTCAGGAAGCAGTCCTACAGGTGACTGCAATGTACAGCCGAACCACCGCCTCAGAACAAGATTTCAACAACCAATTTCTCAATCAAAATGCTACAGTACCTTCAGAAGCATTTAACAGTTTGAACACAAAGTGGATCTGATCAAGTGTGGGGTCTGAATATATTCTCGTGCCAGAGGCTCTACAATCATCTAAGTTGCCTCTGCTGTGAGACTGTCAATGCTTCTTACTACCAAGACTACTAGAGTTCTCACAGAGAGAAATCCTTTGCAACATGGATTTGCTTTGATAATGGATTGAGTTTCTTGGGACTTTTAAGGCACTAAAAACCCTTTGAAAACATCATAAACCCCCACATCAGTGACTCTAAACCCCAGTTGTACGTTAGGAACTCTAAAAAGCTACAAAAAGCTCAGGTCCTATCCTTAGTCCATTAAACCAATCTCTGTTGTGGGGCTCTATCACCATTTTTCAAAGCTCCTCAGGTGAGGGTTTGATAATAGACAAATTTAAGAAATTTCTTAAATCAATAGCCTATACTTGCTTTTCATTTTACTTGAGATTTTTGTGTGACATCTTTATACTACACTAAGACTTCTGAACTTCACTCCTAATGAAATAGAGACAGAAGCAATCAAAAGAACATTCTGAAAGTCAAGGCTTCAAGCATGGGCATATGTCCTTTGCAAAATTAAGTTACTAAAGCCAGGCATAAGATACCAGTTACCATGGTAATTTTACCTGAATGAAGATCACATCCAACCGTGAAGCGCAAATGAACTAGCCCTGAACTAAAAGGTAAGTCTTCCTCAAGGGCTCAGCTTAAAATGCTTTAAAGTTTCGTTCAAAATCCAGGGCCCCATCCCAGACCTATTAAATCAGAACCTCCAGAGGAGCTAGAGAATTCATATGTCTAACAAACTCCAGGTGATTCTTATGATCAGACAAGTTTGCGAAATGCTGCTGATGGATATTCAAGAAAGAGTTCAATTTTGAAGATGCAATAGTTTTACCTTCATGCTTAATTAGAACCTTGCGTTTCTCATGACTCACTGGAATTATTTTGTTAAATGATGATAATGGTGAAATATCTGATTCAAAATCATCTCTGTTCAGACTACGTTCTTTTTTTTTTTTTTGCCAGTGATATTCCATTTGGAACCAGGAGAGGGATAAAGGAGAGAGTGGTGTTTCATAGTTCTGTTTTAAGTCTCTCATATAAGTCCTCTTGGTCAATCATGTGTGTGTTCCCATTCCAGCGGTGATAGGCGAGGAGAGCAGCATTGTAGCCTGCAATGGCACTCATTTCCATGGCACTTGCTGCAAACTCTATGCCGTTGAGGTAATAAAGTTGATCGTGGAGTATGATGGAGGGGCATTTCTCTGGAGGTGTATAATGAGGGTATGCAAGCCATGACTGCTTCACAGCATAATCGTAGGACACAAAGAGCTTTAAAATTTGTTCTTTAGTAAGTGCTGCTGCAGAAAAGATCTTCCAGACATGTGCTGTATCTGCTTTTGGCTGAGGATTATTGTCTTCTTCTACAGGGGACACAAGCCCAATGCTGTTAATGAATAAATCTGGATTATCAGTGGTTAAGACTGTACCAAGATGAAACTCATTTAAGGCTCTTGAGCTAAAGACAGTTGAATTCAACTCCCCTTTAATTAAAGTTGTCACTAAAGGTTCGTAGTGTTGATGGAATTCCTCAATTGGAGGATCGAAGTTGAGAAAATTTATATTGGACATTTTCCGATTCAATGGAGTGGCCACCAGGACAATGTCATAGAAGTCTGAATGGGTCTCAGATCCAGTTTGGTAGACCACTTCATACACCTTTGAGGGATTTCCTAGAGGAAATAAAAAAGCATTTTTTTAAAGTGTTTCTAACATACTATATTTTATACCTTCTAAAAATAATTCTATACCTTAATAGTTTCTCCATAATTCTAAGGACTTAAACAAGTTTTGGAGAAGGCAATGGCACCCCACTCCAGTACTTTTGCCTGGAAAATGCCATGGACGGAGGAGCCTGGTAGGCTGTAGTCCATGGGGTCGCTAGAGTTGGACATGACTGAGCGACTTCACTTTCACTTTTCACTTTCATGCATTGGAGAAGGAAATGGCAACCCACTCCAGTGTTCTTGCCTGGAGAATCCCAGGGACGGGAGAGCCTGGTGGGCTGCCATCTATGGGGTCGCACAGAGTCAGACACGACTGAAGTGACTCAGCAGCAGCAGCAAACAAGTTTTATCCCTTAAGATAACTGGCCCCTGCATTTGTATTACACTGAGGCCAGTTTTCTACTTGGAATGGAAATAAAACCTGTCAATAGGTACAAAACATGAAATGTTTACTTTTGAGGATGAAATTCTTTTTTAAATCCAAAAAGTCATGCCACTGTACTTGAGCACATGTGTATCTATTTCCACATGACACACAACACCTAACCTCCAATTTAAAATTTCATCATTTGGAACTGAGTGAGAGACGGAGAAACAGGTTTTTCTCCCTGAGCAATTATTTTCTGCAGGGGAAATTAGAAACAATAAAATAGGAGTTCAAGCTTACCTGTCTGCTTGGTTCTTGTTTTCTCCTCTATGGACATTACTAAGCCTGACATAAGATTGCTTCTGGAAGCCTGAAGGAGCCTTGAGCAAACAAGTTTATTGCCACCTTTTACTGCCCAAAGGCCAGGATCAGTACCGGACATTGACACTGCCCCTGTCGGCGGCAGGACAAAACATATTAATTCTGACTCTGTAAGGGGCCCTCTACCCACTCTCCCTTCCCGAGTAGCTGCATCGGGCTCCAAATCTAGACATTGCCAAATGACCCTCAGAGCAAAGTTCCCCCCAGGTAAGGACCATTCAACTAATAAAAACCAAAGACTGTTCCCATAGAAGTGTTCATCTACACATGCACAATTTTGCCAACATTTTCATTGTGTCTGAGGTTTCACAAAGGAAGGTAGTCATCTCCAAATCATGGCCTAAAGTAAGGAGCCACCAAAGCATTAGGTAAACCACACTGTCAACTAATGTCTGTTAACTATTCAAGTCCTGACTTACCTACAAAGCCATTGATGTTTGTGGTTTGGCCATAATTTACCCTCATGACGGGAGTAATAATTTCATCAAGGAACTTCTCAGAGAAGCCTGCTTTCTGCAAGGTTTCAAGAAGTGACCGGTTAAATAATCCAAGATAGTCGTCCCCTCCTAGGGAATGCAGTAACTTTTCTACGCTACTGAAGGCATAGTCATGAGACTGGTAGCGGTAGATCCTTTTGAATAGAAGAGAAATGGCCATTAGACAGCAGATAGTGGGGAGGGTACACACAAAGAAGGAAAACAGCAGCCTAAGACTCCAAGTGGCTTTCCTGTTTCTTTCGGACGAGTCCCTACCGATCCTGTGAGATGCATCTTTCCCAGGTATCCCAAAGGCTCCTGGCCTCCATTTCCCTCTATCTCCTCTGGAGGAAGTCCACCGTCCTTTGAATTCACTCTTCTGCATGAATATGGTCACTGGGATCACCTTTCAGGAAGTGGGTATGTCTTGTTCTCATTCATCTTCCAGCACACTTAGACATGTCTAAAATTAAACTACCTTTCCATTAGGCTTGATCCTCTCCTCCTACCCCCAATTCCAACCAAAACAATGGGTTACTCCTAACATCCTACACATCATCCTCAGTTCATTTAGTTTTAAACATTTCATTTCTCCTTTCTGCTTCATCCACTTAAGAAGGGAAGCTTATCAACCTTCCTAACATCCTTCCTGTTATTTCTAATCTCCCTGATCTTAAGCGAAGCTTTATATTCAAACTGCTGCTGCTGCTGCTACTAAGTCACTTCAGTCATGTCAGACTCTGTGCAACCCCATAGACGGCACCCCACCAGGCTCCCCCGTCCCTGGGATTCTCCAGGCAAGGACACTGGAGTGGGTTGCCATTTCCTTCTCCAATGCATGAAAGTGAAATCGCTCAGTCGTGTCTGACTCCTAGCTATCCCATGGACTGCAGCCTACTAGGCTCCTCCGTCCATGGGATTTGCCATGCAAGAGTACTGGAGTGGGGTGCCATTGCCTTCTCCATTTATATTCAAACTACTAACATGAATAACTGATTTATCTGCCTCTAGATTCTCTTTTTTATATAATTTTTTAATATTTGTTATGTGTTAGAATATGGAGCATCAGTTTGAGCCAGACACTGTTCTAGATGCTAAAGATACAGAGGTCAATACAACACAGAAAGAAAAATCGCTGCCATAACAGAGCTTTTGTTTTAGATGGGACAACAGGCAATAAAATAAACACAAGCATCTTACCAACAGTTTGTGCTAAATTGCTTCAGTTGTATCTGACTCTTGGGGATCCTATGGCCTGTAATCTTTCAGGCTCCTCTGTTGGTGGGATTCTCCAGGCAAGAGTAATGGAGTGGGTTGCTGTGCCCTACTCCAGGGGATCTTCCTGGCCCAGGGATTGAACCCATGTCTCTTACATCTCCTGTACTGGCAGACAGGTTCTTTTATCAAGGAGGAAAGTAAACCAAAAGACTGGAAACACTTGGAGCTGGCAGAGAAGCAGAGAGATCCAGGAGAGCAGGAGGAGGCACAGACAGAAAAAAGTAGTGGAGGCGGGATGAAGGACTTCCAAAATGGAGTAAGAACCTTAGAAAAATCTGTCCCTACATAAAAGCACTGAGAACACTGGCAAACACTGTCAACATCAACTTTTTTGGAACTCTGTAAATAAACCAAACATTTGCTAAAATCCCAGGAATATTTAGATGGCTGACTGTAAGAACAAATGAGTGCTGTGGTATTTGAACTGTCCCTAAGCTCATTCCCATCTTGCTAGGAACAAGGTAGCCTTCAAAATCAGCAGCCTTGCAACCACAATATCTGTGAAACCAGCAAGCTGGCAGCCACAGAGGCAATAAGACATGTTTAGGGCATCCCCAAATTCCCATTGTCAGAGAAGTGCCACTATTTGCCTTGTCAGGACTTATTCTTTTTTGATTAAAATGTTTAAAGGATATACTCCATTTACAAAATTGGGAAAGGAGTTCATCAAGGCTGTAACCGTCACCCTGTTTATTTAACTTATATACACAGTACACCATGTGAAATGCTGGGCCGGATGAAGTTAAAGCTGGAATCAAGACTGCCAAGAGAAATATCAGTAACCTCAGATATGCAGAGGACACCACCTTAATGGCAAAAAGTGAAGAGGAACTAAAGAGCCTCTAGAGGAAGGTGAAAGAGAAGAGTGAAAAAGCTGGCCTAAAACTCAACATTCAAAAAACTAAGATCATGGCATCCAGTCCCATCACTTCATGGCAAATCGATGGGGAAACAATGGAAACAGTGACAGACTATTATTCTGGGCTCCAAAATCACTGCAGATGGTGACTGCAGCCATAAAACTACAACACGCTCACTCCTTGGAAGAAAAACTATGACAAACTTAGCATATTAAAAAGCAGAGACACCACTTCGCCGACAAAGGTCCACACAGTCAAAGCTATGGTTTTTCTGGTAGTCACGTACGGATGGGAGGGTTGGACCATAAGGAAGACTGAGTGCTGAAGAACTGATGCTTTCGAACTGTGGTGCTGGAGAAGACTCCTGAGAGTCCCTTGGACTGCAAGAAGATCAAACCAGTCAATCCTAAAGGAAATCAACCAGGAATGTTCATTGGAAGGATTGATGCTGAAGCTGAAGCTCAAATACTTTGGCCACCTGATGCGAAGAGCTGACTCAGTGGAAAAGACCCTGATGCTGGGAAGGACTGAAGGCAGGGGGAGAAGCAGACGACAGAGGATGAGATGGCTGGGTGGCATTGTTGACTCAATGGACATGAGTTTGAGCAAACTCCAGGAGATAGTGAAGGATGGGGAAGCCTAGCGTGCTGCAGTCCATGGGTTGCAAAGAGTTGGACATGACTGAGCAACTGGACAATTCCACGTACAATTACAAAATACTGGCTACATTCCCCATGTTGCACAATGCATCCTGCGGCCTATCTTACACCCAATACTTTATACTTTCTATGCCCCCACCCCAACATTGTCCTTCCCCCCTCACCACTGGTAACCACTAGTTTGTTCTCTGTATCTGTATTTGTTCTCTGCATCTGTATTTGTTCCCTGTATCTGTGAGTCTGCTTCTTTTTTGTTATAGCCACTAGTTTGCTGTGTCTTTTAGACTGTTTATGTGTGCATGCTCAGTCGTGTCCAACTCTTTGAGACCCTATGGACTGTAACCCATCGGGCTCTCCTGTCCATGGGATTATTCCAGCAAGAATACTGGAATGGCAAGAATGGGTTGCCATTTCCTTCTCCAGGGAATCTTTCTGAACCAGGGAGCGAACCTGTGTCTCCTGCATAGGCAGGAGGACTCTTTACCACTGGGAAACCTTTTCTTTTTAGATTAGGGCTTGTCTTTTTTTACCTCACTCTATACAAACAGCCCATCCTGAGCACATCTGTCAAAAACTTTTGTTGCCTGAGTTTGTGATACCAAGTGGGGTAACAAGAGGCTTATCTGAAGATTTTAAAAAGAAATACTGGGGAATGAAAAACCCCAATTCATTTCTAGGGACTTAGAAGGCCATGCCCATGTACAAGACTGTCACATGCCCAGGAAAGACCTGAGAAGGCCCTCATCTGTCACCTTCGGCTGACCTTGAGGCTTTGAGCAAGCCAGAAGTAAAGGCTAGAGCTATAAACCACCTGCCAGAGCACTGCAAGCGATCCTCACACACACACACTTGAGTAGTCAAACATGACAAAGAATAGAATTAGTTCCAGAATTAGTTCCAGAGTCACTAACAAACAAACAGCAACAGTAACAAACCCTGGGGTGAGCGGATTTCTGACGTCCAGAGTTACTATTCAATATTATTTTAAATGTCCAGTTTACAACAAAAATCAACAGAAATCCTCCTTAAGAAAATCCAGACATTGGACCTGCTAGACAAAGACTTTAAATCAGCAACTATAAATACGCTCAAAGAAGTAAAGGAAGCCATATCTAAAGAACTAAAGCACGTATGAAAACAATATAGATTAGGGACTTCCCTGGTGGTCCAGTGGTTAATACTCTGTGTTCCCAATGTAGGGACACAGGTTCGATCCCTGGTTGGGGAACTAAGATCCTGCATGCCACACATCTTGGCCACAAACAAAGAAATGTAGATTAGAACAAACATAGACTGCTAATAAAGATAAATAAATAATAGAAAATAAAAACAAACCATGGAGTTGAAAACAGTAGATAAAATTTAAAATGAAATGTAAGGGAATTCACTGTTCCTGACTCCTCTTTGGCAACCTCTGTGGCTCCTAATCCTGGTTTTTGTGACACAGGTGGTACTACAAGCATTTAACAACTGGATTGAGGGCAAGAGAAAAAGGGGCGACAGAGGATGAGATGGTTCAATGGCATCACTGACTCAACAGACATGAGTCTGAGCAAACTCTGGGTAATAGTGAAGGACAGGGAAGCCTGGCATGCAGCAGTTCATGGGGTTGCAAATAGTCGGAAATGATTTAGTGACTGAACAACAACAGCATTAAACAGAAAGCAGACTGATTATAGCCCTGGAACTGAGTCAAGACTCCCTGCTGAGGGCAAGGAAAAAGATTCCTGGGGAAGAGAAAACATGCAGGCAGAAGCTATTTCATAAGACCAGCAGTATTTCACTATTTAGCAACTGGCACATGATGGCTCAATACTTGCCGTTTGTCCAACAGGGTATGATGGATGTGATAAAATTATCAAAATAAGATCTGCATGTTCTTATAGAAAGGAACAGAAATGCATGGCCCTTTAAACAACGTAACGGTCAGCACTCTATAATCAAGTATCAAAGATATATGGCGGGGCAGGGTTGCATAATTCCATGTTTTGGAATTGTTTTATAAATCAAAAATAGTATAATATTGAGGGAACTATATGCAATGTATGTGTATGTGCTTAGTCACTCAGTTGTGTCTGACTCCGTGTGACCCCATGGACTGTAGCCTGCCAGGCTCCTCTGTCCATGGGATTCTCCAGGCAAGAATACTAGAGCAGGTTGTCATTCCCTTCTCCAGGGGATCTTCCCAACCCAGGAAGATAGATTCTTTACTATCTAAGCCACCAGGAAACCCCACTATATGCAAAACCTTGTGATAAGTCATAATGGAAAAGAATATTAGAAAAGAATGTATATGTGTATTAATAAACCATTTCGTTGTACAGCAGAAATTAACACAACATTATAAATCACTATACTTCAATAAAAAAATTTTTTTTAATTCAGAGGATAACTGGTTTACAATGTTGGGTTGGTTTCTGCTGTTCAACAACGTGAATCAGCTGTAAGTACATATACATATATCCCCTCCCTTTTGAACCTCCCTCTCACCCCCTTATCCCGCCCTTCACGTTTTAAAAAAATAGTATAGTCTATGTATCCCCTCCTTGGGCCTTTTTCACAGTTCTGTAACACAATAAATTCACTTCAAAAGTGCTTTCTTAATTTCTCAAAAGGCAATTCTCTACATGTCAAGAAAACTGATTCACACAGGCGAGGCTGTATCTCAGGCCACGTGAACTTGATTTTCCTGTTGAGGATGTAGCAACATGCCACCTTTCTCTAAAAAGTGATTGGCTCTACACAAATTCTATACATTTTCCTAGTGAACTGCTTGTTTCTCTACTAGAACATATATTCTTTAAGGGCAGGGGTATGTTCTAGGGTCTACATCTTTAAGACCCAGAATACTGCCTGGCACAAACTAAGCACTCAACATTTGGTGAATGAATAAACGAATGAATGACTACGTTAGAACAACCTGCACTATAGCTGATCTTTCCAGTAACTGGAGAGATGTTCAAGGAATTGACCTCAGAATGATGCTTAAAAAGAAAGAAATCTCCAACTACTACAAGTTACAGAAACTATATTTATCCTATTCAACTCTTACAAGCTGCATTTCTCCGAGATCTAAAACTGTAAACCAGCATAAAAGTTAGCACATGCCAACAACCTAAAAAAAAAAAAGGTTATATCATACACGTATATGTACAGTTGAGTCCCTTCGCTGTCTACCTGAAACTATCACAACATTGTTAAACGGCTATACCCCAATACAAAATAAAAAGATTTTTTAAAAAATAAGCTATAGTTTTCAAAGTCAGAATGGTTTTCATTTTGTTTTAATATTCTCTTGGCTGAGCTGTAGAGCATGTGGCATCCTAGTTCCCCAACCGGGATCAAATGTGCGCCCCCAGCACTGGAAGTGTGGAGTCTTAACCACTAGTCCACCAGGGAAGGCTCTAGACTGGTTACTTTATGTTATTTTTCTTACTTACCAAAAGAATGCATATTCATACGTAAAGGACTTTTTGAAAATACAGAAAAACAGAAGGAAAATAGGCACCTATATTCTCACTATGCAGGACAGTGTGGGAATACAATACCTTAATTTAAATTCTTGGGGCACAGAACTGATATGCTATTTCAGGCTGCTAGCTCACTGAAACATCATGTCACAGTTAAATAAAGCTCATTTAAGTTTTCTACAAGCTCTTGTACGTATCACCTTATCCATCTACACACAACACTAAAACAGTTCAGAGATTAAGAGGGAGGACTCTGGAGCCAGATTGCCTGGGTAAGAATTCCAGCTCCACCAGGTACTAGGCAGGTGGACTTGCATACCTAAAACCTCTCTATGCCTCCACCTTCCAGTATCCTACAAGAAGCAGCTAGTAACAGTATCTACCTCAGAGAGCTGTCCTAAGACTTCAAAGAGTTAGTATTAAATAAGCATTTACAAAATATGTTTTCAGAAGCAAAAATAAATGACCCTTTCACGTTCCAAGTGGATAAAGGCCCTGCATATCATATACAAAACATTTTTCCTAACGACCTTACAAATAGGCTTTGTGGTTAGGTAGAGCACTGTTCCCAAAAACTGTAATTCCTACAGATTATTTAATAAAAGGTCTTAGGTTAAATGGAAGAGAAAAAATTACCTCATAAACTTGTCTAATATATCCTCTACCCACATGTGCATTCGGAGGGATTGAAATCCATAGTGCCAAATTAGTTTAATCATGTTAATTATAAACCAGCTGCTCTCCTCATATACCAGAGTCTCTCCATTATACACCCCCACTAGGCCACTAGGGCTCTGAACAGCAGAGAGACCTGCAAAAACAAAGAAAGGGTAACTAAGTCAATGGTTTCTGTACTGATCAAATGAGAGAAGGTAATCTGAAGCTATGGGGGACATTCTGAAATAAGTGAATCTGGGCTTCCCCCAGTTCTCAGGAGACATGTTAACAGAGCTCTATCTTTAGAACAGTGTGTGATACTCTAGACATCACACTGTCCAAAAGCAGATTCCCTTAAAGATGAGTTGGATGATCATTGCAGCTGTATCAAAATTAGAAACTGGCTATATTTAGTCTCAAAAGACTAAAAAAGGCAAAAGAAAAAGCCAAAGGACAGCTGAATTCATCTTAAAATCAGCATAAATTGCTCCTGGCACACACTTGCCCTTGTGGAGCGAAGAGGCCCTGGAAGCATCCACAGGAAATGTGGAAAGCAGCTAAGGAAAATAGGATTTCCATTCCTGTGCAAATCCTATTCTAGGTAACTCAACACTTCTCATAACTGGAAGGAGGCCAAAATTACACAATATTCCCCAAGGAGGGAGCCTACAGAGGCCCCCCCAGGCATTCCCCACAACCTGTCCAATACCTCTCCTGGTAGCAAAGCAGTCAGATGTCCCAAGTTCCAGGCACACGTTTGCCCCTACAGCTGTGAGTGACCTTAAGTCAGACACCTCAACTCTCTGAGCCTCATTTCCCCAGCTATAAAATGGGCATGCTAGGTTTTGCTAACTCAAACCACTCTTTGATTCTTTAACACAAACCCAGAATATATAAGAATCAACAACAGCAACCATCCCCAACCCACGCCCCATGGCTGTAATTCCAGATAACTGAAGATATACTGTAGTGTCCCATTACAGCAGAGCAGCTCCTAAGGCAGTGCCAATTGCTAGTAGGAAAGTAAGGAAAGCAGTTTTACCAGCTTCACTGTAAAAGACAATTAATAAGGCAGAAAAGTTTCAGTTCCCTATCTGATAACAATATCCATGCACTTTGAAGTCTGCTTTGCTCTCAGACCAAATTACATACCCAGATCCTTGACAAAACGCTTCATGTGCAGATTTAAAGGATGGATGATAGAACCTCCTGACTCAAATTCTTGCCCCTGCACATTCAAGGTGGCCAGACGGCCTCCCACCTTTCCTTTTTCGAACACGTCAATCTTCACATCTTTCCCAAATTTCTGCCGCAGATAATAGGCTGCTGAAGTGCCACCAATTCCAGCTCCAATAACCGCTACGGTGGGGAAAAAAAGGAACAGGGTTTTTTCTCTTACCAGCTTCGCATGTTTGTTTTTGAACCGCCGTAAATCAACAACCGACATTACCTAAAGCAGTTATCGACAATTTAGGGAAGCCTGGGGAGGGGGAGGCAAGGGACAGTTGCAGTGAAGACAGAAGCAACTCTAAATCTGGACAGACACTGCCCCCAGACAACAGTAGTAGTAGATTGTTACATTTTTTTCCCCACAGCCAGATGCCCCAGGCTCTCACAGTTCTTTGCGGAGGCACCAAGCGGCCCGCACACGCTCCTTTGTGCCCAATGCATGGGAACAGAGGAGGTGGGGCCTTTCCAGCACGCATTTTAAATAAAGTGGCCGCCATTTTTGCCTAGATTTGTTCTGTCTCGTTAATGTAAATAGCTTAATGATCCCAAAGAAAATGGGTTAAAAAGGAATAAAAATAAACAACAAAAAAGCAAAACAAAATAAACAGGGAGCAAACCACCAAAACCAATCAAACTAAAAGAGTGACTGTTTCCGCTGGGTAGTCGTCCTAGGTAAAGTACTTGCTCTGCAAGCCAGCCGACTTCAACAAAGCAGACGGCGGAGGGGTACACCCCCAGCCCGTCACGGGAAGCACACGCGGTCAGCGCGGTCAGCCTGTTCGCGCTGCTCGGCGTGCTGTGCCCGCATGCGCCTCTCATCTGCAGAGCGGAATCGGCCAGTCGCTCCCTGAGCAGCCAGAGGACCGGCCTCTGAACAAGTGCAGCAAGGGAAGGCCGAGGGAGGGGCCTTTGCTTCCTTGGAGCCCCAGACCCCCGAGACAGGGGCTGCAGGGACGCCGGGCGCCCGCCTGCGGACTGGTCTGGGTCAACCCCACCTCCACTGCCCATTTCTCAAGTGGGCATGTCTCCACGCCCGAGAAAGGGCGTTCCCTGGGGCACTGAAAGCGGTTCGGAGGCGCGAACTGGGAAGAGCACCACATTCGCAGCGGGCTGGTTCCGCGCGACTCAGCGGGCGCCAGGGGCGCCCGGCCTGCAGCAGCTGGTAGTGACCTCCCGGCGCGGGGCGCGCTCTCGCCAACCCCGCAGCGCGCCGCCTCTTCCTCGCCTACCGATCTTCTCCGGCGGAGCCCGCGGCTCGGCGCTCCCAGGGTACCACCAGCTGCACAGCAGCAACAGCCCCAGCCCCAGCCGCAGAATCGAGCACGCGAGCCCAGGAGCTGCAGGGTCCATGGCTCTCCAAGCGCTGCGGTCGGACTCAACATACACTTTTTAAA
>NW_011494787.1:1466733-1469545 GCF_000754665.1 Bison bison bison
GGCTGGCCTCACCCCTCAAAGCCCCGCCCAGGTCCGCTCCCACCCTACCCCCACTCCTCAGCGCAGGCCCCTGACACCCCAGGGCCACACTTCCCTCTTGGAGTTCCCAACCGGGTGGTCTGGGTACTCCAAGCCGGCCCTACCCCACCCCCCGCAACTCACCCTGCTTCAGGGAGATACCAAAGGCCCCAGGGGAGGCTCACCCCAGCTTTTAATTTCTTCAGCTGTGCCCTCTTCTGTCCCTACAATCGCTCTCGCTCAAACAGTGGTCACAGCTAATCACTGCCAAAAACAGACCAGGGGTGCAAGAAATACTTTACCGAGTGATTACTAGGTTCGGAACTGCTGGATATGGGATGAATGCGTAAATGGCACTGACAGTGACAATGACAGTCGCTCAGTCGCGTCCGACTCTTTGCGACCGCATGGGCTGTAGCCTACCAGGCTCCTCTGTCCATGGGATTCTGCAGGCAAGAATACTGGAGTTGGTTGCCATTCCCTTCTCCAGGGGATCTTAAAAGGAAAAGCGGGGGAGCCCAGGGATAGGATAGTTCAAAGTGAAATCCTATCCCTGGCTCCCCCGTTTTTCCTTTTAAGATCCCCTGGAGAAGGGAATGGCGTTGGAGAAGGCAATGGCACCCCACACCAGTACTCTTGCCTGGAAAATCCCATGGATGGAGGAGCCTGGTAGGCTGCAGTCCATGGGGTCGCTAAGAGTCGTGTCACTTTCCCTTTTCCCTTTCGTGCATTGGAGAAGGAAATGGCAACCCACTCCAGTGTTCTTGCCTGGATAATCTCAGGGACGGGGGAGCCTGGTGGGCTGCCGTCTATGGGGTCGCACAGAGTCCGACACTACTGAAGCGACTTAGCAGCAGCAGCAGCAGCAGTATTGTTAGGTGAGAAAAGCTGCTAACTGAGTGATGGGTATTATATGATTCCATTTCTGTAATTAAAATACCCCTCCCAGCCAAAAAAAGGAAAAGAAAAGAAAAAAACTAGTACATGACCATGAAGAATAGTATGGATGGAAGGAAAACAAGTTGGATAAAAAGAAAGGTTAAACTTGGAGAAAGGAAGTAGAAAATCCACTACAAAAAAAGGATTTATTTATTGGACATTTATTGAGTTCTTTCCAAGTGGCAGGCAGTGTTCCAGGTACTTGAGAAAAACCAGTAAACAAAACATTGTTTTTTAAAAATACAATGACACAGCCATTCTAGGGGAAGGACCCCGATGACAACTAGAACAAACATGCAAATGATATAGTGTGGGGAAAGAGAAATGGGGAATGTTGCAATTTTAAATAGAGTGGTCAGATCAGGCTTCATTGAGCAGAATGGCATTTGAGCAAAAGTAAATGGCTACCCACTCCAGTACTCTTGCCTGGAGAATTCCATGGACAGAGGAGCCTGACGGGCTACAGTCCATGGGGTCACAAAATGTCAGAAACAACTGACTGACTAATACTTGCAGTGAGAAAGTGAGCTAGGGAAAGAAAGACCTTTCTAAGCAAGGGAAATGCCTGGCGTGTTTGTGGAACAGCCAGTGGAACACAGTACAAACAGGAGAAATGGAGGCATTAATGGAACAAGATGCAAGTCACACAAAAACTAAACACTTCCTTGTAAGAACATAAAAATATGAAGATTAAGTCTGCTTTTTCTACAAATTATAAAGAAAGAGCTAAATTATGTCTTTTCCTTTTTCCAAACTACATCATGCCCACAACACCTAAGTACCTTTAGCCTAAAAGGCCTTCAATAAATACACGCTGGTTGATTAGAATTTACCATGTCAGTGACCTTGACACAGGTCTCCTAGGAAAGATTGTGCTGAAAGGACCCTTGGTGAAGAGACAGTGGACGTGGAGTTAAGCCTTTCTTATTCTGCCCACTCACCTTTTCAAAAGAATTCTGTCACTAAAACTTAAAAAGATATTTTTATGTCATTTATGGAAAATGTTAACATGTACATGAAGTATAATATAAAGTAATACTAGAAATCTTTATTCAAAGACGTATTCAAGAAAACAGTCCACCTTAGGAAGCTGAAGCCTAAGATTCTCTCCTTGACCAAATTCTCTTTAGCCAGGTTCCTCTGAGACCTCCTCTCAACAGCACCTCAACTTTAGCATATGAAGACTAACATAGTTTACAGGAGCTCAAAGCCACATCCTTGGAATGAGGATGTGCTTCCCTTAAAGTGCCTATTTGAGAAAAACTCAAGGCTGCCAAAAAAAATTTAGTATTGGTTCCAGGTAACAAACGAAGATAGAGAGCCCCTATCTTCTAGTCTTAGTGGAAGGACAGGAGACTAAATTTGATAAGGAACAGTTAACGAACGCAAAGTGACTTCACTTGCCTAATGGCTGCTTCTAAATTTTTGTAATCTTTCACCTCCCTAACTCCACTCAGTTCAGTTCAGTGCAGTCGCTCAGTCGTGTCCGACTCTTTGCGAGCCCATGAATCGCAGCACGCCAGGCCTCCCTGTCCATCACCAACTCCCGGAGTTCACTCAGACTCACGTCCATCGACCATCCAGCCATCTCATCCTCTGTCGTCCCCTTCTCCTCCTGCCCCCAATCCCTCCCAGCATCAGAGTCTTTTCCAATGAGTCAACTCTTCGTATGAAGTGGCCAAAGTACTGGAGTTTCAGCTTTAGCATCATTCCTTCCAAAGAAATCCCAGGGCTGATCTCCTTCAGAAGGGACTGGTTGGATCTCCTTGCAGTCC
This sequence comes from Bison bison bison, assembly GCF_000754665.1. Lineage (NCBI taxonomy): Eukaryota > Metazoa > Chordata > Mammalia > Artiodactyla > Bovidae > Bison > Bison bison. Next base: position 1,469,466 of record NW_011494787.1, read on the forward strand.
AAAGGGCTCTCAAGAGTCTTCTCCAACACCACAGTTCAAAAGCATCACTTCTTCGGCGCTCAGCTTTCTTCACAGTCCAA
>NW_011494787.1:1469645-1492593 GCF_000754665.1 Bison bison bison
GACTAGACGGACCTTGTTGGCAAAGTAATGTCTCTGCTTTTCAATATGCTATCTAGGTTGCTCATAACTTTCCTTCCAAGGAGTAAGCATCTTTTAATTTCATGGCTGCAGTCACCATCTGCAGTGATTTTGGAGCCCCCCAAAATAAAGTCTGACACTGTTTCCACTGTTTCCCCATCTATTTCCCATGAAGTGATGGGACCGGATGCCATGATCTTCGTTTTCTGAATGTTGAGCTTTAAGCCAACTTTTTCACTCTCCACTTTCACGCTGATTCCCCAACTTCTATCCCCTCATTCTCCTTTTAAAACAAGAGATCATCTATGTACAAATCAAAGTTGATTTCTACAATTCACACTGGACTTTTCCCTATTGCAACAGTATACTATTGTTAAAATTTAAATACTGATAAGTGTCTGAGTTTGTATTCACACTGCACTTCTCCCCAGTGAAATAGTATATTACTGATGACAGTAAAACTATAACCAGTGTATAGCTTTGTTTGTCTTTGACTCAAATTGATAATACTACCACATCTCCAGGCTTTTTTCTTCATTGAAATTAACTCAAAGAAATTCATTTTCATATGTTCTTACTTCCACACATCTCATTTCTTTCTTATTCTAAATAGTCTAAATGATATTTATTGCCTTTAGGTAAGATAAGGAAATTCAGAGGCAATATGAGAAAAGATAAACATGTTTGATTACATAAATATTTTCAGATGGCAAGAAATAGAATTTTAAAAGTTAAAAAAAATACATGAGAATTAATATTTGCCTCTAAAATGACAGACAAGATGGTAGTTTATATCACATACAAAGGGCTCCATACTCAATATAAATACAGACTAAGTACATAGTTAAGTAAATCAAAAAAGAAAAAGCAAGTGTCATTGGTCAAAAAATACATGATGTTCAACTCCAGTAGTAGTTTAGAAGAATGCTACTGCAAATAATGAGAAACCAGTTTTCATCAATCATATTAGGAAAAATTAATAAAAATAACATCTAAATGCAGAAAAAACAAGGCAGAATAGATATAGGTCTCAGGTTCTAACTATGTTGGTTGGAGTGTGAGTGACAAAACCTTTTAAAAACAACTATTTATTAAGATACATATAAAGATAACATTTAATTCATAAATCCCATGTTTGGAAATCTATTCAAAAGAGAGTAAAGAATCAGTCATAAGGATATATGTACCAGGATGCTTACTGCAACATTGCTTGAGGGCCAGGATCGGGGGGTAGGGAGGAGGACCAGGCATAAATACTAGTAGACATAAGGGAGAGATTCACTGCAACACAAAAATTAGGGGGAATTTTTAAAAATAGTTTTACTTATTTGTTCTATCTATCTATTTTTGGCTGTGTTGAGTCTTCACTGCTGCACGGACTTCTCTCTAGTTGCTGCGAGTGAGGGCTACTTTCTAGTGGCGGTGTGTGAGCTTCTCACTGTAGTGACTCTTGGGCTACAGAGCATGGGCTCAGCAATTGTGGCGCACAGGCTCAGTTGCTCTGTGGCATGTGGGATGTTCACAGACCAGGGATTGAACCAGTGTCTCTGCACTGGCAGGTGGATTCTTTACCACTGAGCTACCAGGGAATGTCCAAAAATTGGGGGGCATTTAACACCACACTCACATCAATGGACAGATCTCCAGACAGAAAATCAGTATGGAAACACTGGTCTTGAACAACATGGTAAACCAGTTGGATTTTATAATTATATTAAAAAAATTGTATTCAGAACAGCAGAATACACATTCAAGTGCACTTGCATCATTCTCCAGGATAGATCACATAATAGGCCATAAAATAAAAGTTTACAACTTTGAATCATATCAAACATCTTTACCAACTACAACACTATGAGACTAGAAATCAACTACAAGGGGGAAATGTGCAGAAAATACTATACAAACACATGGAAGCAAAATAATATGCTACTGAACAAACAATGGATCACTACAAAAATCAAAGAGGAAATCAAAAAATACCTGAAGACACATGAAAAATCAAAAACGCAATGACTCAAAAGCTATGGGACGCAAAAAAGTAGTTGTAAGAGATAATTATTAGCAACAGAAGCCTACCTCAAGAAACAAGAAAAATCTCTAATGAACAACCTATACTTACACCTAAGGAAACTAATAAAAGAACAAATAAATCTAAGGTTAGTAGAAGGAAAGAAGTATAAACTCAGAGAAGAACTAAGTAAAAACTACAAAAAAAAAAATACTAGTGAAACTAACATCTGGTTCATTTTGAAAAGAGAAAACAAAATTGACAAACCTTTAGCCAGACTCATCAAGAAAAAAAAAGAGAGAGGGACAAAATAAATAAAGTCAGAAATGAAAAGGGAGAGGATACAACTAACGCCATACAAATACAAAGGATCATGAGAATGTCTGAGTGCTAAATTGCTTCAGTTGTGTCCAACTCTTTGTGACACTATGGACTGTAGCCCACCAGGCTCCTCTGGTGAATCTTATGATTCTCCAGGCAAGAATACTAGAGTGGGTTGCCATGCCCTCCTCTAGGGGATAGTCTCCACTCAGGGACTGAACCCACATCTCGTCTCCTGCATTGGCAGGCGGGTTCTTTACCACTAGCGCCACCTGGGAAGCCCTCATAAGAGAGTACTGCTGCTGCTAAGTCGCTTCAGTCGTGTCCGACTCTGTGCAACCCCATAGACGGCAGCCCACCAGGCTCCCCTGTCCCTGGGATTCTCCAGGCAAGAACACTGGAATGGGTTGCCATTTCCTTCTCCAATAAAAGAGTACTAGGAACAGTTATATGCCAGTTAAGGGGCAACCTAGAAGAAACTGACAAATTCCTAGGAATGTGTAATATCCCAAGACTGAATCAGGAGGAAATAGAAAATATGAAAAACAGAAAACACACACAAACCAATTATCAGTAATGAAACTGAAACAGTAATAGAAAAACTCCCAACAAATAAAAGTCCAGGACCAGGTAACTTCACAAGTAAATTCTACCAAACATTTAGAGAAAAGTTAACACCTAAATTTTAAAAAAAAATTTAAATTTTAAAAAACTATTCTAAAAAATTGCAGAGGAAGGAGTGCTTCCAAATACATGTCAAGGCCAGTATCACTCTGAAAACAAAACACACAAAGATACCACACCAAAAAGAGTATAGACCAATACCACTTACGAACACAGAGGCAAAAATGCTCGAGAAAATATGACCAAACTGAATTCAACAATTACATTAAAAATATCATACAGCACGATCAAGAATTTATCCCAGGGATGCAAGGAGGGCTCAGTATTCAAAAATTAATCTACATGACACACCATGTTAACAAATTGAAGAATAAAAATCATATGGTCATCTTGAAAGATACAGGAAAAGTGTTTGACAAAATTCAACATGCATTTAGAACTAAAAATCCCAACAAACTGTGTACAGAGAAAATAAAATTCAACATAATAAGGGCCATATATGAGAAGCCCGCAGTTAATATCACACTCAACAGTGAACAGCTGAAAGCATTTCTTCTGTGATCAGGAACAAGGAAATTGCTCTTGCCACTTTTATGCAACATATTTGTGGAAGTTACCCCAATCAGACAAGTAAAAGAGATAAAAAGAATCCAAACTGGATAGGAAGATGTAAAACTATCACTATTAGATAACACAACACCATATACATAGAAAATCCTAAAGAAACTACTCAAGAGTATGAATTTAATATAGAGACATATGTTGAACTTCTATTACTAACAACAAATTATTAAAAGAAATTAAAGGGGAAATCCCACTTACAGTCACATTAAAAAGAATAAAATACCTAAAAATAAGTCTAAATAAGGAGGTAAAAGACCTCCACTCAGAAAATTATATGAAACTGATGAAAAAAATTACAGACAACATAAACAGATGAAAAGATATACCATGCTAATGAACTGAACAATTTCATATTGTTAAAATGACCGTACCACCCAAGACAATCTATAGAATCAATGCATTGCCTATCAAACTACCAATAGCATTTTTCACAGAACTGGGACATATTTTTTAAATTTATATGGAAACACAAAACATCCTGAACAGCAAAAAAAAAAAAAATCTTAAGAAAGAACAGAATTTTAGGTGTCATGCGCCTTGATTTCAGATTATACTACAAAGCCACAGTAATGAAAACAGAATAGTAGTGGCATACACACACACAAAAATACACAGCTCAATGGAGCAGAATGGAGAGTCCAGAAACGAACCCACCCACACGGGCTATTAAATGATGACAAAGGAGGCTAGAATACACAATGGGGGAGAGATAACCTCTTCAATAAATGATGACAAGAAAACTGAACAGGGACATGCAAAAAATCAAACTGGTCTACTCTCTCACTCCATACACAAAAATAAATACAAAATGAATTAAAAACATAAACGTTAAGACCTGAACCATAAAATTTCCAGAAGAAATCATAGGCAGTAAGTCTTTAATATCTGTCTTAACAATATTTTTTATATGTCTCCTCAAGCAAGGGAAACAAAAGCAAAAATAAACAAATGGGACTACACTGAAGTTAGAACTTTTGTACGGGAAGCAAACTGTCAACAAACAAAAATGCTACCTACTGAGTCAGAGAAGATAGTTACAAATGCTATATCCAACAAGGGGGTAATATCCAAAATATATAAAGAACATATATAACTCAACATCAAAAAATCATGTCTGTTCAGAGCCTCTGCCCTATGGAAAATGGGCAGAGGCTCTGAACAGACATTTTTCCAAGTAAGGCATACAGATGGCCAACAGGCCAACATGAAAAGGGGTCAACTTTGCTGATCATTAAAGAAACAAACCAAAACCACAATGCAGTCACCTCACATCTGTCAGAATGGCTGTTTTTAAAAAGACAACAAATAAATGTTGGCAATAACAAGGCATGGAAAAAAGAAAAAAAAGGAAATCCTCTGGAACTATTGGTATGTGCTAAGTTGCTTCAGTCGTGTCTGACTCTGCGACCCTATGGACTGTAGCCCACCAGGTTCCTCTGTCCATGGGATTCTCCAGGCAAGAATACTGGAGTGAGTTGCCATTTCCTCCTCCAGGAGATCTTCTCAACCCAGGGACTGAACCCACTTCTCTTACCCGTCCTGAATTGGCGGGCGGGTTCTTCAGCACTAGCGCCACCTGAGAAGCCCGGTACTATTGGTAGGAATGTCAATTGGTGTAGTCACTGTGGAAAACTGTATGGAGAGTCCTCAAAAAATTAAAACAGAATTTCCAAAGAATCCAGCAATTGCATTATTGGTTATTTATCTCCCCAAAATGAAAACATTAATTAGAAAATATGTATGCACTGCTAAGTTCATTGCATCATTATTTATAACGGCCAAGATATGGAAGCAAGCAAAGATTAAAAATATATGGTACACATATATTCACACAATAGAATATTATTCAGGTCAGAGTTTAAGTTTGATAAGCACCAGTTAACGAAAATAGAAGAGTTTCACTTATACTAATCCCTGCTGCTCAATTTTTGTAATCTTACATTTCCCTGACTCTACTAGGCCCCTGTTCATCTCCCTCCCTATTTCCTCATTCTCCTTTTAAATCAAAATATCATCCCTGTACAAATCAAACTTGATTTGTACAATTCACATTGGACTTTTCCCTACAGCAACAGCATGCTGCTGACTAAAATTTAAACATTAACTTGAGTCTGGCATTGTTTATCAATGACAACCCTCAAGTCAATAATTCCAGCACTGCTCCATAGGCTTTTTGGTTTTGGTTTGATTTTTGTTTTGTTTTTGTCTTTGAAACTACCCTGAAAGAATTTCATTTCACAACTTCTAATTTCCACACATCTGATTTTCTTCTTATTTTAAATAGTCCAAATGACATTTATTCTGTCTTAGAAATAAAAGGAAATTCTGAGGCAATATGAGAACATATTTGATTACATAAAACATAAACATTTTCAGATGGCAAGAGATAAAATTTTAAACGTTAAAAAATGCATGAGAATGAATATTTGCCATCAAAATGATAGATGAGGGAATTGCCTGGTGGTCCAGCGGTTAAGAATCTGCCTTGCAATGCAGGGGGTGCAGGTTTGATCCCTGGTTGAGAAGGAAATAGCAACCCATTCCGGTATTCTTGCCTGGAAAATCTCTTGGATGGAGGAGCCTGGTAGGCTACAGTCCATGGGGTTGCAAAGAGTCAGACACAACTGAGCGACTTCACCTTCACTTTTCACTTTGGGTAACTACGATCCCACGTGCCATGGAGCAACTAAAGGCCCGTGCACCACAACTACTGAGCCTGCACACTCCAGAGCCCACGTGCCACAACTAGAGAGTCGACATGCCACAGCTACCGAAGGCTGTGCTCTCTGGAGCCCATGCACCACAACTAGAGAGCCTGTGTGCCACAACTAGAGAATCCACAAGCTGCAATGAAAGATCCCACATGATGCAATGAAGATCGTACATACCACACCTAAGAACCAACACAGCCAAATAAATAAATATTTTTAAATGACAGATGAGATTGTAGTTTATATCACAAACATACAAAGAGCTCTGCAAATGGATAAGAAGGGTTAAACAACTCAATATAAATACAGACTAAATACATGAGTAGGGAAATCACAAAAGAAAGAACAAGTACCACTGAGCAAAAAAAAAAACAAAAACCCCACACATGAATGGATGATAACTCCAATAGCACTTTACACAAAAGAAAATTCAAACAAGAGATACTAGTTTTCATCATTTATATTGGCAAAAATTAATGATAAGAACATCTTAATACAAGAAAAACTGAGGTGGACTGGGTGGGGTTTTCAGATACTAACTATTGGTGTTATGGATGACTATAACTTTTTAAAGACAATTATTTAGTAAGATATATATATAGAAAGTGATATATTTAATTCAGAAATCTCATGTTCAGTAACTTATTCAACAGAATTTAAAGAATCAGTCTTAAGGATATATGTTCCAGGATTCTTAATGCAACACTGATTGTAGTATGGGGGGAAAAAATTGGAAGATGTGAAATTCAAACAGATATAAAGGGAAGCCCGGTGCTATTGGTAGGGAAAACACAGAAATATTGGAGAATTTAACACCACAGTCACATCAATGGACAGGTCTTCTGGACAGAAAATTGATAAGGATACACTGGTCTTAAATGACACAGCAGACCAGTTGGACTTAATAAATAAAAAAAAGAAAACTGCATTCAACAACAGCAGAATATGCATTCTTTTCAAGTGCAAGATAGGTCACATGATAGGTCACAAAGTAAGTCTCAGTAAAATTTAAAAGATTGAAATCATGTCAAACACCTTTTACAACCACAACACCATGAGACTAGAAATCAACAACAATGGAGAAACATGCCAAAAAACCCCCACAATACACACATGTGGAGGCTAAACAATATGCTACTCAAAGACTAAAGAAATCAAAGAGGAAATAAAAAAAAATACCTGAAGACAAATGAAAAAACAAAAACACAATGACCCAAAAGCTATGGGATGCAGCAAAAGCAATTTAAGAGGTAAGTTTACAGCAATAGAAATCCACTTCAAGAAAGAAAAATCTCTAATAAACAACCTAAGCTTACACCTAAGGGAACTACTAAAACAACAAACAAATTCAAAGTCAGTAGAAGGAAAGAATCATAAATGCACAGAGCAGAATTAATTAAAAAGAAACTAAGAAACAATAGAAAATACTAGTAAAACTAAGACCTGGTTCATTGAAAAGATAAAACAACACTGACACACCTTTAGTCAGATTCATCAACAGAAAGAAGAGAAAGGGATAAAATAAATAAAGTCAGAAATGAAAACAGAAAAAAAAAAAGAAATGAAAACGGAGAGGATATAACCAATACCACAGAAATGTAGATGATCATTTGAAAGTACTAGTAACAATTATATGCCAATTAAACAGACAACCTAGAAGAAACTGACAAATTCCTAGGAATGTGCAATACCCTAGGACTAAATTAGGAAGAAATAGAAAATATGACCAAACAAATTACCAGCAATAAAACTGAATCAGTAATAGAAAAACTCCCAACAAACAAAAGCCCAAACCACACAGCTTCATAGGTGAATTCTACCAAACAGAGAACAGTAAACACTTAGCCTTCTCAAACTACTCCAAAAAATTGTGGAAGAAAGAATGCATCCAATCTCATTCTACAAGGCCAAGAGATAAGAAGCCAGAGAAAGATATCACAAAAAAAAAAATTACATACAAAACAAAAAGAAAATTATAAGCCAATATCACTGATGAACATAAAAATGTTCAATGAAATATTAGCAAACCAAATTTCAACAATATATTAAAAGGATCATACATCTTGATCAAGTGGGCTTTATCTCAGGGATGGAAGTAAGGTTTAATATCTGATAATCAATCATAGGATATACCATATTAACTAATCAAAAAAATAGAAATAATATGATAATTTTATAGATGGAGAAATATCTTTTGACAAAATTGAAAATTTATTTATGATTAAATCTCTCAACAATGTATGCTTAGAGAAAACATACATCAACATAATAAAGGTTATATATGACAAACCCATAGCTAACATCATAGTCAATGATAAAAAGCTGAAAGCATTTCCTCTAAGATCAAGAATAAGACAAGAATGAACACTCTTGCCACTCTTATTGAGAGTAATATTGGGACTCCTAGCCACAGCAATTGGTAAGGAAGAGGAATAAAATAAATACAAACTGGAAATGAAGAAGTAAAATTGTCACTGTTAGCACATGACATGATACCATACACTGACCATCCTAAAGACACTACCAGAAAACTACTACTGCTGCTGCTGCTAAGTCACTTCAATCGTGTCCGACTCTGTGCGACCCCATAGATGGCAGCCCACCAGGCTCCCCTGTCCCTGGGGTTCTCCAGGCAAGAACACTGGAGTGGGTTGCCATTTCCTTCTCCAATGCGTGAAAGTGAAAAGTGAAAGTGAAGTCCTAGAACTCATCAAAGAATTCAGTAAAGTTGCAGGATCCAAAATTAATATACAGAAATCTGCTGCATTTCTAAGTCTTAAGAACAAACTACTAGAAAGGGAAGTTAAGAAAACAATCCCATTTACAGTTTCATAAAAAAGAATAAGATATCTAGGAATAAATCTAAATAAGAGGGTAAAAGACCTGTACTTGGAAAATTTATTATAAGACAATGAAAAAAGAAATTGAAAATGACACAAATGGATGGAAAGATATATTATGTTAAGTGGTTGGAAGATTTCATACTGTTAAAATGACCATAAAGCGCCAGTGTCATTTTTCACAAAACTAAAACAAGTAATTTAAAAATATGAATGGAAACACAAATGACTCCAAAGAGCCAAACCAGTCTAGAGAAAGAAGAACAGAGCTGCAGGTATCATGCTCCTTGCTACAAAGTCACAGTAAGGAAAACAGTATGGCAATGGCACACAAAAAAACAGACACATAGATTAATGGAATAAAACAGAGAACCCAGAAATGAACCCACACTTATATGGGCAATTAATCTATGATGAAGGAAGCAAGTATACACAATAGGGGAAAAACAGCCTCTTCAATACATGGTTTTGGGAAAACTGGCCAGCTACATGCAAAAAAAATCAAATGCAACTACTCTCTAATACCATGCACAAAAATAAATTCAGAATGGATTAAAGACTAAATGTAAGACTTGAACCATAAACCCTAAACCAGAGGGAAACATAAGCAGTAAGTTCTTTGACATCAGTGTTAGCAGTATTTTTCTGGATATGTCTCTTCAGGCAAGGGAAATAAAGGCAAATATAAACAAATGAGACTATATCAAGTTACAAACTTTTGCATGTGAAAGAAAGTATAGATAAAATGAAAAGGTCATCAACTGAATGAGAGAACATATTTGCAAATGATATATTCAATAAGAGGTTAATATCCAGAATATACAAAGAACATAGACAACTCAACATTAAAAAAAAAAAAAAATTCAAAATGGGTAGAGGCTCTGAACAGACATTTTTCCGAAGAAGACATACAGATGACCAACAAGTACATGAAGAGCGTCAACTTTGCCAACCATTTGAAAATGCAAATCAAAACCACAATGAAATATCTCCTCATACCCGTCAGATGGCTATTATAAAAAAGACAAGAAATCATAAATGTTGGCATGGATGTGAAGAAATAGGAATCTTTGTACAGTATCAGTGAGAAAGTAAATTGATGCAGCCACTGTAGTGGAAAATACTACAGAAACTCTTCACAAAATTAAAATAGAACTACTTGGACCCAGCAATCCAATTCTAGATATTAATCTAAAGAAAATTAAAATACTAATTAGAAAACATGTATAAACCCCTATGATCACTGCAGTATTATTTATAGTAGCCAAAATACAGAAGCAACCTAAATGTCCATCAATAGATGAATGGATAAAGAAGATGTGGTATAAATAATGGAATATTTCTCAGCCATAAAAAAGGATGAAATCTTGTCATCTGCAACATCGAGGGACCTCGAAGGTATTATGCAATGTGATATAAGCCAGACAGAGAAAAACAAATACTGTATGATATCACTTATATGTGGAATCTAAAAAACAAAACAAAACAAGGAAATCCCTGGTGATCCAGTGGTTAGGATTCCACAGTCTCACTGCTGGACCTGGGTTCAATCCCTAGTCAGGGAACTAACACTCCACAAGTCATGCAGCAGCCTAAATAAATAAATTAAATTAAAAAAAAAAAAAGCCAAAACAAATGAACAAGCATAACAAAACAGAAACAGTATCATAGATAATAGACAGTTAAGAAGTGATTGTCATTGGGGAGGGACTGGGGAGAGGAAAGAAATAGGTGAGGGCGATTAAAAAGTTACACATTTCCAGTTGTGAAATAAATGAGTAACAGGTAGAAACATACAGTGTGGGGATTATAGTCAAACTATGCAGTATCTTTGTACATTGACTTATGACTAGAATTATCGTGGTGACTACTTTTTAATGTTTGGAAATATTGAATCACTACGTTATACAGCAGGACCCAACAGTATTGGTACTGTACTGGTATTGTATTTAACAGTAACAGTACTATAGGTAACTTACATTTCAAAACAAACAAATTCTTAGAAAAAGAGATCAGATTTTTGGTACCAGAGGTGGATATGGAGAGGGAAAACTGGATGCAGTCAGTCATTAAGTATGAACATCCAGTTACAAAATAGATAAGTACTAGGAATGTAAGTTAGTAGAGGTGATGGAATTCCAGTGGAGCTATTTCAAATCCTGAAAGATGATGCTGTGAAAGTGCTGCACTCAATATGCCAGCAAATTTGGAAAACTCAGCAGTGGCCACAGGACTGGAAAAGGTCTGTTTTCATTCCAATCCCAAAGAAAGGCAATGCCAAAGAATGCTCAAACTACTGCACAATTGCACTCATCTCACACACTAGTGAAGTAATGCTCAAAATTCTCCAAGCCAGGCTTTAGCAATATATGATCTATGAACTTCCTGATGTTCAAGCTGGTTTTAGGAAAGGCAGAGGAACCAGAGATCAAATTGCCAACATCTGCTGGATCATGGAAAAAGCAAGAGAGTTCCTGAAAAACATCTATTTCTGCTTTATTGACTATGCCAAAGCCTTTGACTGTGTGGATCACAATCAACTGTGGAAAATTCTGAAAGAGATGGGAATACCAGAGCACCTGACCTGCCTCTTGAGAACTCTGTATGCAGGTCAGGAAGCAACAGTTACAACTGGACATGGAACAACAGACTGGTTCCAAATAGGAAAAGGAGTACGTCAAGGCTGTATATTGTCACCCTGCTTATTTAACTTATATGCAGAGTACATCATGAGAAACGCTGGGCTGGAAGAAACACAAGCTGGAATCAAGATTGCTGGGAGAAATATCAATAACCTCAGATATGCAGATGACACCACCCTTATGGCAGAAAGTGAAGACGAACTAAAAGCCTCTTGATGAAAGTGAAAGTGGAGAGTGAAAAAGTTGGCTTAAAGCTCAACATTCAGAAAACGAAGATCATGGCATCTGGTCCCATCACTTCATGGGAAATAGATGCGGAAACAGTGTCAGACTTTATTTTGGGGGGCTCCAAAATCACTACAGATGGTGAGTGCGCCATGAAATTAAAAGACTCTTATTCCTTGGAAGGAAAGTTATGACCAACCTAGATAGCATATTCAAAAGCAGAGACATTACTTTGCCAACAAAGGTCTGTCTAGTCAAGGCTATGGTTTTTCCTGTGGTCATGTATGGATGTGAGAGTTGGACTGTGAAGAAGGCTGAGCGCCGAAGAATTGATGCTTTTGAACTATGGTGTTGGAGAAGACTCTTGAGAATCCCTTGGACTGCAAGGAGATCCAACCAGTCCATTCTGAAGGAGATCAGCCCTGGGAATTTTTTGGAAGAAATGATGCTAAAGCTGAAACCCCAGTACTTTGGCCACCTCATTCGAGGAATTGACTTATTGGAAAAGACTCTGATGCTGGGAGGGATTGGGGGCAGGAGGATAAGGGGATGACAGAGGATGAGATGGCTGGATAGCATCACTGACTCGACGGACGTGAGTCTGGGTGAACTCCGGGAGTTGGTGATAGACAGGAAGGCCTGGCGTGCTGCGATTCATGGGGTCACAAAGAGTTGGACACGACTGAGCGACTGATCTGATCTGCTCTGATCTGATAATGAAAGGACATCTTTTTTGGGTGTTAGTTCTAAAAGGTCTTGTAGGTCTTCATAGAACCGTTCAACTTCAGCTTCTTCAGCGTTACTGGTTGGGGCATAGACTCGGATTACTGTGATATTGAATGGTTTGCCTTGGAAACAAACAGAGATCATTCTGTCGTTTTTGTAAGTCAAATCACTATGTTGTATACCTTAAATTTACACAGTGGTCTAAGTCAATTGTTTCTGTAAAATGAAAAAAATGAAAAAAAAAAGTGAACAAAACATTAACATAGTTGCTAACAGCTCAAAGCTGCATCCTTGGGAATGACCCTAGTGCCCTTTTTAGTGCCTGAGAAAACACAAAGCTGCCAAAAGAAATTACTGTTTGTGGGAACTTCCCTGGTAATCTAGTGGTTAAGAAGCTGCCTTGCAATGCAGGGGATATTGGTTCCATCCCTAGTCAGGGAACTAAGATTCCACATGCCCAGGAGCAACTAAGCCAGCGCAGTACAACTACTGAGCCCATGCACTGTAACTGGTGAGTCCTTGTACCTCAGCAAAAGATCCTGCATAATGCAATGAACATCCCACAGGCCACAACTAAGACCCAACACAGCCAAATAAATTTTTTTAAAAAAGAAATTAGTGTTTGTTCCAGCAAACACTTTGAGTACGTGCATGCCTGCTGTCATTAAGTCATATCTATTTGCAACCCCATGGACTGTAGCTCAACCAGCTCCTCTATCTGTGGGATTCTCCAGGCAAGAATATTGGAGTGGGTTGCCCCTTCCTCCTCCAGGGGGTCTTCCTGACCCAGGGATCAAACCCACATCTCCTGCATTGATTGGTGGATTCTTTATCACTGAGCAACCTGAGAGATACAGCCCCTATCTTCTAGCCTCTTAGGAATGGTATGAGTCTAACTATGATAAGCACAAGTTAAGGAAACCCTGTGAGTTTCACTTGAACTAACCCTTGCTTCTCATTTTCCAAAACTTTACTTCCTTGACTCTCAGTTCAGTTCAGTTCAGTCGCTCAGTCGTGTCCAACTCTTGTGACCCCATGAATCGCAGCACACCAGGCCTCCCTGTCCATCACCAACACCCGGAGTTCACTCAGACTCACGTCCATCGAGTCGGTGATGCCATCCAGCCATCTCATCCTCTGTCATCCCCTTATCCTCCTGCCCCCAATCCCTCCCAGCATCAGAGTCTTTTCCAATGAGTCAACTCCTCCCATGAGGTGGCCAAAGTATTGGAGTTTCAGCTTTAGCATCAGTCCTTCCAAAGAACACCCAGGGCTGATCTCCTTCAGAATGGACTGGTTGGATCTCCTTGCAGTCTAAGGGACTCTCAAGAGTCTTCTCCAACACCACAGTTCAAAAGTACTACTGAGCTCCAAATCATTCCACTCCCTTTATCCTCTGTGCCTTTCTAAAAGAGCAGATCACCTCTGTACAAACTGAAGTGAAGTGAAAGTCGCTCAGTTGTGTCCAACTCTTTCCAATCCCATGGACTATACAGTCCATGAAATTCTCCAGGCCAGAATACTGGAGTGGGTAGCCTTTCCCTCCTCCAGGGGATCTTCCCAACCCAGGTATTGAATCCAGGTCTCCTGCATTGCAGGAGGATTCTTTACCAGCTGAGCCACAATGGAAGCTCAAGAATACAGGAATGGGGCGCAAACTGAGGTATCAGGGAAGCCCCCTGTACAAATTGAAATTGATTTCAACTCACATTGGAATTTCTGTATTGCAATAGTATATTACTAATACAAATTTAAACTTAATTAGTGTCCACATTGTATTCAAACTGAACCTTCCCCTATTGTGATACTATATTATTGACTACAATTTAAACTTTAAATATTGTCCAACTTTTTTTTATCTTTGACAACACTGATATTTATAACTCTGCCAAAGCTCCATGTTTCTTTCTTTCAAACCACCTTGAAGAAATTCATTTTCTACCTTCTCATTTCCCCATAGCTCATTTCTTTCTTATTCTAAGTAGTCTAAATGATTACTTACTCTGTCTTAGACAGCATGTTGCAGCCTGGTGGGGCATAGACCAGGACCTGCCCCATGACTTGAGGGTGCGGCAAACTGTTCCCTCCTGATTGTCCTAGCAAGCATGCTGAAGGGACATTTTTGGGGCGGGACATGCTCTCTGTTCCACTTCACTGCCCACCCCTGCATCTGTCCTCATGGAAACAAAACAAGATATTCCTGATCAACAGCAGAGCCTTCATTAATCAAGCTCCCCAGTATAGCTATTCCCTAATGATCTCATGTGACTTCTGGTAATAAAAGTGTGGGCTGAAAGGAGCCATTCTCTCTTCCTGCCATGGAGAACAGGAAGGCCCCAACTCCTCGATTGCCAAATTATACGTGCCTGTCCTTTCATTGCGCTTGCCCGTTTCAGGTCTTTCTCACTCGCTGTGCTGGATGTGGCAACAACACAGAAAATTCAGAAGCAATATGAAAAGATAAACACATCTGATTCCATAAAACTTAAACATTCTCAGATAGCTAGAGATAGAATTTTTAAAGTTTTTAAAAAGACATGAGAAAAAATCTGTCACTAATGTGACAGGCAAGATTGTAGTTTATATCAGAAATATACACAGAGCTCTACATATGGATAGAAAGAGGTAAACAACTCAATATAAATACACTAGGTATATAAAATAAATTGCCTGGAGAATCCCAGGGACAGGGGAGCCTGGTGGGCTGCCATCTATGGGGTCGCACAAAGTCGAACACAACTGAAGTGACTTATCAGCAGGTATATAAAAGGCAAATCAAAAAAGAGAAAGCTAGTACCATTGGTCAAAAAAACACACATGAAGAGATGCTAAACTCCAGCAGCAGTTTGAAAGTGAAAGTCACTCAGTCTTGTCTGACTTTTTGTGACCCCATGGATTATACAGTCCCCATGGACTATACAGTCCATGGCATTCTCCAGGCCAGAATTCTGGAGTGGGTAGCCTTTCCCTTCCCCAGGGGATCTTCCCAAGCCAGGGATTGAACCCAGGTCTCCCACGTTGCAGGCAGATTCTTTACCAGCTGAGCCACAAGGGAAGCCCCAGGAAAGTAGTACTTTAGATGAATGCACTTGATCTTAAACAGGGAGATACAAGTCTTAATTGTTCATATTAGCAAAAATTAAGACTAAAAACAATTTAATGCAGAAGAAAATGAGATGAAGTAGTTGATGATCTCAGGAACTGACTTTGTTCATGTGGATGTAAATGAATAAAACCTTTTAAAAACATTAGTTTTAAGATATGTAGAGAGAGATAACACGTATTTCAAAAATCCCAAATTTCTGAAAAATTTCCA
Organism: Bison bison bison; assembly: GCF_000754665.1. Classification (NCBI taxonomy): domain Eukaryota; kingdom Metazoa; phylum Chordata; class Mammalia; order Artiodactyla; family Bovidae; genus Bison; species Bison bison. The sequence goes on from NW_011494787.1 coordinate 1,485,704, forward strand.
AATACGAAATCTATTCTATAGAAATAAAAGAGCTAGTTACAAGGATATATATACTAGGATGCTTATTGCAACATTATTTGTAGTATAGGGGGAAAAACAGATATAAAATAATAACAGACCTAAGGAAGACATTGACTGAAATGCAGTAATAGTAGTGATGTTAACATCCTACTCACCAGGACTTCCTTCATGGTCCAGTGGTTAAGACTCCCACTGCTGAGGGCCCAGGTTCAATACCTGGCTGGGGAACTAAGATCCCATAAGTCAAGCAGCACAGCCAAAAAAAAAAAAAATGTCAACAAATAATAACTTTTGGTGAGGATGCAGAAGAAAGGAAACCCTTGTACACTGTAGGTGAGTGTGTAATCTGGTGCAGCCACTGTGGTAAACCATTTGGATAGTAAAAAAAAAAAAACACCAGCTGTGCAACATGGCTGCCCCCCCAAAAAAATTACAACAGAACTACTATACAATTCAACTGCTTCACTTCTGAGTATTTACCAGAAAAAAAAAATTCAAAAAGATATGTGCACCTTCATGTTCACTGCAGGATTATTTACAAACAGCCACGATACGGAAGCATCTTAAGTGCCCATCAATAGATGAATGGATTTAGAAGAAGTACTGTATGATTACACACATGTGTGGAATCTAAAAAACAAACAAATGAATAAACATAACAAAACAGAAACAGAGTTGTAGATACAGAGAATGATCAGGTAGTTGTCAGAGGTGGAGGTCATGAGCAGGAATGAAATAGATAAGTGAGATTAAGAGGTACAAAAACAATAATAATAAAACAAGAACAGTGGACCTTGAATCTATGTCAATGAATGCTATTTATGGTCATTTATTCAATTTGCCATTGAATACATCGTGGCATATTCTAGGAACTCTTTGCAGCTGCCTTCTCAGTACTCTGCAGGTATCCCGATGAGTTCTCATGCTGAGATCTTACTGTTTGTTTGGCTTTAAATATTTACTTATTTGGCTGTACCGGGTCTTCACTGCTGCACGCGGGAACTTTTAGTTGCAGCCTGTGAACTCAATTGCAGCATGTAGTATCTAGTTCCCTGACCAAGCATCGAACCCAGGACCACTGCATTGGGAGCACAAAGTCAGCCACTGAACCACCAGGGAAGCCCCAAATCATATCAAATGATGACCTGAAAATTTTATTCTTGGAGACTTAAGGGGCACTTGTACGTTTCTTAGGCAGGGACATAGTGGGATATGAGCGGAGTGCTCAAGGAAACATAGGTGGCCATGTTTTTGTTAAATCTGGCTTAATTGACAAACAAGTAGATACATGGTCTGAACAAACTGCTAGTGAAATGAAAGGTGAATTATTCTGCTCTGAAGAAAAGGGACATTTGCTCCTTCTGGCCACAAGGTGTCCTCAGGCAACTGAGAACCTAGTGGAAGCATCTGAAGATCAATCCTTCCAACGTGGACCAGTCTCACAGGGAATCCCAGCACAACCATTAAGGAAATGCTGCTCTTCCTGAGACGCACGATGTAAAGACTGATCATCTAGTGCCCTGAGCACCCAAAGCAGTTTTAAACTACCAGAGGGGAAAACAGAGACATGTCAAAGAGTCAAAAATCCAAGGCTAACTCTTTGGGGAGCTTAAACTCAGAAACAGTACACATCTGATCCACCACACTCTTCTCAGAAAATTGTTCAGATCGTATCTGAGTTAGGGTACCAAATTAATAATAGGAAATTGTTCCTCGAAAGCCTAACAGCTCGCTGACAGGCACCTATGGGCACCCCAGTAGGGCTTATGTACAACACTTATGGATAGGGAAGTCTGGTGTACCGCAGTCCATGGGGTCATAGAGTCGGACACGACTGAGCAACTGAACTGAACTGAAATATGGACAAAATACTTGCAAATGCTTATTTATTTGGGAACTGAGGAACGTTGCGCCCCCAAAATGACTAAGATGGGGCTCTTCTCACCTTTCCAGGCTGGCTTTGCACATGCATTTACATAATGCCAGCTTGATCAACATCTTTTCAGAATTCAGACCCTAACGGAACAAGTTCTTCTAGGAGGAACTCGCTTTTCTCTCCCTAAGCCTTGATATGTAAATTTTCTACCAAGGCTCTCAGGAAGTCTTAGCTTACTCCTATCTAAACCATCTGCAATTCCTGAGACTAAGAAGAAAAAAATGGAAAGGAGGCCTTTTTAAACTCACGCAAATAAAATTAACTACTCCAATTTTGGGGCTTCCCAGATGGCACAGTGGTCAAGAACCTGCCTGCCAATGCAGGAGACAAAAGAGATGTGGGTTTGATCCTTGGGTCAGGAAGATCTCCTGAAGGAGGGCATGGCAAGCCAGTTCAGTATTCTTGCCTGGAGAATCCCATGGACAGAGGAGCCTGGCAGGGTTGCACAGAACCAGACACAATTGAAGCAATTTAGCATGCATGCACTCCAATTGCTATTTACAAACCAGTGAGTTTATACTGTAATCCCTGATTCATGACTAGATTTGAAAATGAAGTCATGAAATCTCTGGTTGTGTCTGTCTATATATGTGTGCGTGCTCATTCACGTCGGACTCTGCAATACTGGAGTGGGTTGTCATTTCCTCCTCCAGGAAAGGATCAAATCCATGTTTCCTGTGGCTCCTGCATTGGCAGGTGGATTTTCCACCACTGAGCCACCTGGGAAGTCCTGTATGTATATAAGTTATAGATATGATATACCTTTACTGTGAATGACTTTACCAAAATTAACTTGTAAATTAACTGTATTTAATTGGCTTAAAGAAAATTAAACTCTTACGTAAATACTCAGAAATAGAAAAGAAACTAATTCAAATGAATTTTAGGTTCATATGATTTGAAAAATACTCAAAAACAGTTTTCAGTTCAGTTCACCTCAGTTCAGTCGCTCAGTCATGTTCGACTCTTTGCGACCCCATGAATCGCAGTACGGCAGGCCTCCTTGTCCATCAACAACTCCCGGAGTTTACCCAAATTCATGTCCCTCGAGTTGGTGCTGCCATCCAGCCATCTCATCCTCTGTCGTCCCCTTCTCCTGCTGTCCCCAATCCCTCCCAGCATCAGGGTCTTTTCTAACGAGTCAACTCTTCGCATGAGGTGGCCAAAGTACTGGAGTTTCAGCTTCAGCATCAGTCATTCCAATGAACACCCAGGGCTGATCTCCTTCAGGATGGACTGGTTGGATCTCCTCGCAGTCCAAGGGACTCTCAAGAGTCTTCTCCAACACCACAGTTCAAAAGCGTCAATTCTTCGGTGCTCAGCTTTCTTCACAGTCCAACTCTCACACCCATACTTGACCACTGAAAAAACCATAGCCTTGACTATACGGACCTTTGTTGACAAAGTAATGTCTCTGCTTTTTAATATGCCATCTAGGTTGGTCATAACTTTCCTTCCAAGGAGTAAGCGTCTTTTAATTTCATGGCTGCAATCATCATCTGCAGTGATTTTGGAGTCCAAAAAATAAAGTCTGACACTGTTTCCCCATCTATTTCCCATGAAGTGATGGGCATTACTATAAGTCAAATAAGGTCTTATTATATGTTAAAAAAAATTAGCAAGAAAAAGAACTTGATCTGATGAAACCAAGATTCTTTCATCAATTATATTGTAAATAGATCTTTAACCACCCCTTTTAAAGTCTTTTGTCATTTAACAGACAGCTATTGTTGCTCTCTGATACTTTGGAAAAAGATATTTCATCTTCAAGAATATTCTTAGTAAGGACCTTTTGACAAGTACAGTTTCTAATAACTTTCAAATCATACCACTAATCTGAGTAAGAAATTAAAGAATTCTAATGGAAAACTGATGATGGTTTCATAAACTCTTAACAGACAATCAAGATCAACAAGAATTAGCTACAACAGGACTGAATGGACTGATGAATATAATTTTTATGAGTTTTTGTCTGAAATATTATTGGCTTTCAATATTTGTTTTCCAGTTTTAAGGAAATCTTTCCCCTTAAGCTAATAAAGACTTATAGCAACTTGGTGTTAGTCACTCAGTCGTATCCGACTCTTTGCAACCCTATGGACTGTCCATAGGCTCCTCTGTCCATGGAATTCTGAAGGCAAAAACAGTGGAGTAGCCATTCCATTCTCCAGGGGACCTTCCTGACCCAGGGTCTTCTGCATTGCAGGCTGATTCTATCTGAGGCACCAGGTAATTCTGTCAGATTACCATCTGAGGCACCAGGGAAACTTGTACCTTTTTAAGCAGAATTTAAATATTTATCCTTTCTCCATAACTGCTCATTCCAGAATTTGGAAACTCTTAATGAATATTCTTATTTTTAAGCAATATAGTTATTTGAGAAGTTTTCTTATAAGAGTGCATAACTGGAAACACTGGTAATATTACTTTGGCTTTTATTTGAATGTCGCATTACAGGGTATTTATAGAATCAAATATGACCAAACAGCTTTGAAGATCTAACGTGAACTTTATGACACCATAAAGCCTCTTGGAAACAACCTGGTACTCTGCTTGCAGGGTTCTCAGCAGCCTTACCAGGTAAAGAAAGAACTCCACCTCCTGGCTGGTAAAGGAATCTCCAGATATTCTGGAGACCACTAGAAGACAGGAATTCACCCAAATCTATAGATACTGCGCAGTCAGAATCTAATAGCAAGCCCTTGGGGTGGCTTTACCGCCCTTGAGAATCCTTTTAAACATTCAGCCTGAGATTCCTTATGAAAACTTCCAGAAAAGCCAATTTAAAGAGCCTATAGAATCAATTGCTGCTGCTAAGTTGCTTCAGTCATGTCCGACCCTGTGCAACCCTATGGACTGTAGCCTGCCAGGCTCCTCTGTCCATGAGATTCTCTAAGCAAGAATACTGGTGTGAACTGCCATGCCCTCCTCCAGGGGATCTTCCTGACCCAGGGATCAAAGCCACATCTCATGTCTCCTGCACTGGAAGACAGGTTCTTTATCACTAGTGCCTTACGTGAATAATCAAGACAAATTATTGAAACCAGGTTTATTTTGCAAACAAATTAGTCTTAATTTGGCTATATTTGGTGGAAATGAGGATAATTTTATTTTTCCAGATACCTTTTATTTTTTTATTTTTAAAAAATTATCTACTTAAATTGGAGACTAATTACAATATTGTAGTGGTTTTTGCCATACATTGACATGAATCAGCCATGGGTGTACATGTGTCCCCTATCCTGAAGCCCCCTCCCACCTCCCTCCCCATCTCATCCCTCAGGGTCATCCCAGTGCACCAGTCCTGAGCACCCTGTCTCATGCATTGAACCTGGGCTGGCGATCTGTTTCACGTATAATACACGTTTCAATGCTATTCTCTCAAATCAGGAAATGAGGATAATTTTAGAGAGAAAAAAAATTATGTTTCAACAATATAACTTTGTGGATATTAAATTTTAGTGTTCATTTTTTTTTTTAATTTACTGCCTAACATTCATTTCCTGAATGGCTTCTCATTACTATGCTATATTATTGTTAACTTTAAATTTTTCAAGAGCATTCTAAGTTTCTTTCTGAAGCTTATCACAGAAATCTATCTTTGGGTGAAGATCAAGTACCCCATGACCTGTAATCAGGCAGACTATGCATACTAGGAAAGGCATTATTTAAAGGATTATCTCCAACCTAGATGGAAGATCCTTACCAAGTATTCTTAACTAACTCACATACAGTAAAACTGAAGGAAATTGACTTTTGGATTCTTATTTCCCACTTCAAAAGGGTCCTGCACTGGGCTGGTAGAGAGACCTGCTGACTTCAACTCACTTTAATACATTGCTCATATAGAAGGGAAACGGACACCCACACTAGGACAAGAAGATAATATCAGAGGTAGACAGCTATCCTAAGATGCTGGACCTGACGTGTATGATCATTTATAGTTTTTTACTGATTTCTTGGACTTTTGTATAAACCAACTTTTTTCTATCACGGACACAAATCCTATGTAGAGTTTTAAATTAATTCAATTGTTTTACAGTCAATAGCCTATGTCCAACTTTTCCTAGTGTACTGTAGTGGACTTCTCTCCAAGGCTCTAATTGGATGGCGCTTAGAAATTTTATTTTAGAAGAAAGATACTCTAGGACTGCATAAGCTACTGCTGATATCACTAAGTGGGACTCTCTTATCCAGCCAGTTAATGACATTTGTTTGGAGTATGGCCATAAATACTCCTTTTCACTAGATGCTAAAATATTAGTTAGCTCCTACTAAGATCCAGTGAATTCATGGAACAAATTTATGGCCTTGGCTCTCCCCAGGCTGGTTAGAAAGATGCACTATTAGTTTTACTCATGCTCAAGGTCACGTAGAGGAGGTAGCCTTTGAAACTGCCCCTGTCAATCTGCCTTTAAAGTGAACACACAGGGATCAGTCTTCCACTGGTATGATCACTTAGTCAACGAATTTATTCCTTCATTTGAAGATGTCATCATTCACAGAGACTTTAACAAAACTCACCCAGCAAGCCTTAAATGATAGTAACCAAGTCATTAGCTTGCTTAATTCATAAGTTTCCATGATGAGAAAATTCCATGGCCCTGGACATTTTTAACTGCTTCCCAAGAGGCTTCTAATATAACCCATATTGTGACACAAATGAAGACTCCAATTTCCACTCTGAATGACCTTCTTTCGAGTTTAGGGGAGATGCGAGGAAAATGGTTTGGTTTGGGAAGGAAGAGGTCGTATCTTTACTAACGGTATTGTTACTCGTTTTAATATATTTATTTATTTGACTGCACCAGGTCTTAGTTGCAGCACAGGGCATCTTCAATTTTCATGTGTCTTAGTTGCAACATGCAGGATGTAATTCCCTGACCAGGGATCGAACCCAGGCCCCCTGCATTGGGAGCACAGAGTTTTACCC
>NW_011494787.1:1492693-1514916 GCF_000754665.1 Bison bison bison
CACTGGACCACAGAGAAGTCCCTGGCATTGTTATTATTGATGGTAATTTTGATTACAGTTTGTGTGACTTATAAAGTGATGGCGTCCTGCATTTCATGCTGTGTATCACCAACTTCTACTAAGACAGTAACATCTAAACTGCTTGAAATTATTGATCACATCTATAGTTCCCTATAAACTAATGAACATTCACAATGCATATACAATGTAAAACTGGCTTAAGTTCTATTGGACAATTTGGATTGACCGTTAGTCCTTGCCAGACATTCTACCAATATGTACATGCATGCGTGTTAATTCGCTTCAGTCCTGTCCAACTCTTCTTAGACACTATGGACTATACCCTACCAGGCTTCTGTGTCCATGGGATTCTCCAGGCAATAATACTGGAGTGGGTTGCCTTGTTCTCCTTCAGGGGGTCTTCCCAACCCAGGGGACAAACCCGAGTCTCCTGTGGCTCCTGCACTGCAGGCAGATTCTTTACCACTCAGCCACAGAGGAAGCCCCTCTACTAGTACTGCTGCTGCTGCTGTCGTTTCAGTCGTGTCCAACTCTGTGAGACCCCATAGACCGCAGCCCACCAGGCTGCCCCATCCCTGGGATTCTCCAGGCAAGAACACTGGAGTGGGTTGCCATTTCCTTCTCCAATGCATGAAAGTGAAAAGTGAAAGTGAAGTCGCTCAGTCATTTCCGACTCTTAGCGACCCCATGGACTGCAGCCTACCAGGCTCCTCCATCCATGGGATTCTCCAGGAAATAATACTGGAGTAGGTTGCCTTGTCCTCCTCCAGAGGGTCTTCCCAACCCAGGGGACAAACCCGAGTCTCCTGTGGCTCCTGCACTGCAGGCAGATTCTTTACCACTCAGCCACAGAGGAAGCCCCTCTACTAGTACAATCCCCTCTAAAAGGAAAGAAAGAGCAGACTTTTAGAACCAGGAATGGAGGGATATGATGGTCCTAGAGCAGGTAAGCAACCATTCTGGGTGGCATCAAGGAACCAAATATTTGATTACCAAATGCCTCCTATCAAAAGATTAAGGATCAAAAGAAGGAGTTGATGAAATAAAATCATTTTTAAGGCACGACAAAAAAATTTAAACATAAAACTCTCTCTGCTCACTTAGGCCACTACTTCTCTTTAGTGTGCACTGTGCTTCCGCAATTATGTGTTAACCAGATTTCCTTAAAAGACACAGGAATTCCTGCTTGATGGTAAAGAGCAAGTATTTCTGGCACCAGAAAAGTAATTCCTTAGGATATAACGTGAGGGATTGAGCATGGGGATGTTTTATTTCTTTTCCTTCTCAACTGAAGAGGGTTTTCATTTCTAGCTCAAATGTTCTTCTTATTTTATTTATTATTATTATTTTTGGGGTGTACCATACACCATGCATGATTTTAGTTCCCCAACCAGGGATTGAACACAGTCCTGGGCAACGAAAGCACTGAGTCCTAACCACTGGACCTCCAGGGAATTCCCACATTTCTTTCTTAATCCTTAATCTGCATCTGTACATGCAGATTTGGACGATGCAAACTGTCATCATTTGTTTTGTCTTCAAAATGTATATAACTTTGTATTAATTTCTTTTTCTTTTTTTTTTTTAAGTGCTAACATTCCAGCAACAGCACAAGGTGAGCTGTTGCTGAAGCCATAGGAGGAGGACTATGGGCAGGGCATGAGGAATGTTCCCTCATTCTAGGAGGATGGGAACAGTTCTGGCTGCCCCAGAGCGGGATGTGTGCGGGTCTTTGGCCAGGCCACAGTCTACATAGGAAAACAATCAGTCACAAAGTTATGGGAATGCCACATAAGCTTGGCTATCGGCCCGGGCGCCACAAAGGAGCCCAGGGCAGGTCCTCTGCACACTCGTTGTTAAAAACTCTACAGGGTGAGGCTGTACATAAGTTTATTACAAAAGAGTTGTACTTACAAAAATCTGTACACACAGGTGAAAACTCTCAAAATTCTCATCTATGTGTCACAAGTTGCTAAGCCAAAATATTAAAAACAGGGTAAAATTATAAACTTCTCAGTTCTTTTCAAAAGGATTAATTTTTTAAAACACATATGCTACTTTCTTTAGCAAATCCCACAGAGAGACTGAGCAGCCCAGCCCTCCTTGAGCCCCAGAGGCCTTGCACCATGAATGGGCCTGGCCAGGAGACACTGTCCAGAGTCAGGGCAGGAGAGCCAAGCCCACAGTGCAGAACAGAATGCTGAAACACACGCAAAAGAAGGAAGATGTCTTTAGCTAAAACCTTGGCATTAAATGAAAGAGGCAAACAGGATGGAAACATGCAGTCCTACCAGCCAGGTTGGGGAAGAGTCAGGAAACAGGCAACTTTTCAGGCTGGCTCCAAGAGCAGTGGGAACCAGGTCTGGGCACATACCTTGATGGTAGAAAGTTGTGTTTCAACCAGTTGGGTGTGCCCACTAGGCCTGGCAGGGAGCACATACAAGAAAGAAACAGGGAAGGGTAGGTGGGCCATCCTGGCCACCACCAGCTCATCAAGTAACTAATGTGGATGTAGTGCAAAAAAAGTCACCACTAAGTACTATGGGCATGCTCCCTGCTTGCCTTAATGGTCACATGGCCATGGTGGGCCAAAGGCAGGACCTTGTTCTTATCCTGAATGCCTGTGTCCTCAATCACAGAAAGAGTCCCCAAAAAGACTTTTCCCAGGGTGCGTGGGACAGGAAAGACAGAGCCCTGTCTCCTTATATGTTAGTTGAGAGCTCCTGGGTCTGGGTATCAAGATGCACAGTTGCACTTCTCTTTGTAGTCTGTGTCCCCTGTTGGCACCAGCAGGTGAGAATGGGGGACAGAGGAATATCTGGACCTCTCACCTCATGGCAGAGCACCCAGCCTGAGCCCCACCTTAACATATCACAATAGCCCTTCCACACTGGCGAGGTGTCCAGGAAAACCCACAGGGTGGCCTGCTGAATAGTATGTGGTACAGTTTCATGGAGTAGCAGTTTCATGGGTCCTGATGTTCCTAGAGTACAGCTCCATGGTTCTCAGGTGGGCACCAAGCCTGGAGGGCCATAGGGAGTTACCAAGGCAATGTGGCTGTTCTGCCTGACCTCAGAGACCATCTGTTTAAGGCCAAAGCAGAATGTGGAGCCAAATGGGTTGGAATTGTTTGGGCAGGAGGACTTGTGCAAGACAACAGGTTCCCCCCACCCCCACCCCCACCCCACAGGATGGCCCAGAAGCTCCTGAATGTTGTCCCACTTGCTGTAGGTCATGTGTGTTTCTGTCTGACCCTCTGTGTTTTCTCTCTTTACAGATAGTGGAATCTTGAATTCACTGTAGTGATACATATTAAAATTATAATGTCTAGGGTAACTGGTGTGTAGGACAAACCTCTTCATTTTGTGTGTATTCCCATCAAAGCAGATGTTCATTCTGAGAGTGAAGTAGTTAAAAAGCAGTCATGGGACTTCCCTGGTGGTCCAGTACCTAAGAATCCACGTTCCAAAGCAGGACATGGGTCCCATCCCTGGTGGGATCCCACATAGCCCAGGGAAACTAAGCCCACATGCTCTAGAGCCTGCGCTCCACGACAAAACAGTTCACAAGCTGTTAAGGAAGACTCAGAGCAGCCAAAAAGAAACCGTAGTCATTACACTTGGATGGAACTTGCTTGTGAGGCAAAGGAGAAAGAATCTTCATCTTGTCTTCTGACTTGTAGAAGACCCTGTGTGGAGAGTCAAGCATGCTAAGAACATCTTGGCAGGAATCGCCAAAATATACTAAGATTTCAAATACCTGCATCTGGGCCATCTGGTAATAAGTTGGGTCCACACCTGTGGCAAGTAGGCAAAGTTGTAAACCTGAGGATCCACTTTCATATCAAAGATTATCTACACTCTCAGCATACATGTTGCCTGGGAAACATCTCAGGGGCATCATGGGAGCCTCGGTATCCTGTAGGCTGTTTCCACTGTACATGTACATTCATCTCACAGTTGCTCTGTGGGGTACCTGGAGAGAAGCCAGAACATGGGCAAAATTGGGCTCATACTCAGGAAACTTGGTGCATGAGTCTAGCTGAAAAGAGAAAGACAGTCCTCTGAGGTTGAGCTGAAAAAGCTGTGCAGTGGAGTTGTCCACTCCAGGATGGGTTGCACCGAAGACTGGTCAATCTGCTCAATTAAAATGCACACCACAATAGTTTAACTGTACTTTCAGTTCAGTTCAGTAGCTCAGTCGTGTCCGACTCTTTGCGACCCCATGAATCGCAGCACGCCAGGCCTCCCTATCCATCACCAACTCCCGGAGTTCACCCAGACTCATGTCCATTGAGTCAGTGATGCCATCCAGCCATCTCATCCTCTGTTGTCCCCTTCTTCTCCTGCCCCCAATCCCTCCCAGCATCAGAGTTTTTTCCAATGAGTCAACTCTTCGCAAGAGGAGTTTCAGCTTTAGCATCATTCCTTCCAAAGAAATCCCAGGGCTGATCTCCTTCAGAATGGACTGGTTGGATCTCCTTGCAGTCCAAGGGACTCTCAAGAGTCTTCTCCAACACCACAGTTCAAAGGCATCAATTCTTCGGCGCTTAGCCTTCTTCACAGTCCAACTCTCACATCCATACATGACCACAGGAAAAACCATAGCCTTGACTAGACGAACCTTTGTTGGCAAAGTAATGTCTCTGCTTTTGAATATGCTATCTAGGTTGGTCAAAACTTTCCTTCCAAGGAGTAAGTGTCTTTTAATTTCATGGCTGCAGTCACCATCTGCAGTGATTTTGGAGCCCCCCAAAATAAAGTCTGACACTGTTTCCACTGTTTCCCTATCTATTAGTCAAGTGATATATTTGAATCACCTTAAGTTTCTGATTGAAAGCTTCAAACAGTAGTTTGATCCTCTCCCGAGTCAGGTTATGGATGAGGTCATGCTTAAAAGAGGAGACCAGTGCCAATACATATTGCTCTTTCCCCAGAGAGCGCTCAGGCACCACCTCCAGATCCACCATTGATTGGGCCCACCAGGCCGGGGTGGCCTCCTGTGCACAAGGGCTGGAGCTCCCTCACCAGCAGCAGCATGGGGCAGCCCTGAGCACTAACCTCTAATGGGCAGAAAATCCTCAGAGCTTGCTGAGAGACTGTCTCCTGGGTTAGAATCCTCTTGATTATAAATTGGCTTGAATAAAATTCTCTATTTCTTTCTTTTTAATTACCTATTTATTTAATATTTTGCTGCACTAGGTCTTAATTGCCATATGCAGGAGACATATATATATATAATATATAATTTTTAGTTGTGGCCTGTGGCCTCTTTAGTTGTGGCATTTGAATTCTTAGTTGTGGCACATGGGATCCAGTTCCCTGATGAGGGAACAGAGTCTTAACTACTGGACCACCAAGGAGGTTCCTCTATTTCTTTCTTAGATTAACCATTAATCATTTTTTTGTGGACAATGTGAAATGTTCAGAACAGACAAATCTGTAGAGAGGGAAGATCAGTGGATTGGGGAGGAGGAGTGAGATGGGGTATTGGGAGTGACTTCTAATTGGTAAGGGTTTCCTTTGGGGGGGGGTGGAAATGTTTTAAAACTGATTATAGAATGGGTGCATACCTCTGTAAATATACTAAAAAACCATTGGATTATACACTTTTTTCCCTTTGACTGATGGTATACAGTATCTCAGTTTCCAGACCAGGGATTGAACCGAGGCCATGGCAGTAAAAAAAAAAACCCCAGAACCCTAACCTTTAGGCCACAGGAAATTCCTGAATTACACATTTTAAAAATTTATATTGTTCACCCTCAAAATATTATTACTTGATGTCTTTGAATAAAATCCCAACAATGTACCACAGAGTCTAAATTCAATTTCAAAAATGATTATCTAAAAATGCTGCAGTCTAAATGAACTACTTCAAAGAAAACATCACATTTTTGGGCATGTACATTTCCCAATGTTTAAAAAATTTTTTACATAATTTAAAATGCAATACAAAATGCGTAATGAGTATACTGACATACATTTTTCTGCCTCCCTGGAAGAGGATAAAAATTTGTATATCTTCTTATTCCTTCAGTTTTAGAACTCTTGGATTGATCTGTATTTAATAACTGTTTCTTAAATATTTTCCAATGTACATTGATTATACCAAGGAAATTCAAATATAAAGAAAAATTCCTCAAAGATCTGGAATATATTCCTGGCTCAAAAATTTGGTTAACACCAAGAGGACAAATTCTTAATGAAACTCTTACTTTTTTTTTCCGGCTGCGCCGCGTGACTTGGGGAATACTTAACCAGAGTTTAAACCTGATTTCGGCAGTGAAAGCGTGGAGTCCTAAATACTGGACTACTAGCAAACTCCCGGAAACTCTTTTCAATTCCAAAAAAAAAAAAAAAATTTTTTTTTTAAGTGAGATTTTTCATACAGAAAAAGTAGGAACATCCATTCAACCGTACCAAAATGAAAGAAAAGAAATCATTTCTTACCTGAAAAGTAACAGATTATGGAGACTCTCGGTAAACTTTTATTTTTAAATGACTAAATCTTCCTAATTTGGGAACGAACGTCCTCGTGTACTTGGTCCTAAGGTATTTCGGCAGAACCAGTTTCCGTGAGCGCCGCTGGTGTAGTGGTATCATGCAAGATTCCCATTCTTGCGACCCGGGTTCGATTCCCGGGCGGCGCACCCCGTTTTTGTCCCCGCTTTGGGTAATTTTTAGAGTCTTTCTTCTTCTAGAAACACAACTTTTCATTTCCATGAAGATTTATATTTTACTATAAATCACTGTTGACACATTCGAATCTGGAGGTGGAATTCAAAAATGTTTACTCAAGTCATTAAACAGTTAACCTTTACGCCTGCGCAGTCTGAGACAACCCCCTGGCGTCGTTGGAAGCACGGCTGCGCAACAAGTGAATATAAGGACTGAGGTGCAGCCTGGCGGCCAGGAGGTTGAAAGTGCAAAATTTCTCTGCGCCTGCGCGGCCCGGGTCACTTCCCTGGCTGCTCCAAGGCTCCCGGCTCGCCGCCATCTTGTATTGGGGCTTCATTGTTCGCGCTGGGCCGGGCAGTTGAGTGTAATTGCCGCCGAAGAAGGAGGCGGGGTAACCTCCGGTCAGCCGAGAATCCCGGCTACCCCTCAGCCATAGCCGGTCAAAAGATTTGTGAGGTAGTAAAGGGTAGGGAGCTGGACCTGGAGGCGCCGCCGCGACAGCAGCAGCCATGGAGGACGAAATGCCTAAGACTCTGTGAGTCTGGGGCAGCGATGAGGGGGGCGGGATGGTGATCGTCCCGGAGCGAGCCTTCGGCTCTGCGCCGCTCCCCAGCCTATTGTTCCCCGTGGACGCCGCGTTATCAAGGTTACTCTCTCTGGCGCTCACCTGGATGTCTAGGGACCGACACCCAGGCAGTGAGAACCAAATGGAAGGAGATGGGGCTCAGCCTCTAAATTAGTCCGTACACCTAACTGCCCCTACAGCCTGGCCTTTGGCCTCGTCCCGGGCCCTCGGCGGCCTTCGGCCTGGAGAAGAGACTTTCATTCAAACCTCTTTTTAGAACTCGGCGAGCCTTTTTGTCCCATGCTTTCTTTCTCTCCTGCATCCCTTCCCCCGCTTCTTGATTAACCTATTCTGATTTTACAACCGTCTCGCTTTCATTTTACTTTGATTTTCTCCAGATACTCTTCCTTTCATTTTCTTTTCATTGATAAGAATTTTTGTCTTGAAAATCCGTGTACTCATTTTCAGGGGTGTAAACTTTATTCTCGCAGTTGCCAACTGGGAAAAAGTCAATTGTTTTTTCTTAAACTTTGGCTCTTTTTCTGTGGCAACCCCCCATCCCCGATCAAAAAGCCCCAAATCGGACCCCTAAGGATTTTGAAACTGCTTTTTTAAAATGGAACTCTCACCCGGAGGTATATATCAACTGAGGGGAAGTGGATTTAATGCTCTTTTATCTTCGCTTGCTACTTTTGTGATTGACATGTCGTTGAAGGAGCGGGGAGTTTTTAATAAAGCAACAATTGATAAGTACCTTAACTAAAATATTTAGTCACCTCTGAATTTTTGTAGTGTTAAGTGGTTTTAGTTTGGGATCATTTCTTTGTAGCGTAGCTTTCCCCCCGCCGCAGGCATTCTCCTTTGTTTTTCGAAGTACTATCCGATGAGGTGATCCTGCCTTTGTTACTCTTCTCGAAAATAAGAAAAAGCCCAATTTTTGACGTAGCTTTCTTATTTTTATTCTTCGAATACTGGCAATTTGAGAACCCTCTGCATTAAAAAAAAATACACTCTTAGGTTTCTTTTTGCAACTCTGCATATTATAGTTGTTATGAAATACAATGTAGTCAATTATTTTTTTAGCGCCAAAAAATAGTTTTGTTATGTAATCTATGAGAAATATAGTCACTCTTTTCTTAATAAATAAGTACAATTTTTTGCTATTTTATCTCATGTTAGTGCCCTTTAGTACTAGGATGCAGCAATTAGCACATGACTTTTGTTTTTTGAAAAATTGTATCTGTAGATGAATACTCCCTGGGGAAAAAAAAATCATTAACCCCATAGAGTTTATGGAACCCTTTTTTCCCTTTTGTCTCTTCACTACAAGTATGATATCCAACAGCATACTGAATTAAGAAACTGCCTGTCTTTTTTTATATTATGATGTCTTCAAGATTCTTATTTCAAAATTTTTAATTTCAGAAACTGCCAAAAATAATCTGAGAACTTAACCTTTTTAGTATGTTGATTTGGGAATATCAAATAATGAAGACAACTTCCGCTTTCCCAGGTCAGTCTACAGAAACATGCAGTACTAGTCTGGGGACAGAGGACCAGCCATTGTGGGAGAATTAATGAAGGAAGTTTTATTCAACAAATACTTGCGTTTGCTGTTAAGCCTTTCATGTGCTTGTTTAATCCTCATCAGAATTCTGCAGTAAATGTGTCCATTTTGCATTTGAGGAAAAGCTGAGATTAGAATTTAAGTAAGTCATCCCAAGTCATACACCTTTTTGTTCATGAGCCTGCCACTTTGCAGTCCTCAGCTTTGACTCACATTTATGACTGATTTTGCCTTGTATACTACCAGAACACCACATCCAAGAATCTTCCCCAAGTTGTCCATACTTTAACATTTCCTAATATCTCCTCCCTTGCTTCTACCTTTCTCAACCAAAGCTCCCATTCTTCCAGTCAAACCAATCCTGATTAAATATGAGTAGGTACTCATCCCTAAGTTTTGCCAGCAACGTTTTTACTTTTAATACAAAATGTTTGTGTGAATAACCTTCGGAGTCAGAGACTCTTAATATGTTCTTGGCAATGTCTGATCCATGGTAAGTGATCAATAAAATTGTTTTAAAAACGGGTATAGTTTCAAGCAGTGAATCAAGGTTTACTCATTCTTGAGGGTAAGATACAGTCTGAATTTCAGTATTGCCTGTGTACCTAAATGGCTCAGAGGAAATACCTTCATTTGCCCCAAATGCGTGTTCAGCACTGCCTCTTTGGAGACCGCCAGGATTCAGTTTCTTGTCAGCAGTACTCTGGAAATGGTACAGTTTACCCTTGAACAATGCAAGGGTTAGGAGCTATAGCCCTTGAGCAATCAAAAATCCATGCAGAACTTTTACAGTTGGGCCTCTGCATCTGTGGATTCAACCAATTGTGGATTGTGTAGTACATATTTAGTGGAAAAAAATACATGTACATGAATGAATGGATCCACGCAGTTCAAACCCATGTTGTTCAAGGGTCAACCATATTGTGAGAAGCGATTTGATTCGGGATACATTTTGAAAATAAAGCTACAGGAATTGCCAGTGGTTTGATGTTGAATGTGAGAGTGAAGTCGACAATAACTTTAATTTGCAAATGCGTAATTATCAGTCATCTAGAATGTTAGTTTGTTGCAAAATAAAAATGAGAACTGCCTTGAGAGCCTGAATGTCTTAGTAAGTCTTCAGGGCATGTTTGCGTGTGCTCTGTTGTGTCAGACTCTGTGACCCCATGGATTGTAGCTTGCCAGGCTCCTCTGTCCATGGGATTGTCCAGGCAAGCATACTGGAGCGAATTTGTCTCCCATCTCCCTTATCTTTTGCATTGCATACTGATTCTTTACCTCTGCGCCACCTGGCAAGTTTTTTCTTCAGACTGATTTGTTTACAATTGGCCCTTTGTATCCACTGATGTGAAACCCTCAATATGACAAGCCAAATGGAAGAAACTTGGGCATCCATGGGTTTTGGTATCCATGGGAAGAGGCAGGTCCAAGAACCAATCCCTTCAGAGTAACAAGGGATGGATGACTGCATATGGTCTGATATCCAAGTGAAGGAGATGCCAACTAATAAAGGATTTCTGCTATCATGCAGCGGTCTTTTGTGAAGAAGAGACAGTTGTTACAAGGTTATGATGCTGGCATATAATATTTATATTATGTGCCACATGGCTCTTACCAAGTTCCATCCTCAGCTTCAATGGAGCTTGCTAGATTGTTCATGGAGAGATTAGATACCATCTGGCAAGAGCAGAATCATCTCCCCAACACATGAGAAAAGAACAGACACTGGCCTGCACCCATTTTATCCTCCTCTGCCTGTCCAGCCCATCATGGCAGCAAAAGGTGTCCCTCCTCCCATCAGAAGCAAACCCCAGGTAAAGGACTTGGATGTAAAGGAAACCAGAATATTGTCTTGAGCTGCAGATACTTTGGGGGTTCGCAGGCAGCTCAGATGGTAAAGAATCTACCTGCAATGCAGAAGACCTGGGTTTGGTCCCTGGGTCAGAAAGATCCCCTGGAGAAGGAGATGGCAACCCACTCCAGTATTCTTACCTGGAGAATCCCATGGACAGAGAAGCCTGGGAGGCTACAGTCCATGGGGTCACAAAGAGTCAGACACTACTGAGCGACTAATACATACATAGTATGTAAAACAAGTATTTACTGTTGTACATAATTCCTTTTTTAATTGAGATATAATTGATACACTGTATTATATAAATTACTAGTGTATAATTTTAAAGGTTATACTCCATTTATAGTTATAAAATATATTGCTATTTTAATATAAAATGTTGACTATATTTCCTGTGGTGTACAATATATCCTTGTCATAATTTCATAATTAGTAAGAGACATACACCTCTACCCCTGAACTAGAATAACTCCAGCAAAATGGATTAATTTTCTATCACATTGCAAATATTCAAAAATAATTCTAAGAGAATACAGTTACCTCTTTTAAATTTTTATTTTTTTATTGGAGTATAATTGCTTTACAGTGTTGTGTTAGTTTCTGCTGTACAGCCGAGTGAATCAGCTACAGTTATCTCTTTAACAAGTATTTATAGAGCACCTAGAATTTTCCAGGCAGAGTTCTAAGTAGTAGATATGAATGAAAATATGTCTCTACTCTTATGAAATTTATCATTAGATTAAAACCTATTTATTCATGTTTTTCACTCAAATTTTCAGAGGCTTCATATCAAATTCTACATTTTTATACAATGATTGTGGCTCAAAACAAACCCAATACAGCATTCTGCCTTGCAGATTTTTCTTTGTAAGTTAAATTTTCCAGAGCTGTACTAATAAATACTTAAAGTGTTTTAGATTCTAGTGTTATAACTATTTGAACTTAATATCACCTTAAAATAATGTATATGTTAAATTGACATGAAGTCCTATCCCAGAGCTGTCAAGTTTTTACTGGCATTGATGACTTTTTCCATTGAAACGTCTCAGGTAACTTTATTTTGAAAAATTTAAAACCTATGGAAATGTAGCAAAAATAGTGCATTTAAGACTTAGATACCTTTCATGTGGAATTACCAATTGCTAATAGCCACATTTGCTGGACCATTTGAGAAAACATCAATACATTTAGGGCTTAAATAAATTTAAAAATTGGGGCATTCTCTTATATAACCACAATATAATTTTCATACTAAGGAAACTACATTGATAGAGTGTTTTTAACCAATACAAAGTTCATATTTTATCCAGTTGCCTAAGGAGAACATTTACTTTGCAGTTTTGTATGAGATTGGTGCATGATCTCAGAGGTGATGTTATAAATATCAACATGACATACTTCAATCTAGGCTGTTAACAAGAAGTTCATGGAACACCTAGAAAAGGATATTTTAATGTTTTTGAATAAAAAGCATCTTGAAAAACTATAACTACATAAATGTAAGAAATGTACATTTTGGTTTAGTAGTCTATTCAACATGGTGACAAGAAATCTTGGCTTTCAGCTGCTCCAGAATCAATTTTGGTATCCATCAGAATTTCTTTAAATGCATTGCTGCAAAAAAATTTAAGCATGAAAGGAATTTGATTTTAAGAAAAAGATAACTGGGGCCATACTCTTATCTGTGAAGTGTTTCTCTGTGAATAAATCCACTTGTTACCTATCACTTTGTCTCACTGAGTTCTTTCCGCAGTGAGACATCAAGAAGCTGAGCTTCATTAGGTCCTTGAACCAGGCCCACTTGGAGGTTAGAGCTGGGAAATGAATGAGATACACATGCCCAAGAGTTTGCACTGATACTTCCAATTCTAGTCTGATGCTACAGAGTTCATTCTGTTCTTTCCCCTCTCTGTATTTGTAACTCCATTCTCCCAACTGTGAAGAACTTGGCTTCTATTGCCAGTATATATATTCCCAGTATATTCACTTATTTGCTCAGTCTTAGAATTTCAAAAAGTAGTTTCAGAATTGTTCAATCATGCTTCCTTAAAAATATATATATATACAGAGAGAGAGGACACTTTCAGAATTTGGAGGAAGTTTATGGAACCTGGCTTAGAAAATGTTCAGGAAAGAGAGACAACTGTCAGGCCCACAGTTCTAATCAAGCTATAGACTATCCCAGAAAGCATACTCCTACCACATACAGTGAGGGCCTGGTATTACAACTTCAACTTCCACTGGACATGGGACTCTGCTGCTGTTTGCCACCAAAGTGGATTCTCTTCCGTTTCTGCTTCTAACCCCTGTCTTTGTCTTCTGTGTTCAGGGCTGGTATCTCTAATATGACCTCAGTTCAGTTTAGTCGCTTAGTTGTGTCCGACTCTTTGCGGCCCCAAGAATCGCAGCACGCCAGGCCTCCCTGAGTTCAATCAGCCAACTCCCGGAGTTCAATCAGACTCACGTCCATCGAGTCAGTGATGCCATCCAGCCATCTCATCCTCTGTCGTCCCCTTCTCCTGCCCAGCATCAGGGTCTTTTCCAATGAGTCAACTCTTCGCATGAGGTGGCCAAAGTATTGGACCTAGCCCAGATCATATGTGTGGTAGACTATATAACCATATTTAGCCTTTCATCTTTTGAAGAAGAGTCAGGCTTTGCCATAGGGTAAAGATTTCTCTAAATGTAGGAAGATGTTTGGCAGCCTTGAAAGAAAAAAAACAACATATGTAACTTAAATCTGCTGTTAATAGGAAATCCTTAGCTTCAGAAACAGAATAATATGTGACAAAGTATGGGATAACCAAAGAAACTTGTTTTATAAAATTGAGACTGTTACATATGTTAACTTAAGGTTTATTGTAATGGTGTCAAAGGTTGAGAAAAAGTTGTTTGTGTAACTTGCTCTGAAGAGACTTAATAAACAGCTGTGTGAAGTTAATTGATAAAGGCTCCAGGAATTTACATTATATAGCTGGCCACATTAAATAGATATTTAATGCTTTTTATAGTAGCTTTTATTATTAGCTATCTTCAAACTAGGAAAATCACTTAGAAATTTTGAGTTTCTGAGAAAAAATTTGATAAATTTTTTCTGAGAAAAATCTTGAAGTTTTGCAGAGTAAATGACAGACTCCAGGTTCCCTACATACTGTCAGTTTATCACTGGATTACCTAGCTTTAGCAAAGTAGATGTTAGAATTAAATTTTCAGAAGAGCCATTTTTTTCCCTTAGACATATGCAATCCTTAGGGTTTTTTATAGGCACATGAGTTGGGTAAAAATAGACAGTGAAGAGTTAAAGAGATGGTTCAGAGTTTTCACCTTCACCCTTCCCTCAATGTTAATATCTTACATAACCATAGTATGATTATCAAAACTAAGAAGTTAATAGATTGGTACAATACTATTAACTGCAAGTTTTATTACTGTTTTCCCCAGTTTTCCCACTAATGTCCTTTTTCTATTCCAACATCTAATCCAAAATACATTGTGTTTAGTTGTCATGTCTCTTTACTTTCCTATAATATGTGAGGAGATATCTTTCATTGTAGCACTTATGAAGGGTACTGATCTGTGTCATTTCAGTTCAGTCGCTCAGTTGTATCCAACTCTTTGCGACCCCATGGACTGCATGCAGCACGCCAGGCTTCCCTGTCCATCACCAACTCCTGGAGCTTACTCAAACTCATGTCCATTGAGTCAGTGGTGCCATCCAACCGTCTCATCCTCTGTTGGCCCCTTTTCCTCCTGCCTTCAATCTTTCCCAGCATTAGGGTCTTTTCTAACGAGTCAGTTCTTCACATCAGGTGGCCAAAGGATTGGAGTTTCAGCTTCAGCATCAGTCCTTGCAATGAATATTCAGGACTGATTTCCTTTAGGATCAACCGGTTGGATCTCCTTGCAGTCCAAGGGACTCTCGAGTCTTCTCCAACACCACAGTTAAAAGGCATCAATTCTTCAGTGCTCAGCTTTCTTTACAGTCCAAGTCTCACATCTATACATGACTACTGGGAAAACCATAGCTTTGACTAGACGGACCTTTGTTGGCAAAGTAATATCTCTGCTTTTTATTATGCTGTCTAGGTTGATCATAGCTTTCCTTCCAAGGAACAAGTGTCTTAATTTCATGGCTGCGGTCACATCTGCAGTGATTTTGGAGCCCAAAATAATAGTCTGTCACTGTTTCCATTGTTTCCCTGTCTATTTGCCTTGAAGTGATTGGACCGGATGCTGTGATCTTATCTCCACTGTATAGTGACTACCTTTTTTCTCAACATACCCTGTCAGAATTGAGTCACTAAGAGTTGCCCACACTCAAGGAGAGGGAAATTAAGCCTCACTTCATAAAGGGAGGTGTATCAAAGAATTCTTACCCGTAACATTATTACTAAGGTGTTTTAATGATGATTTCCCTCATTTCTTATACATTTATTAATCAGAATTCTGTAAGAAAAAGCGATTTCTCACCCCCTCGCTAATCTAGGATTCAGTCAAGGATTATTCATTGTAAATATTAAGTTGTCAGTGTCTTTTAAGTCCCTCTTAATCAAAAGTAGCCTTCCTTTTTACTTTTTTTTTTTTAAGGAGGGTAATCTTTAAGATATCAAGTAAGTCACCTTATATAATATCCCAGATCTGAATTTGTGTAATTGTTTTATATGCCCAATATCCTGTAAACTTAGATCTGAATTTAAGCTTAGCTAAATTCAAGTTAGATCTTTCTGACTTGAATATTTCGTATATGATATTGTATAATTCATATTGTGTACACAATGTGTCATTGTTCGTTCATAACATGATTTAAAGTTTGATCACAGGGTCAAAGTGGCCTAGAGATCTCACTTTTTTCTTTTATTTTTTTATTGAAGGATAATTGCTTTACAGAATTCTGTTGTTTTCTCTCAAACCTCAACATGAATCAGCCACAGGTATACATATATCCCCTGCCTTTTGAACCTCCCTCCCATCTCCCCATCCCACCCCTCTAGGTTGATACAGAGCCCCTGTTTTAGTTTCCTGGGCCATATAGCAAATTCCCATTGGTTATCTATTTTACATATGGTAATGTAAGTTTCCATGTTATTCTTTCCATACATCTCACCCTCTCCTCCCCTCTCCCCATGTCCATAAGTCTATTCTCTGTGTCTCCATTGCTGCCCTGTAAATAAATAAAATTTTTCTATATTCCGTATGTGTGTGTTAGAATATAATATTTATCTTTCTGACTCACTTCACTCTGTGTAATAGGATCTAGGTTCATCCACCTCATCAGAATGGACTCAAATGAGTTCCTTTTTATGGCTGAGTAATATTCCATTGTGTATACGTACTACAACTTCTTTATCCATTTATCTGTAGATGGACATCTAGGTTGCTTCCATGTTCTAGCTATTGTAAATAGTGCTGCAATGAACAATGAGATACATGTGTCTTTTTCAACCCTGGGTTCCTCAAGGTATATCCCTAGCAGTGGGATTGCTGGGTCATATGGTGGTTTCAGTCCTAGTTTTTTTAAGGAATCTCACTACCATCTTCCATAGTGGCTGTATCAATTTATTTTCCCACCAACAGTGCAAGAGTGTTCCCTTTTCTCCACACCCTCTCCAGCATTTATGGTTTGTAGACTTTTTGATGATGGCCATTCTGACCGGTGTAGAGTTCTCACTTTTAAGGTGAGTTTTCCCTTTGCATATGTTAAGTAATCTATGTGACATCTTAGGCACCCTGCACATATGCATTTTCTTACCAGCCTTTCACCTAAGTTTTACATCTATTGATGGTTCATGCCTGAATCAATGATTTCAGTAGAGCTTACACATCGTTAATTTAATGCTGTCTGTCTACAATTATTGTCTGGCATTTTTCTGTAAAGGAATTGTTCATTGTTCTTAAGACTTGGCACTTCTATCTTTGCCATTTTAGCCTATTCCTATGCCTTCATAATAAGTATTCAGTAGTCTGTTGAATGGGTAAATGGAAGGAAGGAATTGAATCCACGCTTTCTGGCACGTATAGGTGTTTTATTTTTCTGGGGAGAGGGTCCGTACCTTTCATCACATTCCCTGAAGGATTCTTAGCAGAAGAATTAAGACATCTATAGTTGTTGGGAGACTACATTCTCTGATTTCAGAAGTAATAAAACTAACATACCTGAGGTAATCTCATTTCAAAATCCCATTTTGAATATTTATAAACCCTTAGATAAGGATAATCCTCCTCTCCCCAAAAAAGTAAGGATCATCCCAGTCATGTTGTCTTGTAATACATTATTTACAGTAATTTTGTTAGTCACCAACTTATATTATCTGTTAAAAGTCTCTCCTAGAATCTTTCTACTCCCTTTCTGCTTCCACTCATCAGTGATATTCATTAAAAGGCTTCCCTTTATTTTGTGAGCATGTATAACAGTTCGATAGTGATTGATTCATCTTTCAAAAATATGTTTACTGTCTAAACCAAAGTATACCTCAATTGGACACTTTTAGGACAATCATGTGAATTAAACATTGAGGAAATTTTATTTAATGTTCTCAGTAATACTGTAGAAGGAGAATACTTGCAGAGTTTTCTAGGATTGATTGTATGAATTGTTCTACATGTCAAATGATTCATTTGAGAGATTTTAGGCATATCTTCCTAAGGTAAGCCTATAAACTTAAAGCAACAAGTTTTATTTGTGCAACCTGCACTAAAAACAGATACTTACTAGTTTCCCTCTACTAAACTGTCTAGTATATTTGTAAGTAACATATATTACATCTGTTTTGTAAGAGATTTTGAAGTTTTCAAACTTTTATAAGTTCCTAAATAGTGTAGTACACAGCAAAGATCTGCCTATTCCCCCAATTCATTGTTCAGTATTCAACTTTAAGAACTGATTTAAAAGAAGCAAATTTTAAGTGGTGAATTGTTTTTCTTTGTGTTTCAGATACGTTGGTAACCTTTCCAGAGATGTCACAGAAGCTCTAATTCTCCAGCTCTTTAGCCAGATTGGACCTTGTAAAAACTGCAAAATGATTATGGATGTAAGGGTATTTTACTTAGTTAACTTTCTTCTTTTTTTTGTTTTAAATACATTCTTTAAATCCATTATTTCCAGGATCTCTTAAATTGGTTTATACAGTCTAAATTCATAAAGGTTTCAGTAAATTTGTAGTAAGTCCATTTTGGCCACCAAGTTTGTTTGACTCAGTAAAGAGAGACTAGATCTAATCATTTCCAAAACAGATGAGAACTATATGTGGGACTCTTGTTTTAAAATGTATTGAGGCATCAGAATTGTTTGTTTTCTATGTGGTGTCAGTTGATTGGCAAATCTAGAAATTCAGTTATTAATTAAAATAGGAAATTAGGCAAAAGAAATAATAGACTTTGATACTGTGAAGATGTTTTAAACTTTATTTTTAAAGGTCACAATTCAAGTTTTTCTTGAATTGTGGCAGTGCCCATTCATCAGACTTTTTTTTTTTTTTTTAAAAACAAGCATGTAGATTTTTATTTTGTATTGGGTTAGAGCCGATTAACAAACAATATTGTGATGGTTTCAGATGAACAGTTGAAGGGACTCACCCATACGTAGTATACATGTATCCCTTCTCCCCCAAACTCCCCTCCCAAGGGATACAGATGTTTTAGACATAAGTCTTAATCAGTACTTGGACTCTAAGTAGATGTAGATAACTGAATCTGCATACTGAGGCTGTTTTGCTTCAGTGGGGAGAAATGTTTCTTGATTTTATTTATACCTAGAGTTCATGGTTACAGCAAAGGGGGCTTATCTTGGGGAGATGGGTGTGGGCTTATTAAAGAATTGCTTGCAGGAGATCCAGAGCTTTTGCCCCAGGGTAGAGGAGTCAGAGTTTTCACTTTATACTGGAAGAGACAGTAATGAGGAACAGGACTGAACTTGGCACAACCCAATCTATACTGGAATGTTGATATTATACACATGACTCTAAGGCTGCTGCTGCTGCTAAGTCGCTTCAGTCGTGTCCGACTCTGTGCGACCCCATAGATGGCAGCCCACCAGGCTCCCCCTGTCCCTGGGGTTCTCCAGGCAAGAACACTGGAGTGGGTTGCCATTTCCTTCTCCAATCATCAGACTTTAATATATAGAAAAAACATCAATTCACTCATGTAATCGGTATTAATCCTGAGTCATAATATGTGTAAAAAGGCAGCTTCAAATTCTCTTGATGAGAAAAACAGTACTAAAGAGAAATCCTTTTATCCCATGGTCTTTCCTGCATTTAAACGTTTAGTTTTTGTTTCTCCAGGAAAGAAAGTCATGTATGTATCAGTATCTACTACTTTCTCTTCTACTATATTCCAGTTTAATGTTTTTTACCTTGGTATTTTTAAAAGTAATTATTTAGCCAGTTGGCTTTGGTTTGTTGTCTTGTATTTTAAAATGTCAAAACTTTTCTCCTAATGTGGCAGAGTCACCCACACATAATACAGATGGATTCAACGATGTTTTTATTCTTTACACTCTTCTGAAGTGTTCTGTTAATCATATTTAATATCTGTATGCCTTTGGATAATGAATGAAAGATTCCCATACCCATAGAGAAAGATAAGAGGGAGAGAGAAAGGGAAATGATGGAGAATTTAAAACCAGTCTTTCCTTCCTCTGGGTCTCCTTCCTTATCTTAGTAATAGCATTTACTAAATGTTTACTGCCTATCATTTTTATACTGATGCCTCATCAAAAATACTAAATAGAAACATTACAAAGCAAATGTTATTCCTGTTTAATATATACAAAAATGAGGCAAAGCAAGGATGTAAACCCAGATTGATCTATTCTCTCCATAGGTCTATAGGGTGCTATTCTCTCTCTGTCTAGGTCTTTCTCAATTTTCTGGTAAAGATCGCTAGCAAAATGTTAGTGACTGCTGCACCTACAGAAAAAGACTAGCTAGGGGAGCCTCTACCGCTTTGTATAAATTGGACTTTGGTCACTCAAAGACTTAGATTCACTACTCTTTCTCCTGCTTATCATTATTTTATTATTATTAAAGTCTAAATTCCAGTCTGTTCACATCACACTGTTGGACTGATGTTCATATTTATTAATTTTATACTCCCTAGAGTATGAATTGGGAGAAGGCAATGGCACCCCACTCCAGTACTGTTGCCCGGAAAATCCCGTGGATGGAGGAGCCTGGTAGGCTGCAGTCCGTGGGGTCGCAAAGAGTCAGACACGACTGAGTGACTTCACTTTCACGCATTGGAGAAGGAAATGGCAACCCACTCCAGTGTTCTTACCTGAAGAATCCCATGGACGGAGAAGCCTGGTAGGCTGCAGTCCGTGGGGTCGCACAGAGTCGGACACGACTGAAGCGACTTGGCAGCAGAGTATGAATTGGAGAAGGAATACTCCAGTATCCTTGCCTGGGAAATCCCATGGACAGAGGAGTCTGGCAGGCTACAGTCCATGGGATCACAAAGAATTCAATGTGACTGAGTGACTAAGACTTTAGAGTACAAAGGATGATAATGCATATGCTTAGAGTTTTTTTTTTAATCTAAAAAGTAGTTTTTATTTTTCTGGACACAAGTGAAATGAACATTCTTATTTATTTGATTGCCATATTCTTACGTGTAAGCCACTTTTTTAACCAGTTTTCTGATTCTGATGCCTGTCAACATGGATCTTGGTAGTAGAACTCCCACTAAGAATAGCATTAGTTTGAATTAACACTTATATATTCTCTAATGCTTTTAAAAATAAATAATGGATAGTTTCAATGTCATCAATTTGGTGGTTGCCTCTTTACCCTAAAATTCTTTGAAATCATTGCCAGGGACATTTTTTTTTAACTGTTGTGCATGAAATAAAATGGCATATTTCTTTATTTTATTATCGTTCTAGTCTTTTGAATTAGTTTCTTATTTTAACAATTCTGCTTGGGCAATTATGGAAAGAATTGTAAAATGGACTATGAAGCCATTTGGTGTTTTACACCAAGAGGTGTGAAAACACTGGGTATTTTTTCTACTTCCTTGTAAGAAAACACCCAGGCTTTGCCTGTCATCAGGCTTCAACTACTTCGATCACCAACAGAAGAGAGGAGAGAGTTTCCTTCTGGTTGCACTGCACAGTGGCTTACAAGATCTTGGTTCACCAATCAGGGATTGAACCCGTGCCCCCGTAGTGGACTCATGGAGTCCTAACCACTGAACCACCAGGGAATTCTCAAGAATTTTTATTTTTAAAGGCCTTCTAAGCAGGCAAAAATTTTGATGTCATAAAGTGCACGTTCTAAAACCTATTTTAAAACTTTACTTATCTGAAAATGTCTTCAGTTTTTAGAGTGTATTTACTTCTATTTTAATAATAGGTTTAAGAAGGTTAATTAGAAGGTTTAGTCATTAATAAAAGATTAAATTACATATAGTATATAATACAAGCTGTTGAAGACGATAGCTTTCTATAAAAATAGTTATTTTTTGTTGTTGTTGTTTACTGTCTTATCTTAAACATTTACTTGCAGAACAGCCCCTCATTCTCCATGGCCTGATACTGAGCTATATAAAACTTTGTATAGTTTTAAAGTAAGGAGAGTATATAAAGCATAAAACTGACTTTTGTGTCTCTTCTTCAACAGACAGCCGGAAATGATCCATATTGTTTTGTGGAGTTTTATGAGCATCGTCATGCAGCTGCAGCACTCGCTGCTATGAATGGGCGGAAGATAATGGGTAAGGTAAGCTATCGTAATTAAAGAAGGTGACATGCACTGGAAAATTCTAAGTTGTAAAAGGTTTTATTTCCATTTTAGAAGCATCGTATTTGTTTTACAGAAAACGATCACAACTAATATTAAAAAGATGGGGTAAAGCTTTTAGAGTATATGTTTATGTTAGTATTCTTCATGGTTCCTTGCATATGGTAAATACTGAAGTAACTGTTGAATTACTAGGCTTTATTGAAATATATAGGAATGCTGACTACTAATGGGGAAGAATAAAAGAAAAAAAATTTATTGGTACTTTAGGCAAGTTCAGTTCAGTCACTCAGTCGTGTCTCTTTGTGACCCCATGAATCGCAGCACGCCAGGCCTCCCTGTCCATCACCAACTCCCAGAGTTTACCCAAACTCATGTCCGTCGAGTCGGTGATGGCCGTCCAGCCATCTCGTCCTCTGTTGTCCCCTTCTCCTGCTGCCCCCAATCCCTCCCAGCATCAGGGTCTTTTCTTATGAGTCAACTCTTCGCATGAGGTGGCCAAAGTATTGGAGTTTCAGCTTCAGCATCAGTCATTCCAGTGAACACCCAGGACTGATCTCCTTTAGGATGGACTGGTTGGATCTCCTTGCAGTCCAAGGGACTCTCAAGAGTCTTCTCCAACACCACAGTTCAAGAACATCAATTCTCCTGCGCTCAGCTTTCTTCACAGTCCAACTCTCACATCCATACATGACCACTGGAAAAACCATAGCCTTGACTAGACGAACCTTTGTTGGCAAAGTAATGTCTCTGCTTTTGAATATGCTATCTAGGTTGGTCATAACTTTCCTTCCAAGGA
>NW_011494787.1:1515016-1541232 GCF_000754665.1 Bison bison bison
GATTTTGGAGCCCAAAAAATAAAGTCTGACACTGTTTCCCCATCTATTTCCCATGAAGTGATGGGACCAGATGCCACAATCTTTGTTTTCTGAATGTTGAGCTTTAAGCCAACTTTTTCACTGTCCTCTTCCATTTTCATCAAGAGGCTTTTTAGGTCCTCTTCACTTTCTGCCATAAGGGTGGTGTCATCTGCATATCTGAGGTTATTGATATTTCTCCCGGCAGTCTTGATTCCAGCTTGTGCTTCTTCCAGCCCAGTGTTTCTCATGATGTACTCTGCATAGAAGTTAAATAAGCAGGGTGACAATATACAGCCTTGACGTACTCCTTTTCCTATTAGGAACCAGTCTGTTGTTCCATGTCCAGTTCTAACTGTTGCTTCCTGACCTGCACACAGAGTTCTCAAGAGGCAGGTCAAGTGATCTGGTATTCCCATCTCTTTCAGAATTTTCCACAGTTTTTTGTGATCCACACAGTCAAAGGCTTTGGCATAGTCAATAAAGCAGAAATAGATGTTTTCTGGAACTCTTGCTTTTTCGATGATCCAGCAGATGTTGGCAATTTGATCTCTGGTTCCTCTGCCTTTTCTAAAACCAGCTTGAACATCAGGAAGTTCACGGTTCACGTATTGCTGAAGCCTGGCTTGGAGAATTTTGAGCATTACTTTATTAGTGTGTGAGATGAGTGCAATTAGGCAGATTAGTTGAATGTTAATAGAGAAGTTATGTATGGTTAGGATTTGTTATTTGCAGAACTGTACATTAAAAAATAAATATTTAAGGGAAAAATGAAATAATTCTGAGATTATGTCCTTTCTACATTTTTCCTAATGTTAAAAAAGCCTTTTCTCAAAAAAAAAAAATGATAACAATGATAACAGATGGTAATGATTTTTTTAATGTCCTTACTTAATGAAACAAAGTTGCTAATTCTTTTTTTAAAAGTATTGAAATTTTGACCAGAAAATTTTGAATGCGTCTTGTCAGACAAATACCATTGTATTCATAGATGCAAATCTTGTAACACCTGATTATGACCTTTATTTTTATGAAATATAAATGTAGAAAAAATTTTTTTAGGAGGTCAAAGTGAATTGGGCAACAACTCCCAGCAGTCAAAAGAAAGACACAAGCAGTAAGTATATTTTATACTCTTTGAACTTTTGTGTTTATTGTACATAGTAGTTTTCTTGTAAACATATAAACATCATGCATTTGCAGTAATGTTTTGATCGTTATCCTAAGATATGATTGACTGTGTTTGTGTTAATAAATTTAAGAACAAATCTAATCTTTGTCATCAGGTAGTACCGTTGTCAGCACACAGCGTTCACAAGGTAATTGTATCTTCTTAAACATAAAATGAAATCTCTTGAAAGGGTATTCACTAACCACCTGAAGTTTTTTTGTTTGATGTTGGGGGGAGCGGGGAGGGAGGGATCGTATTTCTATTTGTCTCTCTGGCAATATTTTTCCCCCCTTTTCCCAGTGTTGACCAAGTGTGGCTTGTCCGCTACTTGGGTGCTATTTCAAGTTCTCTGATTCCCCCCTTGGTAGCAGCTGATGCCTTAGAAATACTTCACCACTGAAGGGCAAGATACCCTGTTTCCTTGAGGTCAAGTTCTGTGCTTCATACCCAGATCTTCTTATTGCTTGAGTTGCACTTGAAACTGTGTCTTCCAAATGGCAACCTAATATGTTGCTTAAGGCCTGCCAAGTAGGGGTAACTTTTCTTTCCAGATATACTTTGTCAGAATTGATGTGTATGTCCATTTGAAGTGTTGATCCAACTATTTTGTATATTTAAAGTGTTTCTTTTTTTTTTTTTTGAGCATTGTCTTTTTAAGAAAACTTCATATATGGGATCATTATTTCTCTCCAGTGCTTTTTTAATGACTCTGATATAAAGTGAAGGGATTACTGTTTTCATTCTGTTGCCTTCAGTCTTAGTTCACTTGCACATGGATTCACATAAACTGAATGGTGTAATGTCTGGGCAACCAAAACTGTTGGCTTTTGAGAAAACTCAAATACTTTAACATCAAACTGTTGCAATGCAAGGTATTTCTTTGATTGTTCTTCACAAAATATGGTTAAACCAAGTATATCGCATAGCTAGCTTCAGTAAACTGTCTTAACTGAGGCAAATCTAGCCTAATAACTCATAATACCACTATTTTTATTTGTAAAGATTTAATGTAGTGGTAAACTGAATAAATGTGAATAATTACTATTAGAATGGTAAATAAGTCATTTATTTATATATATATATATATTTTTTTTTTTTGCAAAACTTGTTATATATTAATAGTTTATTTTGGCCAGTATTATAATTGGTTATAAGTAGAAATGTAACTGTCAGTCTCCCATTAGATATATCATAGGAGAATCTTTCCTGTATTGTCACCTTGATTCATTATTCATTATGTTTAAAACTGATAGAATTTGTCTAGATATAGGATAGTGTTTTACTTATACTTTATTGTAATACATAAATTATTTTAAGAATACTTTATTGAATAGATCTTAGAATTTTTTTAAATTCTAAAATTGTATTTTTCTTTTCAATTCCCCTTCCTTTCCCCTATAAGATCATTTCCATGTCTTTGTTGGTGATCTCAGTCCAGAAATTACAACTGAAGATATAAAAGCTGCTTTTGCACCATTTGGAAGAATATCGTAAGTAACAGAGGATAAATTTTAAAATGCTTTTAATTAGAAACAATCATATAGAAGTAATTTGAAAATCTGTTGTGAATGTTTTTGGACATAAATTTTGACACTTGAATGTAATGTATTAATATTTACTTGAATAAATGTATTGTTTAGAGCCTATTCAAGTAGTTAACAGCCAAAGATTATTTTCCCATTGATAAATCTTTGGTCTTCAATTATCTTAAATTTTTTTTTCAATTAGCATTAGTTTTTAAGAGACGAATGTGCTGTCCTGCATCCTGTTTCTTGTATGAGTGTCTTGCTAGCCTGGTCATTATCTTTAGTGAACTTGTGCTGTGACTAAGGAGTTTAGACCCTTTGGCACTTCTATGATACCATGCATTTTCTGTTAATATATTTTAACAAAAAGAAACCTTAATAGTTTAAAAAGCAGTTATTAATGTTAATTCCATTTAACATTTTGTTGTTGTTATTGTTGCTATTAACAACAATAATAATGCCTCTTACTATTTTGTGAAGCACTATATTGCTTGCGTTGTTATTAATTGTACAGTTTAGGCCTGTTATAAATAGCTCACTTGAGTATTCATCATAAAAGAACTTTAATATTTTGAAAAGCATGCCTGTAATAGAGTAAGAATAAGTTGATTATTGCACTTTCTTAGAAGTAATTGTTGAATCTAGAAAACAAAGTTTTTAGAGTTTCTGGTTGCTTTATTATTGGTGTTCCAGCTAGAAAAGTAGAAAAAAGGAAATTCTAGCTTTGATTTAGTTTGATAAACAGACCAACAGCAGAGATGAGAAGGAGACTGGAAAGTAAATGCTGGTGATATTGATGTTGAATTTGGGAATTTTCATTTGAAGAGTTTTAGTTCACTGGTAGGAGGATGAAAATGGATAGTGACCAAAGAATGATCATAAGTAAGGGGCCAACTTTAAAGGCAGTCACAAGATGAGAGTTTATAGGTGGGCTCTTCTTTTAGGTAACATTTTTCTTGATCTCTTAGAACTGACTTTAGGAAAAGTTCTAATTTCTTGATTGTTCTTTTTAGTCTGTTTTAGGGTTTTGACGATGGTTAGCTGGCTTTCAAATATCTAGATTGGATAGTCTTAACCTTTTACCTCTTAAAGGCTTTATAAATTTCTGTATACAAAATTTTGTGCTTGTTTTCATTTTGGTGTGTAGTATCTTTGTAAATTTTATCCACTTTCAGCATAGTCACAGGACTGTAAAGGATTAAAGAACTTTGATCTGTATCTTTGCTACTTCTTCTTTAGAGAATTCTTTCAGATAATATAAGAATCAAGGCTAACATTTCGTAAAACTTAACTTTAAGAAGAAAAGGCTTTTCTAACATTTTAACAGATTAAATGCTATATAATTAAATGTTTAGATTTTGATTGAAGTCGCTTTTCTGAAAGCGTGGATATTTAGTTTAGGGTTAAGATAAAGATTGTTTAACAATTGGTGAGTGTAAGTTAAATGACATCCAAATTTTAGTAATTTCATTACTTTTTAATCAAAAATCAATCATTTCTTTTTGTTAAATATGTTGGTATCATAATTGTAGTCTGTAGGTTTTCTTAGAGTCTACTATGATTACTGATGTATATATGATTTTTTTCTTGATAAGACCTTTAAGTTTTATAATTTTCAGTTGAGATAATGTCTAAGCTTTAGGTTATCCTAAGAGTTAGTGTTTCTAAATTTGAAGGAACCATTTTCAGTTGGTAGCATCACTTCTTGATTTTTTTTTTTTTAATTAAAGGAGATACATTGATAAATACATACATTGAGAGATTCTCATGATAGTCAGGTATTGTCTGTAGATTCTACAACAGTGCTTGATTTATAAAAATTGTGTAGTAAGTGTTGGCCTATTAAAATATTGGGTATAAAAATTACAGCACTTTCTTTCCCTAATTTATACAGCTTAAATTTTTCCTGTTCCTTGAGTTTAGGGTAGTCTAACAGATTTTGCTGTAGAAAAGAATCAGCAACAAATTAAATGCATGTGTACCATAAGTATTTTTACATATTGAGAAGTGACTTGCATTAGTTTTCCTCTTTCACCATCACCTCTTTGTCATTTTGACCCTAAGCACTTAATAAATCACTCCTAAATTTATCAAAATATGCTTATGTATACTTTAATATAAAATTATATTGCATGGCTTTCTGACTTGGGTTTTTGTTGTGAAAGTGCCTGTTTTGTTCATGTGTCCTGAGAGAACAAGCATTGTGACATACCTGGCTAACTTAAAAGCAGATTGCCTGCGAAGCACAATTTGAGTCCAATTTTTTGAGGTATGGAGTTTTAGCTATCATGGCTGGGTTTTTCACTCAATCTCAAATAATAGGGCTCTGGTTATTTTGCAGAGTATCTCTGAAGAATGGACAGAATTGCCCTGGCTAACTACAAGCTACGGTTCACAGTGGATAAATGTTGGCGTGCTTTTTTACTTTCTGACTTTTTAAAATTTTGCTTTTATATCTTGTAGTTTCCAATCAATCTTATATGATTGCTATTTTAGAATTTAGTGTAAAATCTTTTCTTATATAGAATAAGACTAAAGTGTGTGTCTAGTATTTTTCTTCAATAGTTTAACATTTCTGAAAATGTCAAGTTCTCAAAATTTACCCATAGTTCAGAAGGGGGGTGTGAACTGATCTGAGAAAATGAAAAAAATTAATTGATTTAGGGAATATACATCTTTTTCATTCTTTTAGTTTCCAGTTTTCTATTTTAATTTTTTAATGATTAGGTAGTATATAGTGTAAAATAGCAAATTATAAATTGCATGGTTAAAGAAAGCCATTCATTTAGTGTGCCAGTGAACCCTATAAGTTAAGTAATTCATGTGAATAGCTGCTTTTACCATGCTTAATATTTAAAAATGTAAAAACTTTTTGAAGTGGGAGGCAGTTTCTGTAAAATGTATACATATATATTTAAAGTTTTTGATTTGCATGTTTATAAAATTAAGCCTCATTTGTAATACATAATAAATTTTATAGAATAAAAGGTAAATTTGTATTAAAGGTTCATTTTAATGAAGATGAAACATGAAAATGAGTTGTGTATGAAATTCTCGCTTGATATCCAGAGGAGAGTTTGCAAACCTAAACTTCTGATTGTTTCTGATTTCAGAGATGCCCGAGTGGTAAAAGACATGGCGACAGGAAAGTCTAAGGGATATGGCTTTGTCTCCTTTTTCAACAAATGGGTGAGCTCAATAAAAAGTGCATGTGCAATATAAGAAGAAAGAACAAAAATGTTCGTTTCATTTTGATTATTAGTCATTTCTGTCATCTACCATTTGTTCATGTCATGATAATTAGTACTCTTACTAGAGGATACCTTCTTTCTCCTGTTTGGTTATTTAGTCAACGTTTATTTAGCACCTTGGGCTTCGCTGGTGGCTCAGATGGTAAAGAATCCCCTGCAGTGCAGGAGACGGGTTCGATCCTTGGGTCGGGAAGACCCCCTGGAGAAGGGAATGGCCACTCATTCGAGTATTCTTGCCTGGTGAATCCTGTGAACAAAGGGGTCTGGCAGGCTATACAGTCCATGGGCTCATAAAGAGTTGGACACAACTGAGCAGCTAAGCACATGTATTTAGCACCCTGATGCACGCTGCTGTCTATGGGGTCGCACAGAGTTGGACATGACTGAAGCAACTTAGCAGCAGCAGCATGCAAAGTACTGAGAAAATGTTTTCAGAATATAAAAAGTAGAGGTGTTTAAATCATCATCCAAAGATAGGACGGATATTGAGTATCTCATATATATTTGATTTGTTTTCTCCCTGTTTTATATTCCCATGTTAATTTAAAAGTAACTAATAAAATGTTCCAGTGGATGGGAATTTTTCTAAAAAGAGTATATTAATGTATTTGAAAATGTCTCATCATTTCCTTCATTCAGTAAACACTATTGAACATGAATTTGTATAGGCTTGAAGTTTCTGAGTTTTGCAGAGAAAAGGAAGGATAGCATAGTTTCTCAAATGAGAGGTGAAAGGCGGTTATAGAGAAGGAAAGGCTTACATATATGACAGCTGGATAAAATCTTTCGTATGTTCTCCATACAATGTAATACTGTGGTGTTTACAAAAGGAAAATGAATGAGGAACCTCTGTAAGTACTGGTTATGGAAAGATTTCCATGGGAAATTGTCAGGTAAAAAACTTTTTTGTGTAAAAAAGAAGAGATCTCATTATATGTGTATGCGTGGCAGGGGGCAGGGTGGGGGTGATTTCTTTTCCCCCTGCATTCCCCCTGCAGAGATTAACAAGAAACTTGTAAGGTTTCCTGTTTGTGGGGCAGGTAATGAGAGGCACATGGGCAGGAGGGCGAGAAACTTCTAGCTGTACTGTACTATGTGAAGTTTGAACCTTGTACATATATTACTAATTCAAGTAAATAGTTTTTTTAGTGTGATAACTCGAGGTTCCAAACAATTAAATGCAGAGATATCACACTTCTAAAAATATAGGGGTGGATGGTAGGAGAATTTATATGCATTAATCCTGGATTATATACTGAGGCTCCATTAACCTTTAATTTTATTGTATTGCCTCTATGTTACGATTGTTTGC
Source organism: Bison bison bison (assembly GCF_000754665.1). Classification (NCBI taxonomy): domain Eukaryota; kingdom Metazoa; phylum Chordata; class Mammalia; order Artiodactyla; family Bovidae; genus Bison; species Bison bison. Next base: position 1,522,295 of record NW_011494787.1, read on the forward strand.
CAGTGATAAGTGCAAAAATACTGTATTTTTTGTGCAAGAGTCCCTTAGAATGAGCCATTAAAATTTTTGATACTATGAAATGTATTTTAGAAAGGATTTTCTTTAGTAAAGGGAGTATTTGAAATAGGTATCATTTCTTGATAACTTTAGGTGAAATTTATAAGCATCATTTATTGTACCAGTTCCTTCCGAGTTTTTAAAAACAACTGTTTGCAGTTATGCCAACTAGTGTCAAATTATCTTATATTTTCTAGTTTCTGTGTCTGCCTATATTGAAACTAATGTCTGGTTATTCCTCCCTATCCAGATATTCACTATAACAGCCAGCTTGCAGCAGTTTTACTTTTTCAAAATTTACTTTTCAAATAAAAAATCAGCCCTAAAAATGTTAACGTGGCCTTTTTCTTGTTTAATTAATGTCTGTGCTGGGTCTTTATTGGTGCGAGAGGGCTTTCTCTAGTTGTGGAGAGTGGGGGCACAACTCTTTGTTGCGGGCCCTCGAGCACACAGATTTCAGTAGTGTGGCACACAGGCTTAGTTGCTCCACAGCATGTGAAATCTTCCCGGACCAGGGATCGAACCCGTGTCCTCTACATTGGCAGGCGGATTCTTGTCCACTGCGCCACCTGGGAAGTCCTTAACACGGCTTTTAAGTTAAGGCAAAAGAAGGTAGAATGCACCGTAACTGTGTGTCGGCTGTTCACACAGAGGCATTGTATCTTTCGATCACATTCTAACTATCATCTTCCTCTAATGAAGCGAAAGTGTCTTCTAAGAAGCAGGTATTAATCTAAGAGGTCAGGAAAAATCCATATATTAGAAGAAAAATTGCAAATGGTAACGCATATTGAGAGATGAAGATGTAAAAGCTCTGTCATGTATGGTCCCATCTACCAAGTGTAAAAGGAGATGAAAAAATAAAAACTATGAGACAGTAACTAGTTTGTAAAGCTTTACTGTTAATCCCAGCATAATATTTAGGGAAGGTAGAAGAATACCTCATGCACTGAATTGATAGCCACATTTACCTTAAAGGATTGATAAATAGGTTGTCAATGTTTTGTGATACTTGGTGATATAGGTTGAGGTCTTTGGGTGGAGTAAAAACTCACTTTTTTGCATTTGGGATTATGGAATATATTACCCTGCTGTATGTCACTATTTAATGCATAGTTAGTATGGAAGTCAGATATAGCAGAGGATGTCTGTGTGTGACCTCTGTAGTTACCAGACATGGATTATAATCCTGACAGTCATCACACAAAAGGTATATAACTTTGAATAAGTGATACAATTTGATCTTCCCAAGTTTATGTTTTAGTTTCTATAAATTTGTGCTATGTAACTGGCAGGCATTCCTGGTGTTGAGAAGTGCCACAGCACTGATTGCAGTTGCCCCTGGCTCCCTTGCCTCTCCTGTGTTGTGTGTCCTAGGCAGACTCCGGTACTGGTTGAACATACCTCCCTGCCTACTCTGAAGTAACAGAGTGTTGCTATAGAGAAATTGAGTCAGCTGGTTTCACTTCTAATTTAGCAGTTACACATAGATAAACACATGGTACTGTCTTTGTAAACCTGTGTTTCTCTAGTAAAATTGATTTCCTGTTCTTTGAAAAACTGTTTCATGCTCCCTCATTTCTCCTCAAATATTCCTCACTCTTTTTCTCCATCATCACCCTGAGCTTCAAATGAGAAAGTAAAAGCTATCATACAGAAATTCCCTCAGCTTTACCACCAAACCTACATTAAATGCTCTCACCTTCTCCCTCTTCCTCCTGTTACAGTGGAGGAAGTCTTTCCTGTAGTTGTATATGAGCATGTAATTATATTTGTTTTCTAGGGCTGCTGTATCAAAGTAGCTGAATGACTTAGAGTAATAGAAAGAGTCTCTAAGTTCTAGAGGATAGAAGTCCAGAATCAGGTTGTCATCATGGCCATGCTCCATCTGAAGATGCTGGAAGTATCCTTCCTTCCCTCTTTAGTTTCTGGTGGTAACTGGCAATCCTTGGCATCCTTGACTTGTAGCTGCATCACTCCAGTCTCTACCTTTGTCTTCACATGACCCTCTTTCCTCTGTGTGTGTCCTCATTAACTTCTCATGTTCTTACAACAGCCCTTCTTTAAAAGGGCCCACCCTAACTTGTATGACCACATCTTAATAATATACCTGCGAAGACCCTATTTCAAATGCATTGAGGTCACTTTCACAGTTATGAGGCTGGATGGACTTCATATAAATTTAAGTGACACAGTTCATCCAACAGCAGATAGTTATTAAACATCTTACAGAGTTCAGACTGGTTAGTGTGGAAAGCAATATTTGTTTTTTTAAGAAGAATCATTTCCTTTTTATGTGTCTTAAGAACAGCTTTTAGCCTTAAATTTACCTGTTGTTTTGTGCTAGGTGAAGCCCACATTTGACGTAGGCAAACCAAAGCTGAAGCCCACGTCCTTTTCAGTCTACTCTTAAGTTGGCTTTATTCTTTACTCTATACCAGGCCTACTCTTTTCAGGTTCACCTATGGATTTCTGCTTGCTTGGCTCTGGACAGTACATGGTTGTGGGTTTCTTCCTTCATCACTAGCTATTCCTTCTTAGTCACCTTAGCTCGCAATTTCTCCTTTATCCAGTTTTCACATTTTGCTGTTTTTCAGGGCTCTATTCTAGGACACTCTTTTCTCTCCAGCCTTTCTTCATGGCTCTGAACCTTATATCTGCAGCTCTATTTACTTCACACTTAACTAACAAATTATCTTCGTTTAGATGTCTTACATATATCTGAAACTTAATGTGTCTTAAATAATCGTTTCTTCCTCAAACTTGTTCCTCCACTGCCTCCCAGACTTCTCATTTCCGTCAATGCTAGCACTGTCCTCCCTGCTGCCCAAGCAGGAACCTGGGAATCGGCTTTGATTCCTGCCCTTTTAGTTACTGTGCACACGGCCCCCCCACCCCCATTCTGTTGACTCTTCCTTTAGATTACATCACTGCTACTGTATTAGTCCTGGTCACCAACATTCTTTTTTAATCTGAATATTATATTAGTCTTATAAAGTGTCTTTTTACTGTCTATCTCCCCAAACTGTTCTCCTTAAAACATAAGGATGGTCTTCTTAAGACATAAATTGGATCATGATAATCTCTTACTTAAAATAATCAGTTTTTTCTTCTCACACTTTTCCTTTTGGCACACTAGATTCCAGTGAAACTAGTTGTGTTTCACATGCTTCTTTTAGATGTGTACCAAACTCATGCCTGCCTTAACACACTTTGCAGTGGTTTTCCCTCTACCAGGAACACTCTGGTTTTTTGACTTTTCTAGCTCCTTTTCCTCAGCTTAAAAGTCATTTCTAAGAGACCTTCCCTAATCGTGCTGCCCTAAGGTAGATTTTTTTTTTAATATAAATTTACTTAATTGGAGGTTAATTACTTTACAATATTGTATTGGTTTTGCCATACATCAACATGAATCTGCCACGGGTGTACACGTGTTCCCCATCCTGAGGCCCCCTCCTACCTCCCTCCCCATACCATCCCTCTGAGTCATCCCAGTGCACCAGCCCCAAGCATCCTATATCCTGCATCAAACCTGGACTGGCGATTCGTTTCATATATGATATTATACATGTTTCAATGCTGTTCTCCCAAATCATCCCACCTTCTCCCTCTCCCACAGAGTCCATAAGACTGTTCTATACATCTGTGTCTTCTTGCTGTCTTGCATACAGGGTTATCGTTACCATCTTTCTAAATTCCATACATATGTGTTAGTATACTGTATTGGTATTTTTCTTTCTGGCTTACTTCACTTTGTATAATAGGCTCCAGTTTCATCCACCTCATTAGAACTGATTCAAATGTATTCTTTTTAATGGCTGAATAATACTCCATTGTCTATATGTACCACAGCTTTCTTATCCATTCATCTGCTGATGGACATCTAGGTTGCTTCCATGTCCTGGCTATTATAAACAGTGCTGCGATGAACCTTGGGGTACACGTGTCTCTTTCAATTCTGGTTTCCTCGGTGTGTATGCTCAGCAGTGGGATTGCTGGGTCATAAGGCAGTTCTATTTCCAGTTTTTTAAGGAATCTCAGTATGGCATATTCTTGCTCTCAGCCTTTTGTTTCTGTCATGGCACTTACCACAACTAATAATTACTTAATTTGTCTCCTCCAAAAAATGGAAGCTCCATGGCAGCAGAGACCGTGTCTGCCTCTTTGACTGTATTCCCAGCACTTAACATTAACTGCTGTCTAGAACATGATGACTGCTCAGTATTTACTTGTAAGATGAATGAGTAACCAAACGCTGTTGTTGAAAACTTGTTGGATTGTATAAAGTGAGATTTTCATCCATAATAGTCTGGGTTGTTACATGAACTTGACAGTTCACGTCTTTCAGGTGATTAAAAATTCCCAAAAGCCCTTATGAGGTAAAAGAAAGACAGTTTAAAAGCGCCATTGTAAAATAAATAAAAGCACCATTGTATTTTAGGAAAGCTGTCATATATTGTGAATATCATAAAGTATTCCATTAAGAAAACATTTGTGGAACGCAACCATGAGTTTTCTCTTTTGCAAACAGTTGTTTAACATCAACTAATAGTGGCTTCTTTGTCATTTCTAATGTTGTGTGGAACAGGATGCCGAAAACGCCATTCAACAGATGGGTGGCCAGTGGCTTGGTGGAAGACAAATCAGAACTAACTGGGCAACCCGAAAGCCTCCAGCTCCAAAGAGTACATATGAGTGTAGGTGTATTGGAGAAGAAAAGGAAATGTGGAATTTTGGAGGAAAAAACACTAGATTTTAAATGTTAGAGCTGTTCCCGGAGACTTATTGCAGAAATAGATGAGAAGCAAATCAAGACTACTGTTCAAAAATGTACTTAGTTTTCATTTTTGTAATAATAAATAATAAGTAATATCTCTAATGTCAAGTCTCCTATTAATTAGAGAATACTGAATAATATTTAGACATTCTTGGGGGAGGTTTAATCCTCAATCAAATTGTAATATGTATTAAACAAGCATTTTGATCAAGATAAATATTACCATTACAGTAGTATAGTTAATATTGCTTTCCTCTTTCTGAACATTTTGTGAACTAAAAATATTAAACTTTTCTCCCCAGCAAACACCAAACAGCTATCATATGATGAGGTCGTAAATCAGTCCAGTCCAAGCAACTGTACTGTGTACTGTGGAGGCGTCACTTCGGGGCTGACAGGTGCGGGGACCTTACCTATGTGGCATCTTAAGATTAATTTTAAAGTACTTGATGTTGGTAGGATTTTAATGTGATTCGGTTTTGGTTTTTGTGTAACAGAACAACTAATGCGTCAGACTTTTTCACCATTTGGACAAATAATGGAAATTCGAGTCTTTCCAGATAAAGGATATTCTTTTGTTCGGTAGGTGTGGTTTTTAAAAAAACTTTTACCTCCAGATCATTTTTGAACTTTTAAGTTAGTGGTTTTCTTTAAAATTTTCTTTGGTTATAAAGAAATAGAAATTAATCTAGCTTTTATTAAATTTGCCACAATAACTCCTTCCTTCCAATACAAAGGCAAATCATTTTCTATTAAGAGAATTTTCTCCAAAAACTGAAAACATAGGCCATTTTATTCTCTTATATTAACTTCCTGTTTTACCTCAGGCCCAGTTTGATTTTTTCAAATACGTTTTATTTATAAGTACCTTAAACAATTTATATTGTAATTCTTAATATTATTGTAATTTAATATCATTGTAATTGTAATATCATTGTAATTCTTAATATTATTTTCAATAGGTTCAATTCCCATGAAAGTGCAGCACATGCAATTGTTTCTGTTAATGGAACTACCATTGAAGGCCATGTTGTGAAATGCTACTGGGGCAAAGAAACTCTCGATATGATAAATCCTGTGCAACAGGTGAGAGGGTTCTTGACTTTGCAAAGTAATGGCTGGGCTAATAGATATATTTAAATGAAATTGTTAAAGATTCTTGTTAATGTTTCTAGCTACAATGATGGCATATAGGGGCTCTTCCTACATGTATAATATTATAGTTCCAGAGTGATGGTTCATGGATGCAGTGGTGACATGATGAATGTGACTGCTTCAACTGACTCATGCTCACACCACACTGGATTTTAAAATGTTCTAACAAACCTGACAGGGTATTAAATTTTTTTCTAATTCTTAGTAGACTTACATACTATTTGGAGAACTCACAAGCATGTTTGAGTTCAGTTGAAACAAAAGCTATAAATATATTTAGGACCTTGGCATTTTCTTCCAGATTTTGCCACCTTTGTTTTTCCAGGCAGTTCTAGTAGTTCAAACTTGATCCCACAAACATGTCTATGAGGAAATAGTAAATGAAACATCAAGATAGGATTGAGAAAATCCTAAACTATATAACTTTCTTAAGTAAACTGAATATAAGAATAGTCTTCATATCTTCCTTATCTAAAGGAAACAGTCATATGGATAATTTACAAAACACTTAAATGTTCTCTTGAGTTGAATATTTATTTCTAGGGCATTACCTGCTGGCTCAAAGAATATGGCATTTAGAGCATCACTGTAGAGTTGAAGCAGTATGACCTTGCTATTTTTTAGCAGTGACAACTTACTCTTGCTTATCCTTTAGTTTTCATTGTAATGATGACCCTATCTGTTATGGTTATGTATTTGTGGTATATAAGGACTATATATGCACCTATAATTTCAAATAATACTAAATTATCTGTTATAACTTTGTTTAATAGCAGAATCAAATTGGATATCCACAAGCTTACGGCCAGTGGGGCCAGTGGTATGGGAATGCACAACAAATTGGCCAGTATATGCCTAATGGTTGGCAAGTACCTGCATATGGAATGTATGGCCAGCCGTGGAACCAGCAAGGATTTAAGTAAGCACACTTGTTCTTTTCCTTTATTATTAACCTTTGAAAATGTCAAGAACTTAGGAAGAGATTTTAAGTAATTAGCAGGTAATGTGGCCTTCTATCTAAAGCATAGCCTTTGAAGGACTTAGAGAGTTTTTTACTTTATAGTTTTAAGTGTATATCTTTTAAAAATTGCCTGCAAATGTGTTGCTTTGATTTATAACCAGCATTGTAAGCACTTTGGTAATGCTTGAATGACTCAACAAATATTTAAGTAAGAAAATAGGAACTTAATAGTTGTTAAGGTTTTTATGTGACTAATGGTCACTGGCCTTTCTTGGATACAGTTATTTCGATCCTAGTTGCTTTATTCATTAGGCTTTTTTCCTGTGCAAAAGGGTTTATTCATACATTGTTATACAAAAGCTTCTTTATACATCCTGAATTATGTAATTTTACTTAAATTTCTGAAAAACACTTTACAGTTTTTATTTAAAATTAATCTTATGTTGAAATATAAGCTTACATATACTAATAGATACTTTAATTTCTTCTTTGAGTAATATAAATGCAAGTCTGTATTATACCAGATGATCAAGATTCTTTCAGACAGTGGCTTGTTCAATGTATGTCAAACCCCAGGAGAACAGTTCTGAGATTAGAGATGAGTTTTTCTGAGTTCAAAGGGAATAAATGTTTATAGATAAAGGGTATTTTCTTAGCTGTAGTTAAACTAACAGAATTAAACCATACACATTAAAGCTACATGGATACTTATTTTTAAAAGAAAAAACCTTTTGCCTTTGCTTTCTCTGACATAACAATTATTCTTATATTTGGGCTTAAGAAAAAGGATATTTCCCACATATGTGTAATTTCTTCTTGGCATTACATTTTATTTTAATCAGTGGATTTCCCTTCCCCTCTGCTTCTTTCACATTCTCCACCAGTCAGACACAGTCTTCTCCACCATGGATGGGACCAAATTATGGAGTGCAGCCACCTCCAGGACAGAATGGCAGCATGATGCCTAATCAGCCTGCAGGGTATCGAGTGGCAGGGTATGAAACCCAGTGAAAAAGGACTCCAGAATCTAAAGTCAGGGGCTTAAGGCTACAGGGAGTAGTAAAGCCGTTGTTTACTTACAGATTTATCAAATCAGTCAGTGCAAATGTCAGATACAGTGTATTTATTTAAAAGATTCATTTTTCAATCATGAAATTACTTATCATCCACATTGTTTTAAAAAGAAACAAGATGCTGGATGTCTGCCAATTTTTGCCTTCATTACCTTTTTTGATAAAGATTCTCAGATCCTTGTTTCAAATACAAATGCAGGGATTGCTGCCACTTTTTTTAAAATTGAGGCAGAAAATTGCACAATGTTGAACTTTTTTCCACTGAAGTAGTGTGCAGTTCTAGTTTGCATTCCTGATATGATTTAAAACATGTAATATAAAGATGTAAAAAAAAAGAAAAACCAAAACTGTGCAGAGTCTAGAAGTTCTTTGTAATCTTCAGCTAATGCACAATTCTGTTTTAGGTTTTTTTGAAATAGACATTGTTTGAGCTGTCCCATCGCCACGGTTTCCCTCTGCCGTTTTTAAATATAAATTATTAGTTTACATCATTTTTGTATCTACATTTTTTCATAAATTTGTCTTGCCTTATTAAAGTTCTGTAAAATACACTTAAATGGAAAAAAAATGATGTTCATTTAGATTGAAAACTTTTCTCAGATGGATTGATAATTGTATTCATCTTGTGTTTTATATGAGAAGGTGCCTCAAGAATTCCCTGTTGAATCTGTTTAAAAGGGTTTTTATCTTCTGTGATAAACTTTGCTGTGTACCAGGAATTATAAAAACAAAAACTTACTAAAGAAAATCTCTGAAATGTGATAAGTTCTTATGAACCCATGTTAATTTCATATGTCAACTTCTATAATTACATGTATTATTTCATTATGTAAAATGTTTTAGCAATTTAATATTTTGCACAGTTACCAAACTTTGTATGTCATTTCATCCTTAAAGGCATCATGCAGAGTCGACAGGAGATTTATAAAGTTTTGTTTGCATGTGAATATGAAATACACACTTTGGTAGTCTTTGAATACAAAGTCATCAGCTCTTGTTTTTCAAGAATTTTGAGACACAAAGTTGTATGTAAAAAAATATATTAATTTGCCATATTCTAGTTACATTTACTCAAAAAGAGTAAATCAACTTGATTTTAATGTACAAATGATAGCTGTGAAACTGTAGAATATCCTTAGGTCAGGCATGGTGGTTCCTTGTGAACTCCAAAATTAGCCTGAATGACCAGCCGGGTGAAGCATTTTTTAAATGTTCAGAGGCCAAAAGATAAACAACAACAACAAAATAACAAAAACCCTTGAAATCCTACCTCCTTAAACAGCCTTCGAAGAGGAGAAGCCTCAGTGCAATCATTACTTTGATTCTTTTGGTACCTGTTTTCCTGGAGTTCCCAGTTTTATTTTGGGTTGGCTCCAAGCATTAAGAAGTTTAATCTGTGATGGCATTGTTCTAGTTTTGAAATTTCTAGTACATTTCAGAGTCTCTTAGAACAATAGTGGGAGATTTTGTTTTATTTTGTTTTCAATAAAAGTCACAAACTCTCCTGTTTGACTCACAAAGGAAAAGGATCCCCACTATACCTATTTGGATGCTTGGTTGTTCTTTTTAAGACCAGAGAGCTCCCGGTATTTTGTTTAGGAACAGAAAAGGCCCGTGGAATCTTAAGAGATTCCTAGCCTGTATTCTCCAGGTAGCAGCATAGGAGCCTGAACTGGTCTCTAAGCCAATACTCTAGTAAACCAGAGCCCAGGAAAGACAGCTCATAAATGTATAATTCTCTGGGGCTCAATTCTATGCAGTTGTAAACACTTGGAAATTTTATTTCCTTGTTAACTTCTACAGATCAGGGCATGCAACCAAAAGCAGCTTAAATGAAATACTCAAAAAATGAAATAATAGGATGCTGTTTTTAGATTCTTCTGGTTTATGTTCCTGTTTTAGGACCCTCGTTGTTTTTCTCTTATTCAAAAAAATTTTATGTCCTGTACATCTGTGGACTGCAGGGTAAATTATTTGGGCATAAATAATCTAAGCAAAAGTGTAGTTTTCCTTTCATTTTGACTATCTCAAATAATAACACTTTTTATTAGCCAATATTTTTTTATTGCACAATTCTAAAATGTACAGACTACTTTTTGAGAAGAAAGTAGTATTACTCAAAGGGTTACTACTGAACACATTTGCAATTCAGGAACATTGCTGACTTTGCTTTAAATCTTATTCTCAGTGTTAAATCATTTTAAAAATTAAAAGTCTAAAAATCATACTGGTATTAGTATCCAGTAAGGAAATTACAGTTTTTAAAATGAATTCTTTCTCTGCAATATGCATTCAGATTTTACTTTAAAATACATCTGGTACTGTAAAGAACCTGAAGTGGTTCACACTTAAGGGGTTCATTAATCCAGTATTCTTTGCCCTGACTGTTTGGATATTAAAGTTCATTTATGTTTTCTATAACCTTTGGGATCTTCTTGCAGTGATTATTGTGTGTGAGATTTTTTTTTTTCTTTTTGGTCTAGCCATATTGTTATATTCACTCAGGTATTTGTTATATTTCTTTTTAATCTTATTTCAGAAACCATGCTTTGCATTGGGATACTGCAAAGAATTGCTGTAGAAAACTTATTATATGAAATCAGGATCTCATTTTCCTTGTTGATATTCTCTCCCTGTTGAAAATGAGATTCACATTCTAGTTTTATTCTTGTTTTGTTTCTGTGCTTGCTTAGCTTCCTTTTGTATGTGTGTTAAGAGTTCTTTTACTTTGGAAAAAGCGGTTGATAAGGACTAGTTTGCATAGAGAATTAGAATTGAGTTTACCAAGAGATACAGGGTGCTCTTGAGGTTACAGTTGAATTGGAAAAATAAACTGTGTTTGTAGGAAATAAAGAGCAAACCCTTTCAATGAAAGAGTGATGATTTCTAAACACAAAATCTTCTTTGTGTACAGGATTATTGCATTTTTTCCAGTGACTACATTTTGACTGTTTAGAACTTGAAGAACATACCTCTAAAACAACAAATTTTAAGAACCTTGAGTAAAATGTATATGAATGAGTCTCAGTTGAGTAGTACTTTACCCTATGGCCTCTGAAGTTGGAGGCCGAAGTTATTCTAATAGTAATTCACCTAAAAAAGGAAAAAGTAGATTTTTGACTCAGGGTTAATATGCTTAAATGAGTTACTGCACAGAAAGTAGGAGTTAAGCAGATTTACATACTAGATAAATGAGATCCCTAGCTTATCTGTTTTCAGCTCTAGAAGACCAATAACCATACTTAAACATGCAAGATTTAGAGGCTCCTACTGTGGAAATACTAAGCTGCTCTGGAGTGAAAAGACACATGCTGATATTTGAAGGTCCTCACCGACTCAGTGGACGTGAGTTTGAGCAAGCTCCAGGAGGTGGTGAAGGACAGGGAACCCTGGCACGCTGTAGTCCATGGGGTCGCAAAGAGTCGGACACAACTGAGCAACTGAACAACAAAACCAAAAAGTAACTGGCCACCAGTCCTCTTAGAGTGGAGTGTGTTGACCAGTAAGCCCTACCCATGTACACAAACCTTCCAAACAGGTTTTTAGTGCTTCACTTTTCAATGAAGTCAGCCAGAGGTCACCAGAAATTGAGAAAAACTTTGACTGCAAAAGGTAGAGCTAAATAAAAAGCAGCTCTCAAGAATCTGAAAACTTACACTGTATTCAAGAAATTAGAACAATCCTAATAAAATGTCACAACAAGAAATGAGAATAAATAAATTCAGTGGGAGTATTAAAAGACAAGGAGATGTCCTAGAACAGAAATCAAAAGTAGAAAAAATAAATATGGATCAATTCAGGAGGTTTATAATATAAAATCAATAAGTGTTCCAAGAAGAAAACAGAAAATAGGCGAGTGGGTGGAATTTATTAAATAAAGGGAAATTTCCCTGATGATTTTTTGAGTTTAAAGGTTGAAGAAAGGCTAATGTTGAGTTTATACAATAAATAGGAAAGATTCATGTGAAGCCATACCACTATAAAATTTTAGGATGCCAGGCCTGTAAGGGGCCCATCCTAAAATTTACCAGATAGAAAAAGGATTAAGAAAAATACCCAATGACAACATTGAACCTAGGAATCAGTGGGGCACTATCTTTAGAAGTGTGAATGAATTATGGTCATGGGTCACAATAGAATAAAGACTAGATATGTAAGTTCATAGAAGACTGATTCTCAGGGGAAAACTGGATAAACTCCATCAGAACAAGTCATGGAAAAAAATACAATGTAGTATCTAGAAACAGGATCAAACAGGAGTGAGATAATAGGAAGTCCTAGGATTACAGTTGTGAAGAGACCTGGCAGCCAATCCAGATTGATGGTCAGCAGGCCAGACTTAAGGCTCTCTAGAGGTCGAGCTGTGTATTATGAGAAGCTTCACAGAACTATGGAGAATGTGAAAAGACTAAATACTGGAAAATCAGGCAAATGGGAAGAGACAAGCCAGGGAAAACATTGTGTAAGAAAAGAAACATTCCCTGAGCCAAGTACATGCACCAAGCTAATATTTCTTGTTTTCCTGAATTATATTCGTAAATATTTGTACTATTCCACTGCTTTGGTTTTTTCTGGCAACTCCAGTTGTATGTTGGATTTCCTCTGCCTGTCATCAATTTCTGTCATTTGTTCTTAATTATCTTTTCGTTTGCTTTTTTTTTTTGGCACCGTGACATACGGTATCTTAGTTCTCTGACCAAAGATCGAAGCCGCGTCCCCTGCTTTGGAAGCGTGGAGTCTTAACCATTGGACCGCCAGGGAAGTCCCTGCGTTTCTCATCTCTAATCTCTGTTCCTTAATGTGCTTCCTGTGGTATCCCGACTCAGTTGTGTTCCTTTTAATGTAACCTTCATTTCTGGGGGGAAAAAATTTTTTTTTCTGTTTCCTAAATTCTACCAATTTCTGTTTCACTTTAGGGACAGCTCTTCCCTGAATTCTTACATTTCTTAGCTGCATTTGCTTCATTAGATTTTTAAAATTTACATTGGAATGTCAGTGTATTATTTTCAACTGCTTTATGGGAACATTTTCTTGTGAGTTTTCTCCGGGGAAACTCTGGGTAAGTTTTGCTGTCTTTCTTATTTTTAATTACAGTGTCTTGGTACAAATGCTGTGCTTACATCTTTCTGTTTATTCATATTTGAAATGGTTGGTTTTTTCTAGACCAAGTACCAGCAGGAGGATGAAGGGGAAAGAACCTGTCAGGGTTTCTTACCTCCCTTCTCTGTGGCTACAATGAATTGTCTGCTTAAAAGTGTAGACATGGTTCCTCTCTGGGATGAGGCCCTGTTCAGAAGTTCTGTGCCAGCTGAGCACCCTTGATTGCTTCATGTGCTCCATTAAGTGACAAAACTCTTGTCTTCAAGGAGATCCCCTAACTTGCTTTCTGAAAGACATCTCCTCTGGATCTTTTAGGCACTTAACACATCTTCCCTCCCTGCCTCTTCCAGTACTCACATACTAGTTCAGTCCTTCTGACAGCTGGCTCCACTCACGGTTTGGCTCTCAGACTGAATATTTGCAAGTGATTTCTGAGGTCTGCCACTACTGGCCCCCTCCTCACTCCCTGTCCTTCGCCCACAAAACTCAGTTGGCCTCCCATCCAGTACCACACTTCTTCTCAATGTGTCGTTTTCTCTGTATCTCTGGCTTCACTTAAGATACTGTTTGTGGGAGCTGGTGGTCATAGGTTTTCCTTATTGCTCCCTGTGGTTTCCAGGAGAAGGGTAAAGATCCAGGTACCAGACTACTAACCTTTCTGCCAGAATCAGAAGCCCAAAGGAATCTTTCATAGATGTAGATCTGATCATGACTCTTCCCTTCTTGAAAGTCTTTGCTTCAGATTATATTTAGGATGTAATCTAAAATCTTTGGAAAAGACCATGGTGCTGGGAAAGATTGAGGGCAGGAGGAAAAGGGGGCAACAGGATGAGATTGTTGGATGGCGTCATTGACTAAGTGGACATGAGTTTGAACAAACGTGGGAGATGGTTACAAACAGGGAAGCCTGGCGTGCAGCAGTCCATGGGGTCACAAAGAGTCTGACACAACTGAGAAACTGAAAAACAACGACCAAAATCTTTAATACAGCCTGCAGTTGTCTTCTAAAGTAGTCTGTGTTTACCCAACTTCACTACAAGCCACTTTATATATCAGAATCCCATCAGGATACAGAGACCACCACTAAAATTTGAAAAGGGAAATTTTAGTGTAAACAGTGAAAAATGGTTAACCCCTAGAAGGAGTGCAAAAATTGCAAGTGAAAAAAAAAAAAAGATACTACTTCTGAGCAGAGTGGACAGTGCTAAGGGTTTAGGAGAGCACTTGAAGTTTCTAACCTCTTCAAAGTGGGCTTGATTATTGATTATCGCAGGAACCTGCAGCCTGGTAAGAAACATGCCAGAAGGTGTGGGCCAGACCTGTTCCTTAGAAGCTGCCTACCATTGGCCAGAGTTGATCTTCAGAAATGGTCCACCAGGTGAGGGAGCTAGGGTTGCCAGATTTAGCAAGTGAAAGCACAGTCCCAAATATTACATGAAACAAACTAAAAGTTATATGATGTTTAACTGGAATCCACGTTTAACTGGGTGTCCTGTATTTTATCTGTCAGCCTTTGAGGGTATTACAGGCTGGTGCACCCAAAGCTGCCATAGAAGCAGCTGCAAGTGAGGAAAAGTGTAGCCTGAGGGTGCAGCAGGCGCAGGTCCAGAGAACCACTGAGGGGAGCACCCCTGGGTCTTCTGTACACCGATCCATTGGATTGCACACTGAATACAAAGATTGAACCAGAACCCATAAGGAACATTCCTTCCTGTCATTGCCTTGCATGTTCCTCTAGGTCCCTCTGTTGGCAGAGCCTAATAGTGAGCCAGCTGGCACAGGTGAAATGCTTTACAAAGCAAGGCATAGCAGAGTGGATTGGGGATCAGAACTCCCATTGCAGAACCCTGCCGTGTGAATGCCTTTTGTCTGTCTGCTGTTTGTCTTCAGCTCTCCACTTAAATGTCTCTTCCTCTAAAACTTCTTCCTTTCTCTACCCACAATCTAAATCAGGAGCCTCTCACATCATCTTATAGTTTCCCTTTAGAACATCTGTCATAATTTTAAATTATGTATTTATGCGATTATATCTTTAAAACCTGTGTTCCCCATTAAAAGTTGGTGACTGTTTTCTTCAGTGCTGTATAGATACCCTGTAGGTAGTAAATCATGTAATTAATTTAATTATCTCAATTTCATTTTAAACAAATGGCTCTCTGCTGTGTGCTGATAAAATACTGGGCGTGAGGTAATAAGAGCTAAAACTAAAGGACCACACCAGGGCCAATTCTATGAGATCTACCTTCCAAAATGTGGGGTGTAGGCACGTAAGACATTCAGGTAGAAATATCCAGTAGACAATGTTGTAGAATTTGGAAGGGAGATCCAGACTGGAGTAGAGATGGGAGTCATCAGCATTTAGGTGGTAGTTCAACCCAAGGAGTGGCAGTCACCCAGAGAGACAGTAGAGTGAGAAGAGGCCTGAGGACAGAACTCTTAGGTCTATCTGTATGGAAGGGGGCAGAGACAGCTAAGCTTGCAAAGGAGAATGAGGAAGAGCTGCCTGACAGGGGAGAAATACTGAAGGCCAATAATGTTGCAGAGATCAGGAAGGAAACCACTCAAGGAAACAGTAGTCAAGGGTCAAGCGTGGCAGAGGGGGAAAATGTTCACTGGATTTAGCAATAAAGAAGTAACTGGTGACTTTAAAAACTAACACTTTCAGTGAAACAGTAGGAACAAAATGTGGATGCAGTAGGTTAGGGAGTGGGAGGTGGAGATGTTCAGTGCAGACTGCCTTCCTGATTTAGTGGGCTGTAGAGAAAAGGAAGCAGAGAGGAAGGAGCAGATAGATTTAAGAAAGCAATAATTTTTTTAACATCTCAAGACAATAAATTATGAATAAATCACAAAGGTAAGTAAATGATCACCAAAAACAAAACCTCTACTGTTCACCCATTTGGAAATACACAACAAAAAAATACCTCTGTTTTATATAAAAAAACTGGAACAGCAGTTCAAGAATGTGTTTGTGTGCATGTGTGTACTATTTCTCTAGGATACTTAGAATTGAGAGATGGATTAAAGAATTTAAAGTGTAAAAATTGTATGATACATATTGTCAAATTGCCCTCTTAAAAGTTGTATCATTTTACACTCCAACCAAAAATGTCTGAAAGCACCCATTTGCCCGGCTTTTACCAATGCTGATTGTTATTAAGCTTTCATTTTTGCCAATCTGAGACATGTAAAATGATCTCTTCTATTTCCCTGATTGCAAGTAAAGTTAGTGATTTTTTTCCCATGGTAATTGGTTGTTTGTGTTTCTTTTCTGTGACTTTTCTGTTTATGTCCTTTGTCCGTTTGACCTCCAAGGACTTTTAGACATAGTGATTGCAAATTGAATAATAAATAACTACTGAAGCCCATGCACCTAGAGCCTGTGCTCCACTACAAGAGAAGCCACCGCAATGAGAAGCCTGTGCACTACAATTAGAAGCCCCCACTCACCACAACTAGAGAAATGCCCTCGGAGCAACGAGACCCAGTACAGCCAAAAAATATATATATATATTTTTAAAGAAATATGATCATAGTATCTTATGTTAAGTGACAGAAGCAAGTTGCAGGAAAAAGATAACATTTATCTTTGAAAGTAATAGAGGAAGTTTTGGAAACAATATTTTTGAACTAGACATCTTTCTTAACTGAGTATAATTAGAGTGAAAGCTAGGCTCATGCAAATGGAGAAACTAGAAACATTCTTAAGGTCAGGAAGACAAGGTTATCTACTATTACCTTATTAATTAAGTATTTCCAGGACTTACCTGGTTGTCCAGTGGTTAAGAATCCACCTTCTAATGCAGGAGACACAGGTTTGATCCCTGATCAGGGAACTAAGATCCCACATGCCTAGGGGCAACTAAACCCACACTCTGCAACTGCTGAGTCCATCCACTCTAGAGCCTCTGCTCCCCAAGAGAAGCCTACACGCTGCAATGAAGACCCAGGAGAGCCAAAGAAGAAAGAAAAATAAAAATCCCAAACCTATGACAATTAGAAAAATACTATAAAAACAATGAGAGAATTAAGTGGGTAAAAAAATATTAGCATACTGAAATAAAGAAGGCCCTTATTTGTATAAAGCCCTTATTTGAAGAAGGAATTGAAGAACCCAGTATGCCTGGCTTGGAAGAAAGAAACCTCTTTTAGAATGAGGTTGTTTGAAACATAATGTGTATCAGCTGGAAAACCCACAGATCTCTTAGGATGCATTTGGGCAATTCCATTGGAAAAAAATTTTAAACACTCTCTCTTTACAACAGAGTCTCTTCATTGTGACACTATTAACATTTTGGTCCAGATGATTCTTTGTTGTAAGGGATGTCCTGTGCATTGGAGGATCTTCAACACCTATGGCATCTACTAGATGTGTAAGCAGTGCTCCCAGCTGAGAACAACTGTTTTGTGTAACCACTTGGCACTAATATAATCATAAACACAACCAGACGTTGAAACCCCACTGTATTAATAGGTGATCATTTAGATGATCCAGGATATACTTAAAAAAATTTTTTTTTGGCTGCACAGGCTGTTCATTGTATAGTGTGGACTTTGTCTAGTTGTGGTTTGTGGGCTTCTTTCTTGTGGTGCATGGGCTCTAGGGCGTGTGGGTTCAGTAGTTGCAGTGCAGGGGCTTAGTCCCTCCATATGTGGGATCTTAGTTTCCTAATTAGAGATTTAACCCACCTCCCCTGTATATTGGAAGGCAGATTCTTAGCCACTGGACAGCCAGGGAAGTCCCGATCCAGGATATTCTGATGATCATTTTAAAACTTGAAATGGAAAGACAAAATTGGAAAAATTTCATGGAAAAGGAAAAATGTGCCCTTCTCCCCCTTACCTCCAGATTAGGAAACAACATATCAAATCTTAATCACAGAAGGGACCCCTTCTCTTATTAATAGTCAAGAAGACTAAGGTTCTGCCAGCTAAAGAATGCCACTCACCATCTGGCTCTGTAAGGATTAAGTTATTAGCCACTGCAGTCACTGACCTTCAACACACCTTGAAGGGAGTTCAGGGTGGAGATCAGAAACAAGGCACTCTGTGCTCTGGAAAAATTGGGAGAATAGGACTTCATATGGATATTTTCAGATTTTATGAACCTAGTTTCCTGCATCTTTCCATACTTAGCAAAACACTAAAATCATTAACTAATATACCTGTGCTTTGTCACCAGAAGCACCCCTCTACCAACGTGTGCTTGATGCACATACCCCTTCTCCAAAATCATACATGTGCTAACCTCCCCCGCTAACCTCTTCACATCACTTCCTCAGAGCTGAGAGACTATCTCATTGACTACAGTCCTCAGTAAGTCCCTGAATATAACAAACACAACTCTCACCTTTTTATTTATTCATATTATTTCATTTGACAGTTCTCAGTGACCAGTCCACAGTGCAACGATTAATAAGTAGCAGGATGAAGGCTAAAGGTGCAGGAAATCTCATTTCGGGGTTTTCCAGTACATACAAGCCTCACCCTTAACACATTTGTACTCAGCAGCTATTGTCAACAAAGAGTGTGTAGATTTATTCTGCAATTCCATGGACCAAAACTAGGTCATGCCGGAACTCCATTAACTCAATTCCAACCCCTTCTAAGGGAAAACGTTCAAGTAATACGTCAGAGTATAATTAAGGGAGAAAAGATAACTTGATACAAACACACAAGTGATAGAAACAGCGAATACTTTGGTGGACAACACTCCCTTGACAAAACACTAAATCGCAGCCGACGTTGCTAAAAATATATAAAATCTAAGACTTGCATCAATGACGGATGGAATTCTACTCAGAAACAGGACTCA
>NW_011494787.1:1541332-1543846 GCF_000754665.1 Bison bison bison
AGAATTGTCTGTGCCTTCCAGTACCAGCAGAGTTGTCCAGAGCACTCTTGCCATAGCAAAAAAAAAAAAAAAACAAGTGGTACAATCGCCTGGTAGGAGCAGATTCCACCACCTGATTCCGCAGCAGTTGTCCGCTGCCTCTAGGACGAGTAAACTACAACTCCCGTCAGACAACGCGAACTGAGGCGGGGCGGCTCTGACCAATAACGACTGTCGTTACAGCGAACAGTTTGGCCGCGTTTGTAAAAGGCCGCGGCAGGCGAAGAGAGAGGAGGTGAGGGCGGTCGTCAGCGTGGGAGCCCGGGGCCGCGGGGTGGGGGGCGCAGGGCAGGTAAGGGGAGTGTGTTGACCGAAGGCGTGGGCGGCAGTGGGACAGGGGCGTACAGCCGGGAATCCCGGCAGATAGCGTTTCCCAAGAGCAGGGTGCTGGCCGAGTGATGCTTCTACTCGGGCCTACTTAGGACCGGAAGTGAGCGGTCGCACGGGGAGGATGCCGGGAAATAGGTTCCCGGGTGATGCGTCTGGGGGCGGGCTGCGTCCCTGGAAGCCAGGTGGAAGGTGCGGGACCCGCTGGCCGGGTGACGGGATCTTGAGCTTTCTCCGGTGTTCCGAGGCAGCGCAGGGCAAACGGAAGCAGCCTGGACCTGAAGTTGAGAGTTCTGCCTTTAGTCTTGCCCCTTCCTCTCTTTTCTGGTTTGACAAAGAATCCAGCAGATTCCAAACTCACCTTAGATTATCTAGAGGCTGGCCGAGGAACAGGAATCAAATCCCTGCTTTCTCTGAGCCACTGGTAAAATAATACCTGTTTCAAAGGATCGTGGTGAGCATTACATGAGTAAATGCATGGAAAGGGCTTACTTGTACTCAATAAATATTAGCAAGTTTTATGTTTTATTCATGGTGCTCGTTCACTTACTGTGCTTCACAAGAGTTAAACAGCGTTCAGCAACCTGAATATAGCTCGACAGCCAAATGGCACGTGGCTGAAAGCCCTCCACCACAGGGAGTGTTCATGGGGTAGCTCTTCCAGCCCCAGTCCCTCTACACCATCCGAGGAGGCTGTTCAGAAAACTTGCCCAGAAAAGGAGACCCTTAAGGCAGAACTCAAATACAGATTCTTTATGAATCTGCATTCCTTCTCAGGTGGGACTCAGCCAAAACTCAAATTCGGACTTAAACCCAAGATCCCTGACTTAGGAGGAAATGGGAACTCACTATATTGATCTTTTAATTGAAACCGTTCAACTAGTGTCAGGACTTAGTGAAGCTCAGAGAGTTAAGTATGAGGCAAAGTGGCGGGTAAAGAATGAGTTTATTAGCATAGGAGGCTTTTGAGAGATACAAGCAAGCCAGCAAGGGAGCACAACCCTGAGAACTGTTCAATAGGGCTGCATTTTTATAATCAAAGGAGAAGTGGGGAAGAGAGAAGACCACCTTCCCCCATTCTTGGACCTGCATCAGGGCTTACATCATTAGTTCCTCCTTTGACCCTCTCTGGCCTAATTGGAACTGTCCTGGTGCTAATTAAGACATTTGTATATTAGCAAAAGGCTAGTAAATTATACTAAAATATAGTGGGATTTCTAAACTTAACTAATTATCCTACTCTATCTGTGTCATTTACAAATTGTGTTACTTGTTCATGTATGCTTTCTGTAAGAAGTAATACTCGTGCTCAGTTGCTAAGTTGTGTCTGACTCTGTGACCGCTTGGACTGTAGCCTGCCAGGCTCTTCTGTTTATGGGGTTTTCCGGGCAGGAATACTGAGTGAGTTGCCATTTCCTCCTCCAGGGGATCTTCCTGACCCAGGGATCAAACCCTCATCTCCTGCATCTCTTATATTGGCAGGCGGATTCTTTACCATTGAGCCATCTGGGAATCCTAAATGATACTAGTACAAGTTTAAAATTCAGTCTTAAAAAACAGTGAAATGTGCATATCCCTCCCTCTTTCCATTTCCCAAGTCCCCCGTCACTTCTTTTGAGGCAATATGTTATATAGGTGTGTGTCTTCCCTATTTCCTTTTTTCTCTTTTAAACCAGGAGTATCACATTAAACACGAAGTTTTATACCTTTTTTTTTTTACTCCACAGTGTATCTTGATATTTGTTCCTTATCAATACATATAGATCTGATACTTTTTAATGGCTCTGTAGTAGCATATTTTATAGTTACACTATGATTTATTTAGTTAGCTCTTAGACTGCTTCTGTTCTCGTGCAGTTTTGGACAACCTTGTATGGACTACCCCTGTGCATGTTTCATGTTCATGTGAGACTTGAACTCATGGAATCTTAAAAGTGGAATTGTTATGTCAAAGTGTGTTTTAAGTTTTATTTACATCCCTTTGAAGACGATATGGCAGTTTACACTCCTACCAACAATGCAGAGTGTGTTTCTCCACATCCTCCTGTGATAACATCTTTTTGTCACTTTGCAGAAGTCCTGTTTTAATTTGCTTCTTGCTTATTGCAAGGTTGAGTTTTGGACATTTAAAACTTTTTTTTTTTTTGA
>NW_011494787.1:1543946-1548554 GCF_000754665.1 Bison bison bison
CCCCTGGTGGTCTGGTGGTTAGGATACTGTTCTGCCACTTCTGAGTGGCAGATTCAATCCTTGGTTGGGGAACTAAGATCTCACAAGCCACACCACCAGAAAAAAAATTTTCTTTCCTTTTTTTTAATAAGTTGTCTTTTCACGCCCTTTACTCATTTTTCTAGTGGGATTGCTTCTTTTTTATTGATTTGTAAAAACTCCAGTCTTCTCCAACACCACTCTTGAGAGTCCCTTGGACTGCAAGGAGATCCAACCAGTCCCTTCTGAAGGAGATCAGCCCTGGGATTTCTTTGGAAGGAATGATGCTAAAGCTGAAACTCCAGTACTTTGGCCACCTCGTGCGAAGAGTTGACTCATTGGAAAAGACTCTGATGCTGGGAGGGATTGGGGGCAGGAGGAGAAGGGGACGACAGAGGGTGAGATGGCTGGATGGCATCACTGACTCGATGGACGTGAGTCTGAGTGAACTCCGGGAGTTGGTGAGGGACAGGGAGGCCTGGCGTGCTGCGATTCATGGGGTCGCAAAGAGTCGGATACGACTGAGCGACTGATCTGATCTGATCTGATTTGCATTTCAAATATTTATTTTTCCCCATTAAATATAATTTTTACTTTATCTTGGAATATAGTTGATTTACAGTACTGTGTTAGTTTCAGGTGCACAGCAAAGTGATTCTGTACACACATATATATACATACATATATCCACTCTTTTTCAGATTCTTGTCCCATCCAGGTAATTAGAGAGTATTGAGTAGAGTTCCCTGCGCTATACAGTAGGTCCTTGTTGATTTTCAATTTATCCTTTTGTTTTTAGTGGCAGATTTATTGAAATATAAATCATATAACATAAAATTCACCCTTTTAAAATGTTAAATTTGGTGATTTTAGTATATTCACAGAGTAATGCAACCTTCCTTCACCCCATAAAGAAACGTCACACTTATTAGCAGTCACTTGTAATCCCTCCCATTCCCCTCAGACCTTAGCAGCCACTCATCTGTCTCTATGCATTTGTTGATTCTGGATATTTCGTTTAAATGGAATCATACAATGTACGGCTTCTTATGTCTGGTTTCTTTCATGTAGCATAGTATATCAAGGTTCATTCATCCATACCATACCATACCATGTATCAGAACTTCATTCCCTTTTATAGCCAAATAATATTCCATTGTATGGATATATCACATTTTGTTTACCCATTCATCAGTTGATGGACATTTGGATTGATTCTACTTTATGGCTTTTATGAATACTACTACAATGAGCATTATGTACAAAACCACCAATTTTCTAAAGTGGTTGCAGCATTTTATAATACTATCAACAATGTATGAAGGTTCCAATTTTTCTTTATCATTATTATTGTCTGTATTTTTTTAGTCATCTTGGTGAAATGGCATCTCGTTTTGATTTGCATTTCCTTAATGGCATGATTTTGAACATCTTTTCATGTGTTTATTGGCTATTTGTATATCTTCTTGGGAGAAATATCCATTCATATCGTTGGCTCATTTTAAGATTGGGTTATTTGTCTTTTTACTGTTAACTTATAAATGTTTTTATATATTCAGGATACAAGTCCTTTATCATATATATTACTTGCAAACATGATCTCCCATTCTGTGGATTATCTTTTTACTTTCTTAATGCATCCTTTGAAGCACAGTTGTTTTTGATTTTGATTAAGATCAATTTTTCTGTTTTTTTGTCACTCAGGCTTTTGGTGTCATATCTAAGATACCATTTCCTATTCCAAGGTCACAAAGATATATGCCTGTATTTCTTCCTAAGAGTTTTATAGTTTTAGCTCTTACATTTATGTCTACGATCCACTTTGGGTTAATTTTTATATACAGTGTGAAACAGGGATCCAAACTTCATTCCTTTGCAGGTGGCTATGTATTGTTCCAGCACCATTTGTTGGTGGGACTGTCCTTTATCCACTAATGGATCTTGGCATCCTTGTTGAACATCAACTGACCATAAATGAGAGAGTTTACTTTTGAATTCTCAATACTATTTCATTGGTTTCTATATCTATCTGTATGTCTATTGTCACATTGTCATTTCCCCCCCAATTTTATTGAGATGTAATTGACATATAACATTGTGTAAGTTTAAAGTGTAACACACTTACATTGCAAAATGATTACCACTATAGCATTACCTAATGCTTTCATCACTTCACATAATTACCATTTCTTTTTTAAAAATCATTTATTCTTTTTGGAATAAAGATTTTAAAGCACTGTATCTTCATTGCTGCACCCAGGCTTTCTCTGGTTGCAGTGAGCAGGGGCTACTCTCTAGCTGTGCTGTGTGGGCTACTCATTCTGGTGGCTTGTCTTCTTGCAAAGCAAGGGCTTTAGGGTGCACAGCCTGTGGCTCACAGGCTCTAGAATATAGGCTCAGTAGTTGTGGCACACCGGCTTAGTTGCCCCACAGTGTGTGAAATCTTCTGGCCTAGGGTTCCCTGTGTTGCAAGGTGGATTCTTAACCACTGTAACTATGCTCTACATTAGATTCCCAGAACTTATTCGTCTTACAACTGAAAGTTTGTACCCTTTCACTAACATCTCCTGGTTTCTCCAATGCCCTAGGCCCCTGGCAACTACCATTCCATTCTGCTTCTGTGAGTTTAGTCTTTTTAGGTTCTACATGTAAGTGATGTAATACAGTATTTGTTCCTTCTCTATCCACATTGTCTTAATTTGCTGTGTAGTAAATTTTGAAATCAGGAGTGAGAGTCCTTCTACTTTGTTCTTTCTCAAGCTTTTCTGGCTCTTCCAGATCCCTTGCATTTCCATTTGAATTTTAGGATCATTTTGTCAATTTTTGCAGAAAAAGGCATCTAGGATTTTGATAGGAATACATTACATTGGATCTGTAGATCAGTTTGAAGAGTAGTGCCATCTTAATAAGATCAACTCTTCTGATTCACAAACATGAAAAGATGCCTTTCCATTTTCTAGGTCTTTAACTTCTTTCAGTTATGTTTTGTAGTTTTCACTGTACAAGTCTTCCACTGCTTTGGTTGCTTAGTTTGTTTTCATCTTTGAACTTAGTCTAAGGTACTTTTTTCCATAAAGAAAAATACCATTTTCATTTAATCAAATGAGTCATAATTTTAAACTGGGTCAAATATTTGAATAGTTATTTCCCCAAAGAGATAGACATATGACTAAATAAGCATGTGAAATGTGACCAACATCATTATTCACTAGGGAAATGCAGTAAAAACCATGGTGAGGTACCACTTCACACCCATTATAATCCAATGGCCATAACCAAGGAGACAATAACACATGTTGGCCAGGAAATGGAGAAAGTTTGTGAGAATGTATAATGGTGCTGGTGTAATGTAAAATGGCACAGTCACTTTGGAAAACATTTTGGCAGTTTCTTAAAACGTTACACTTAAACTTACCCCAAAGTGTTAGTTGCTCAGTCGTGTCCGACTCTTTGTGACCCCACAAACTGTAGCCCGCCAGGCTTCTCTGTCCATGGGATTCTCCAGGCAAGAATACTGGAATGGATTGCCATTCCCTTCTCCAGAGGAACTTCCTGACCCAGGGATCAAACCCTGTTTTTTTGCACTGCACTCAGATTCTTTACCATTTGAGCTACAGGGAAGTCTGACTACTCCTATTTATCAGTGTTGTTTTTTTAACTTCTTTATTGAGGTAAATGTAAAATTACCCTACCACTCAGTAATTCTAATTCTCGGTTTCTACCTAAGAGTAATGAAGACTATTGTCTACATAAAGACTTACATGTTAATGTGCTCGACAGTATTGTTCACGATAACCCTGAAGTGGAAACCATCCAAGTATGTATAAGGATCAATGGATAAACAAAATGATATAGCCATACAGTGGAATGCCATTCAGCAGTGTAAAGGAATGAAGTACTGATTCATGCTACAAGATGGTAGAACCTTGAAAACATGATGTTGAGTGAAAGAAGCCAGACATAAAAGGCCTCATATTGTATGATTCCATCTATATGAAGTGTCCAGGAAAGGTAAATCTATAGAGATGGAAAGTAGGTTAGTGATTACCTAAGGGTGGGTGTGGTGATTGACTCCAGAAGGCAAGAGGGCTCTTTTATGGGGTGGTAGAAGTGTTCTAAAACTTAATTGTCGTGATGGATACCCAACTCTATAAACAATAAATATTATTGAATTTTACACTTAAAATGGGTTTATGTTACAGTATGTAAAACATACCCCAATCAGTTCAGTTCAGTTCAGTCGCTCAGTCGTGTCTGACTCTTTGCAACCCCATGAATCGCAGCACGCCAGGCCTCCCTGTCCATCACCAACTCGCGGAGTTCACCCAGACTCACGCCCATCGAGTCAGTGATGCCATCCAGCCACCTCATCCTCTGTCGTCCCCTTCTCCTCCTGCCCCCAATCCCTCCCAGCATCAGAGTCTTTTCCAATGAGTCAACTCTTCGCATGAGGTGGCCAAAGTACTGGAGTTTCAGCTTTAGCATCATTCCTTCCAAAGAAATCCCAGGGCTGATCTCCTTCAGAATGGACTGGTTGGATCTCCTTGCAGGCCAAGGGACTCTCAAGAGTCTTCTCCAACACCACAGTCT
>NW_011494787.1:1548654-1562876 GCF_000754665.1 Bison bison bison
ATTCTTCGGTGCTCAGCCTTCTTCACAGTCCAACTCTCACATCCATACATGACCACAGGAAAAACCATAGCCTTGACTAGATGGACCTTTGTTGGCAAAGTAATGTCTCTGCTTTTGAATATGCTATCTAGGTTGGTCATAACTTTCCTTCCAAGGAGTAAGTGTCTTTTAATTTCATGGCTGCAATCACCATCTGCAGTGATTTTGGAGCCCCAAAAAATAAAGTCTGACACTGTTTCCACTGTTTCCCCATCTATTTCCCTGTGAAGTGATGGGACCAGACGCCATGATCTTCGTTTTCTGAATGTTGAGCTTTAAGCCAACTTTTTCACTCTCCACTTTCACTTTCATCAAGAGGCTTTTTAGTTCCTCTTCACTTTCTGCCATAAGGGTGGTGTCATCTGCATATCTGAGGTGATTGATATTTCTCCTGGCAATCTTGATTCCAGCTTGTGCTTCTTAAATAGGAAAAATTAATCATTTCTAGATTTAATGTTTACTATTTTCTGGATTCTGGATTTTGTGTCATGTAGGCCATCTTCAATCTGACATCCTTAAAAAATATTTTAAGAAAAAATTCCCTCCTCTTTTTGTTCTAGTGTATTGATGGTTCCATTTTTTGTGTGTGTTTGAATGTTTTATCTGCTTGGAATGTATTTGAGAACAGAAAGTGAGATAGGATGAATAAGACAATAATAACATTTTTAGAAGTCAAATTTCTGTCTCCCAATAAAATTTTATTCTGTACCCAATAAATTAAGAAAACTAGAAACAATGTTCAGAATCTTTTCTACTGAAATACTTGCACCTATATACTAAAGTCAGTGTTTAAGATGTTAATTGCAACATTGTCTAGAACTAAAACTCACTGATAGAGATGGTTCAACTGTGGTAAAATATTAAGAATGCAAACTTGAGGACACTGAGTATAATGTAACTCAATTTTTCTAAAACCAAAATCCCACATTTGTACATATATATATTTATTTATTCATAAACACAGAAAATAGTCTGATGGATATATGCCAGCCTGTTAACTGTATTTACTCTTGAAAAGTGAGGATTTGTGGTGTGGAAGGGCAAGTGGGGATAGTGAAAGTAGAGCATAAAAGGGTCATTAGTCCTTTAGTCTGCTTTTGCAAGATCATAGACTTTATTTATTTACAAAATAAACTATAACTGGCAAATAGTTCCTCCTTTAATAAGCAAAGTTGTTCTGTTTTTTCACTTTAATAATAATATGAAATCATCATCATCAGTGTAATTTTAAAATTGATTTATATATAAAGCAATCTGAAGCTCAGAATTTAAAAGATTTGGTCATAGAGATAATCAGCTTTGGGTTCTCGTTCCTAAGAACCCACGTTTGACTGATTGAGAATACCTACCAAAAAAATGTATTGACCTCAGAAGGAAATGCTGTGTAAACAGGCTAATGTCTCTAGGTGTTTTTAAAGGGGTGATTTTGCCCCCCAAGAGGACATTTAGCAATATCTGGAGACATTTTTGTTTTTTTATAACTTGGGGAGGGCACGTTGACTGCTGCTGGGATCTAGTGGTGGAGACCCGGGATGCCACTAAACATCCTGTGACACACAGGATAGCCCCCCATAATAGTTGTTGCTGTTCAGTTGCTCAGTTGCATCTGACTCTTTGTGACCACCATGAACTGCAGCATGCCAGGCTTCCCTTTCCTTCCTTATCCCCCGGAATTTGCTCAAACTCATGTCCATCGAGTCGGTGATGCCACCCAACCATCTCATCCTCTGTCATCCCCTTCTCCTCCTGCTCTGTCTTTCCCAGCATCAGGGTTTTTTCCAATGAATCAGTCAGCTCTTCACATCAGGTGGCCAAAGTATTGGAGCTTCAGCTTCAGTATCAGTCCTTCCAATGAGTATTCAGGGTTGATTTCCTTTAGGATTGACTGATTTGATCTTGCTGTCCAAGGGACTCTCGAGAGTCTTCTCCTGCATCACAGTTAGAAAGCATCAATTCTTAGGCACTCAGCCTTCTTTCTGGTCCAACTCTCACATCTGTACATGATGGAAAGACTATAGTTTTGACTATATGGACCTTTGTCGACAAAATAATGTCTCTACTTTTCAATATGCTGTCTAGGTTGGTCATAGCTTTTCTTCTGAGGAGCAAGCGTCTTTTAATTACATGGCTTCACTCACCATCTGCAGTGATTTTGGAGCCCAAGAAAATAAAAATCTGTCAGTTGTTTCCATTGTTTCCCCATCTATTTGCCATGAAGTGATGAGACCGGATGCCATGATCTTCGTTTTTTGAATGTTGAGTTTTAAGCCAGCTTTTTCACTCTCCTCTATCACTTTCATCAAGAGGCTCTTTAGTTCCTCTTTGCTTTCTGCCATAATGGTGGTGTCATCTGCATATCTGAGGTTACTGATATTTCTCCCAGCGGTCTTGATTCCAGCTTGTGCTTCATCCAGCCCAGCATTTCGTATGATGTACTCTCCATATAAGTTAAATAAGCAGGGGACAACCTTGATGTACTCCTTTCCCAATTTTGAACCAGTCTGTTTTTCCAGGTCCAGTTCTAACTGTTGCTTCTTGACCTGCATACAGGTTTCTCGGATGCAGATAAAGTGGTCTGGTATTCCCATCTCTTTGAGAATTTTCCACAGTTTGTTGTGATCCAGACGGTCAAAGACTTTAGGGTGGTCAATGAAGCAAAAGTAGATGTTTTTCTGGAATTCCTGTGCTTTTTCTATGATCCAGCAGATGTTGGCTATTTGATCTCTGGTTCCTCTGCCTTTTCTAAACCCAGCTTGTACATCTGGAAGTTCTCCATTCACGTACTGTTGAAGCCTAGCTTGAAGGATTTTGAGTATTACCTTGCTAGCATGTGAAATGAATGCAATTGTGCAGTAGAATGTTCTTTGGCTTTGCCCTTCTTTGGGACTGGAATGAAAACTGACTTTTCCAGTCTTCTGGCCACTGCTGAGATTTCCAAATTTGCTGGCATATCGAGTGCAGCACTCTAACAGTATCATTTTTTAGGTTTTGAAATACCTCAACTGGAATTCCATCACCTTCACTAGCTTTGTTCTTAGCAGTACTTCCTAAGGCCTACTTGACTTCACACTCTAGGATGTCTGGCTCTAGCTGAGTAATCACACCATTGTGGTTGTCCAGGTCATTAGGACCTTTTTTTGTATAGGTCTGTGTATTCTTGCTACCTCTTCTTAATATCTACAGCTTCTGTTAGGTCCATACTGTTTGTGTCCTTTATTGTGCCCATCTTTGCATGAAATGTTCCCTTTTTCTAGAAGAGATCTCTAGATCTCTTTCCCATTCTGTTGTTTTCCTCTATTTCTTTGCATTGTTCACTTAAGATGGCTTTCTTGTCTCTCTTTGGTATTCTTTGGAACTCTGCATTCAGATGGATGTATCTTTCCTTTTCTTCTTTGCCTTTGGTTTGTCTTCTTTTCTCAGCTATTTGAAAGGCCTCTTCAGACAGCCACTTTGCATTTTTGCATTTCTTTTTCTTGGAGATGGTTTTGGTTACCACTTCCTGTGCAGTGTTATGAACCTCCATCCATAATTCTTCAGGCACTCAGTCAGATCTAATCCCTTGAATCTATTTGTCACTTCAACTGTATAATCATTAGGGATTTGATTTAGGTCATACCTGAATGACCTAGTGGTTTTCCCTACTTTCTTCAATTTAAGTCTGAATTTTGCAATAAGGAGTTCATGATATGAGCCACAGTCATCCTGGTCTTGCTTTTGCTGACTGTATAAAACTTCTCTATCTTTGGCCACCAAGAATATAATCAGTCTGATTTTGGTATTGACCATCTGGTGATGTCCATGTGTAGAGTTGTCTTTTGTGTTGTTGGAAGAGTGTGTTTGGTATGACCAGTGCATTCTCTCAGGAAAACTCTGTTAGCCTTTGCCCTGCTTCATGTGTACTCCAAGGCCAAACTTGCCTGTTACTCCAGGTATCTCTTGACTTCCTACTTTTGCATTACATTCCCCTGTTATGAAAAGGACATCTTTTTTTGGTGTTAGTTCTAGAAGGTCTTGTAGGTCTTCATAGAACTGGTCAACTCCAGCTTCTTTGGCATTAGTGGTTGGGGCATAGACTTGGATTACTGTGATATTGAATGGTTTGCCTTGGAACAAACCGAGATCATTCTGTCATTTTTGAGATTGCACCCAAGTATTGCATTTCAAACTCTTTTGTTGACTATGAGGGCAACCCCATTTCTTCTAAGAGATTCTTGTCCACGATAATAGATATAATGGTCACCTGAATTAAATTCACCCATTCCCATCCATTTTAGTTCAGATTCCTAAAATGTCGATATTCCCTCTTGCCATCTCCTGTTTGACCACATCCAATTTACCTTGATTCATGGACCTAACATTCCAGATTCCTATGCCATGTTGTTCTTTACAGCATCGGACTTTACTCCAATACCAAATACATCTACATCTGGGTGTCGTTTCCACTTCAGCTCAACCTCTTCATTCCTTCTGGAGCTATTTATCTGCTCTTCTCCAGTAGCACATTGAACACCTACAGACCTGGGGGCTTCATCTTCCAGCATTACATCTTTTTGCCTTTTCATACTGCTCATGGGGTTCTCAAGGCAAGAATGCTGAAGTGGTTTGGTATTCCCTTCTCCAGTGGACCATGTTTTGTCAGAACTCTCCACCATGACCCATCTGTCTTGAGTGGCCCTACACAGCATGGCTCATGGTTTCATTAAGTTACACAAAGCTGTGATCCATGTGATCAGTTTGGTTAGTTTTCTGTGATTATGGTTTTCATTCTGTCTGCCTTCGGATGGATGAGGATAAGAGGCTTGTGCAAGCTTCCTGATAGGAAGGACTGGCTGTGGGGAAAATAGTCTTGCTCTGGTGGGTAAAGCCATGCCCAGTAAGTCTTTAATCTAAATTTCTGCTGATGGGTGGGGCCGTGTTCCCTCCCTGTAGTATCCAGCCCTAAATGTCTGTGGTGCCAAGGTGGAGGAACCCTACTATCAATCATATATCACAAAACTTCATTCACTCAGCAGATATTACATGGGGGATTAGTTCTTAGCACCAAAATGTAGGCATTCCTAGATTTTTCTTATTTGTACTTTTCAATTTGTTAATCAGTGGACTAGAGAAGATGTGAAGGGAGAGTCTTTTATCAAGACCATTCTTTGGGAACTTCCCTGGTGGTCCTTAACTCCTGGTGGTCCAGT
Organism: Bison bison bison; assembly: GCF_000754665.1. NCBI lineage: Eukaryota > Metazoa > Chordata > Mammalia > Artiodactyla > Bovidae > Bison > Bison bison. The sequence continues at coordinate 1,553,880 of NW_011494787.1, forward strand.
AGTTAAGAATTCACCTGCTGATGGAGGGGATATCGGTTCGATCCATGGTCTGGGAAGACTTCACATGCTGCAGGGAAAGTAAACAAGTAAGCCCATGCATTGCAACTCGAGAAAGCCCTCGCACAGCAACACTCAGCACACCTGGGAAAAAAAAAAAAAGACTGTTCTTTGGGGTCAGAGAGCAAAAGCAAATCTCACACCTTACTTCAAAATCATAAGCAGATTTACCTTTTTAAAAAGCATTAAAAATATTCAACTTTAGTTAATAATATGCATGCTGCTGATACCTGCAGCTTACTTTGAAATGCATCAAAATATGAAAGGGATTGATAGATGAAGAAAGGGATATGTAATAAACAAATATAGTAAAAGGTTAATTTTAGAATCTAGTGGGTGGGTATATGAAGGTTGACTGTATAATTCTGTTTTTCTATATGTTTGAAAATGTTCATAATGTTGGGGGAAAATCAGAAACAGAGATTCACATTCTTTTTAGCAGACACTGGGTTAGTGGCAACCACACTGCTGATTTTGATAGGTGGCCTCAGGCAAGTTACTTAACTTTTTGATTTTCATCTGAAAAGCCATTGTTGTTTGGCTCAAATATGGTGACACTAATATGGTGAGGTTCAAATGAAATAATGAGCATAAAAGCATGTTGAAAAGCATAAAGTGCTCTAAAAAGGCAGTGCATTACTCTTAGGAAGGCTGAGTGTTCAACTATTTACATACCTGGCTCTAGGTGTTTTTGAAAGCTCCCTGTGTAGTGACATTAGCACTGTTTTACCTTCTTGTGATTGGAAGTATAAAACAACCATGATAATTTCTATCAAATATTTCTCAAATATTTGTGAAAGACTTTTCTTTTCTAAAAGGAAAGAATCACTCTCTGTATAACTTTAATAGTTTTTTCCTGTTTTACTTACAGGCTGCCATGGTCTCCACTTAGGGCAGTGGGAATCTTTGACTATGGAACACTGGGCATGAGCCTTGCCATTGGCTGGCCGAGAAGGAGGAGGCAGAATGTCTCCATTGTTACACCACAGAGTTCAAACTTCAGAAGACTTGAGTTAAACAGTGTTTTTTACTCTGCAAATTGTTGCATCTTCATTTGTCCTCTATGATCATCACAAACTAATGAAACATTTTTTAGGTCTTACGAATTCAGGTTATACTGTTTTCTGGATACTCTGGCAATTGATACAGGTAAGATTGGTCTGAGTTTTGTGGGGAATGGTGAAAGAGAAAGAACTCATCCAGTTGCTCAAGTCAAACATCTGTGCATGTTGAAATCAGGTTAACTAGGGAATTCCTTGGCAGTCCAGTGGTTAGGGCTCTGTGCTTCCACTGCCATTGATCCCTTGGTGTGATCAAAAAAAGATTAGGTTAACCTAGCTTGTTGTATAAAACAAGACTGAATCTTGAGAAATATTTCAGTTATTACATTAGGCCTTAAAACTAGAGAGATGCAAAATGCAAAGTTTCCTACACTTTTATTTGAGGGTTTAAATGGATGTTTTCTTTGAGGGTACAGTTTGATAGCTTCTACAGTGGATAGCTTCTTTTCATTTTACTTTTCTGTACTACATATTGTAAGTGATTTTAACTGTGTGTGTGTTTGTACATGTATACTCGGGCTGATGAGCTTATTGTCCTTTCTAGAACCTGTGAAAAATGGAACCAAACTCTCTAAGGACCAAAGTTCCAGCTTTCTTATCTGATTTGGGGAAGGCCACATTGAGGGGGATCAGAAAGTGTCCCCGATGTGGCACATACAATGGAACCCGGGGACTGAGCTGTAAGAACAAGACATGTGGGACCATTTTCCGGTACGGTGCCCGGAAGCAGCCTAGTGTTGAAGCTGTCAAAATCATCACAGGCTCCGATCTGCAAGTCTACTCAGTGCGGCAAAGAGACCGGGGCCCCGATTACCGATGCTTTGTGGAGCTAGGTGTTTCAGAGACGACCATCCAGACAGTGGACGGGACCATCATCACTCAGCTGAGCTCTGGCCGGTGTTATGTTCCCTCATGCCTGAAAGCTGCCACCCAGGGCGTTGTGGAGAACCAGTGCCAGCACATCAAGCTGGCAGTGAACTGCCAGGCAGAGGCCACCCCTCTGACTCTAAAGAGCTCGGTCCTGAATGCCATGCAGGCCTCCCCAGAAACCAAGCAAACCATCTGGCAGTTGGCCACGGAACCCACAGGTCCCCTTGTACAGAGGATTACTAAAAACATTCTGGTGGTGAAATGCAAAGCAAGCCAGAAGCATAGTTTGGGGTATTTACATACATCCTTTGTGCAGAAAATCGGTGCCAAAAGCTTGCCTGAACGCCGTTTCTTCTGCTCCTGCCAGACTCTAAAGTCACACAAGTCGAATGCTTCCAAGGATGAGGCGGTCCAGAGATGCATTCATTTCTTTGCTTGCATCTGTGCCTTTGCCAGTGACGAGACATTGGCTCAGGAATTCTCAGACTTCCTAAACTTTGATTCCAGCGGTAGGTGGTGTGGTTGACACATTTACTCTTGTTTTTCTAAAACGGCGATGAAAGAGTCCCACTGATGGCATTTGGAGATTGTCCTAGCAACCTTCAGAAGCAGTTGCTAGATAAATCCAAAGAAAAGCATTCCTTCTTTTAATTCCAGTCAGCACACTTGCATGAAGGTTGGTTGGTTGGTTGAAATTAACAATAATGAAACTTGGGCATTTTCACTGAGTCAATGAATCAAGCAAAGTTAGCTTTGCTTTGATTTTTTTACTTTTCTACAGGTGCCCTATGTTAGTAAAAACAAAGAAAAAATAAAAAGTACCTTCTATTTTGTCTCACTTGCTTGTTTCTTATCTTTGAAGATGGGGAAAACTAGTACCTTACTCAAAAAATCTTTTAAAGTTTCTACATCAAGACTTAACGTTGTTTTTAACATTTTTATCTTGTGCTTTTATTTTCATTTCTGAATGATCTTTAGCTTGCAGCAACTCCCAAATTTTTTGTTTTACATTTCTCTGTAGAGCCTTTTATCATATTAATGGCCCATGAACAAGAACGTATGTTTCGGGAGTTCTTTAAACGAACTGATTTAAGCAGGCAGTCATGCTGTAATTTGTTTTGGGGATTTGGATTTTTTAGAAATTAATTTTTCTCTAGGTTGGGACCCATAGTTATTCATGGATAGTATTAATAATTCAGAAATTTGTTTTATTTTAGGTCTAAAGGAGGTTATTGTGCCCCAGTTAGGTTGCCATTCAGAATCACCAGTATCAGCTTGTGAGTCTACCGCCTCTAAGCCAAAGAAGAGGAAAAAGGAGGAAGTATCTGGTGAGAAGCTGTTTCGTTTGTTGGTGGTGTGACCTTTAGATATTGTTTTACTGTGTTTTATATGTTTCACTGAATCTCAGCAAATACAAGAGGTAATGTTGTTGTCTAAAAAAAGTTTTACCCTTATTGATAATTCTTTGTCAAGCTAAGAGTTGGTTCTGTTGGCCAAGTATAAGATCCACTCAAACTCTGCTTGTATTATTGATATGTTTGTTCATCCCTGAATCATTTCAGACTAGTTTTACACCTTAATCTGCCTTAGGATAGACTTACAAAGTTTTCATTGATAGATGTCTGTTTAAAAATTTGTGATAGTGTTTAATTATATTTTCCATGATAATTTAGAAATATACTTTGTTTTCTGCATTTTCAGTAGGCGGCATTATATGTGTATTTTTTTTCTTTTTTAATTCAAATATATCAGTGTCAGTTAAGGACTCATATAAATCAATGTGAAAATGCTAAAGTGGCATAGTTGATAAGTGTTAAAAGACCTAGACTCTGAATGAAAGGAAAATATTACCTGGTCTGCACATGTGGACCAAACTCCAGACACACTAGTGAAGAGAGAAATGCAAATGTTTTATAAAAACAAAATTAAAACAAGATACTTTTGGATACCAAGTTGGCAAAGTTTTTTTTTTTACGTGATGAGACCACAGGCAAATTGGTCTCTTCAGCATGGCTAATGTAGGGTAAGTTGCTTTAGTCATTTGTAAAAGTAGTTTGCAGTACTTGTTAAGAACCTTGAAAAATGTTCCTGTCCACAGAGGGAGTATTACTGGAGGCGGGTCAAGTGGTTGTGCGTGGTTTAGGTGCTGGGATGCTGGAGAAAGATGGAGAGACAGCGACTTGGTTATTTCTGTGTTTTTGAGAGAGAATTCTGGCAGCAATATAGAGCAGAGATTGTGGTTAAATGTTTACTTATGAGTCTTTCCCCAGAAAACTTGAAATTAAAAAAAAAAATGTATACCCTGTAATTCAGTAATTCTACTTTTAAATAATCTTTTTTAAAGGAAATAATCCTTGATATAGGAAAAACATTTTGTCCAGAGATGCTCATTGGGTATTTGTTTATGGTAATGAAAAATTAGAAGCAACTAAGGGGCCAAACCACTGGGCATAGTTAAACAAACCACTTGAGAGAATGCCAGGCAGCCATAAAAATTGACTGTAAGGAGTTTGTAGAAGTGTTACATCACTCAGGTAGCCAGATAAAGTACAGAATACTCAATTCAATTTGAATTTCATACAAACAGTGAATAATTTTTTGGGTGTAAGTATTTCCATGTAATTTTTGGGACACATTTATAATAAAAAATTATTTGAAATTAAAAAATTTGTTTTTGCTAAATCTGGTAATCCTGGTATAATTTTTGTTGTTGTTGTTCGACTCTTTGCGACCCCATGGACTGCAGCTTGCCAGGCCTCCTTGTCCATCACCTTCTCTTGGAGTTTCCCCAAGTTCATGTCCATTGAATTGGTGATGCCATCCAGCCTTCTCATCATCTGTCACCCTCTTCTGCTTCTGCCTTCAATCTTTCTCAGCATTAGGGTCTTTTCCAATGAGTCCACTGTTCATGTCAGGTGGCCAAAGTATTAGAGCTTCAGCTTCAGCATCTGTCCTTCCAATGAGTATTCAGGGTTGATTTCCTTTAGGATGGACTGATTTGATCTCCTTGTTGTCCAAGGGACTCTCAAGAGTCTTCTCCAGCACCACAGTTTTGAAAGCATCAATTCTTTGGCACTCAGCCTTCTTTCTGGTCCAACTCTCACATCTGTACATAACTACTGGAAAGACTATAGCCATGACTATGTGGACATTTGTCAGCAAAGTGATGTATTTGCTTTTAACACACTGTCTAGGTTTGTCATAGCTTTCCTTCCAAGAAGCAGTCATCTTCTGATTTCATGGCTGCAGTCACCATCCACAGTGATTTTGGAGCCCAAGAAGAGGAAATCTGTCACTGCTTCCACTGTTTCCCCTTCAGTTTGCCATGAAGTGATGGGACCAGATTCCCTCATCTTCATTTTTCCAGTACTGAGTTTTAAGCCGGCTTTTTCACTTTCCTCTTTCACCCTCATCAAGAGGCTCTTTAGTTCCTCTTCACTTTCTACCATTAGGTTGGTATCATCTGTATATCTGAGGTTGTTGATATTTCTCCTAGCAACTCATCCAGCCCTGCATTTTGCATGATGTGCTCTGCATATAAGTTAAATAAACACAGTGACACTATACAGCCTTGTTGTACTCCTTTCTCAATTTTGAACCATTCGGTTGTTCCATGTAAGGTTCTAACTGTTGCTCTTGACTCACATACAGGTTTTTCAGGAGGCAGGTAAGGTGGTCTGGTATACCCATCTCTTTAAGGGCTTTCTACAGTTTGTTATGATCTATACAGTCAAAGGCTTTAGTGTAGTCAATGAAGCAGAAGAAGATGTTTTTCTAGAATTCCTTTACTTTCTCTATGATCCAGCGAATGTTGGCAATTTGATCTCTGGTTCCTCTGCTTTGTCCAAACCCAGCTTGTACATCTGGAAGTTCTCGATTCAAGTACTGCTGAAGCCTAGCTTGAAGGATTTTGAGCATAACCTTACTAGCATGGGAAGTAAGTGCAATTGTCTGGTAGCTTGAACATTCTTTAGTACTGCCCTTATTTGGTATTGGGATGAAAATTGGCCTTTTCCAGTCCTGTGGCCACCGCTAAGTTTTCCAAATTTGCTGACATATTGAGTGCAGCACTTTAATAGCATCATGTTTCAGGATTTTAAATAGCTGTGCTAAAATTCCATGACCTCCACTAGTTTTATTGGCAGCAGTGCTTCCTAAGGCCCACTTGACTGCACACTCTGGGATGTCTGGCTCTAGGTGAGTGACCACACCATCGTGGTTATCTGGGTCAATAAAATCTTTTTTATACAGTTGTTCTGTGTATTCTTGCCATCTTTTCTTGATCTCTTCTGCTTCTATTAGGTCCATACCGTTTTTGTCCTTTGTTATGCCCATCTTTACAGGAAATGTTCCTTTGATATCTCTAATTTTCTTGAAGAGATCTCAAGTCTTTTCCCATTCTGTTGTTTTCCTCTATTTCTTTGCATTGTTCATTGAAGGCCTTCTTGTTTCTCTGTGTGCTTCCCTGATAGCTCAGCTGGTAAAGAATAGCGTGCAGTGCAGGAGACCCTGGTTCGATTCCTGGGTCAGGAAGATCTGCTGGAGAAGGAAAAGGCTACTCACTCCAATATTTTTGGGCTTCCCTTGTAGCTCAGTTGCTAAAGAATCCGCCTGCAATGCAGGAGACCTGGGTTTGCTCCCTGAGTTGGGAAGATCCCCTGAAGAAGGGAAAGGCTACCCACTCCAGTATTCTGGCCTGGAGAATCCCATGGACTGTATAGTCCATGGGGTCACAAAGAGTCAGACTCGACTGCGTAACTTTCACTTTCACTTCTTGTTTCTCCTTGCTGTTCTCTGGAACTCTGCATTCAGTTGGGTATACCTTTCCCTCTCTCCCTTGCTTGTCACTTCTCTTCTTTCCTCAGCTATTTGTAAGGCCTCCTCAGACAACCACTTTGCCTTTTTGCATTTCTTTTTCTTGCAGATGGTTTTGGTCCATGCCTCCTATACAATATTACCAACTTCCATCCATAGTTCTTCAGGCACTCTGTTTACCAGAACTAATCTCTTGAATCTATTCATCACCTCCACTGTATAATTACAGGAAATTTGATTTAGGTTGTACCTGCATGGCCTAGTGGTTTTCTCTGCTCTCTCTAGTTTAAGCCTGAATTTTGCTATAAGGAGCTGATGATTTGAACCACATTCAGCTCCAGGTCTTGTTTTTGCTGACTGTATAGAGCTTCTCCATCTTCAGCTGCAAATAATGTGATCAATCTGATTTCAGTATTGACCATCTGGTGATGTCCATGTGTAAAGTTATCTGTGTGTTGTAAGAAAAGGGTGTTTGCTGTGACCAATGCATTCTCTTGGCAGAATTCTGTTAGCCTTTGCCTTGCTTCATTTTGTACTCCCAAGGCCAAACTTGCCTGTTACTGCAGGTATCTCTTGACCTCCTATTCTTGCATACCAATCCCCTATGATGAATAGGACATCTTTTTTTTTGGTGTTAGTTCTAGAAGGTCTTATAAGTCTTCATAGAACTGGTCAACTTTAGCTTCTTCAGTGTCAGTGGTTGTGGTATAGACTTGGATTACTGTGATATTAAATGGTTTGCTTTGGAAATGAACCAAGATCCTTCCGTAATTTGTGAGACTGCACCCAAGTACTGCATTTCGGACAGTTTCGTTGATTATGGGGGCTACTGCATTTCTTCTATGGGATTCTTGCCCACAGTAGTAGATATAATGGTCATCTGAGACCATTCAGGTATGACCTAAATCAAATCCCTTATGATTATACAGTGGAAGTGAGAAATAGATTTAAGGGCCTAGATCTGATAGATAGACTGCCTGTTGAACTATGGAATGAGGTTCATGACATTGTACAGGAGACAGGGATCAAGACCATCCCCATGGAAAAGAAATGCGAAAAAGCAAAATGGCTGTCTGGGGAGGCCTTACAAATAGCTGTGAAAAGAAGAGAAGCAAAAAGCAAAGGAGAAAAGGAAAGATATAAACATCTGAATGCAGAGTTCCAAAGAATCGAGAAGAGATAAGAAAGCCTTCTTCAGCCATCAATGCAAAGAAATAGAGGAAAACAACAGAATGGGAAAGACTAGACATCTCTTCAAGAAAATTAGAGATACCAAAGGAACATTTCATGCAAAGATGGGCTCGATAAAGGCCAGAAATGGTATGGACCTAACAGAAGCACAAGGTATTAAGAAGAGATGGCAAGAACACATAGAAGAACTGTACAAAAAAGATCTTCAGACCCAGATAATCACAATGGTGTGATCACTGACCTAGAACCAGACACCCTGGAATGTGAAATCAAGTGGGCCTTAGAAAGCATCACTACGAACAAAGCTAGTGGAGGTGATAGAATTCCAGTTGAGCTATTCCAAATCCTGAAAGATGATGCTGTGAAAGTGCTGCACTCAATATGCCAGCAAATTTGGAAAACTCAGCAGTGGCCACAGGACTGGAAAAGGTCAGTTTTCATCCCAATCCCAAATAAAGGCAATGCCAAAGAATGCTCAAACTACCGCACAATTGCACTCATCTCACACGCCAGTAAAGTAATGCTCAAAATTCTCCAAGCCAGGCTTCAGCAATATGTGAACCGTGAACTTCCTGATGTTCAAGCTGGTTTTAGAAAAGGCAGAGGAACCAGAGATCAAATTGCCAACATCCGCTGGATCATCGAAAAAGCAAGAGAGTTCCAGAAAAACATCTATTTCTGCTTTATTGACTATGCCAAAGCCTATGACTGTGTGGATCACAATAAACTGTGGAAAATTCTGAAAGAGATGGGAATACCAGAGCACCTGATCTGCCTCTTGAGAAATTTGTATGCAGGTCAGGAAGCAACAGTTAGAACTGGACATGGAACAACAGACTGGTTCCAAATAGGAAAAGGAGTACGTCAAGGCTGTATATTGTCACCCTGCTTATTTAACTTCTATGCAGAGTACATCATGAGAAATGCTGGACTGGAAGAAGCATAAGCTGGAATCAAGATTGCCAGGAGAAGTATCAATCACCTCAGATATGCAGATGACACC
>NW_011494787.1:1563118-1566498 GCF_000754665.1 Bison bison bison
GCAGAGACATTACTTTGCCAACAAAGGTCCGTCTAGTCAATGCTATGGTTTTTCCAGTGGTCATGTATGGATGTGAGAGTTGGACTGTGAAGAAGGCTGAGCACCGAAGAATTAATGCTTTTGAACTGTGGTGTTGTAGAAGACTCTTGGGAGTCCCTTGGACTGCAAGGAGATCCAACCAGTCCATTCTGAAGGAGATCAGCCCTGGGATTTCTTTGGAAGGAATGATGCTGAAGCTGAAACTCCAGTACTTTGGCCACCTCATGCGAAGAGTTGACTCATTGGAAAAGATTCTGATGCTGGGAGGGATTGGGGGCAGGAGGAGAAGGGGACGACAGAGGATGAGATGGCTGGATGGCATCACTGACTCGATGGACGTGAGTCTGAGTGAACTCCGGGAGTTGGTGATGGACAGGGAGGCCTGGCGTGCTGCAATTCATGGGGTCGCAAAGAGTCGGACACGATTCAGCAACTGATCTGATCTGATCTGATCCATTTTAATTCACTGATTCCTAAGATGTCGATGTTCAACATTGTTGCCATCTTCTCCTTGACCACATCCAATTTACCTTGATTCACGGACCTAAAATTTCAGGTTCCTATGCAATACTGTTCTTTACAGCATCAGACTTACTTCCATCACCAGTCACATCCACAACGAGCATCATTTCTGCTTCGGCCCAGCTGCTTCGTTCTTTGTGGAGCTATTAGTGATGCCCTCCACTTTTCCCCATTAGCCCAGGGGACACTTTCTGAGCTCAGGGGGGGCGGGGAGCAAGGAGGGTGGAGCTCATCTTTCGTTGTCTTATCTTTTTGCCTTTTTGTGCAGTTCATGGGGTCCTCACAGCAAGAATACTTGGAATGGTTTGCCATTCCCTCCTCCAGTGGAACACATTTTGTCTGAACTCTCCACTATGACCCATTGGTCTTCGGTTGCCCTGCATGGCATGCTCATAGCTTCATTGAGTTACGCAAGCCCCTTTGCCACGGCAAGGCAGTGATCCATGAAGGCGGATGTAATCACAGGTCCTTAAAATCACAAAACCAGCAAAATAAACTATTTATAAAAAAGAAAATGAACACTGCTTCACCAGAAAATTGATAGTGATTGTCTGAGACGAAGAACAAAGGGCGAATTTATTTTCTTCCTTTCACTTCTAGTCCCCCCACCAACTTCCTGTAAAGAGTGTAAGACACTTTAAATGTTATATATAAAGGCTAATGCTAATTCCTTTTAGAAACTGAAGCTAAGCTAATGTAGAAATTAACAGGCATTTTATATGTTTTAGACTTCAGAAATTAACGTTGAATTGATTTATACTCTGCAGACGTCTTGTTAAACACTATGATGATTGTGGTTTAGGTGCACAGACGAACAGTTCCCTGCTACCTCCAGATGCAGTGAGCGGTAATCTAAGGAAAAGTGGCCTGAAGAAGCCTGTGGTTGCTTCTTCGTTAAAAAGGCAGGGTAAGTGTCCCTTCCTCAGAATAGGGTAAACAGGTGGAAAATTGTCCTAAATAAGCCCAGGGGAATATAATCACGCGAAATGTTGCATGTTGTCCCCCTAGATAAACAATAGCAAGCACCAAGGCCAAGATCTGTGCAATCCCTCCCACTGCCTCAAAACAAGCTCACAAACAAATTGTCTTTTAAATAACAAATGCAACAGAAATTACTGACATGATTTAGCATCATGGATTTTGTAGAATATTTTATTTTTGTTGCTCATTACCCACATGTAGTTGGTATAGGTGGTTCAAAACTGAAGAAGAAACATATTTTACAGTTATACAATGATAAATATTTGTTAAGAAATACAAAATTAGTGAAATTTGAAAACACTGAAAGGCAGTAACAGGAATATCATTCTGAATTTTTGAGACAGAATGACTTGATTTGAACATAACTTATATATATATATATATATATATATATCACTTTTCTGTGCAGAAGAGTTAAGCCTGTATGTTTGGGGATCAGCATCTTCTTAACTCTCATATACTTTGGCGGGATGATTAAAAATTAGACGTCATCTCTACGCTCACACTCTGGTTTTGAAGACAAGACCAATAAATATATAAATAGCAGATGGTGCGTGTGTGTGTGCGCTAAATCGCTTCAGTCATGTCAGCAAATAGCACAAGACCAAATCTCAATTTTAATTAAGAACTTACACATTCCAAGAACAAATGTTTGTAGAAGGTCAGGAAGTAAACAAATTAAAAGTATCACTTTGATACAAAGAAAAAAGAAAATAGTTTTTCATCCAGCTTATCATTAGATGCTTTTACCTATGAGAATTTTAGTTTTAAATGAATAGTAGTTTTGGCATCTTTACGTCTTTATAAAAAGGGGATATATACTTCAGACATGTGAAGACATTTCAGGAGAAGAAATAGAACGGTAGGTCAGTATATAGACACACTCATCGGGAATCTGGTCAATTAATGGCTCTATACCAACCATTCTTCAGTTTGCAGTTTGATGTTGAAAGGCTGCAAACTTTCTGTGGTTAATAATCTTAAACCTATTAGTCTCTCAGAGCTTCCTATTTCTTTTTTTTTTTCTTTCTCTAGATGGATTTTTTTTTAGATGGATTTTTAAAAAGAAAATCCCTGCAGTATTCCATTTCACTTAATTTACCTACTGTCATTGAATTTCGGCTTGTTGCTCTTTTGTATAGTATAAACTCCTTAGCTTTTTCAGAGTTCAGTTAACTGTTAAATTCTGTAAGAAAAGATAAAAATTAATGACGTTTTTTTTTTTCGTTTTCCTAGCCTGTGGTCAGCTGTTAGATGAGGCACAAGTGACCTTATCCTTCCAAGACTGGCTGGCCAGTGTCACAGAACGCATCCACCAAACCATGCACTATCAGTTTGATGGTAAGTGTTGGTCATCTAACTGCACTGTTGCTGAAAGTCAGAGAAATTAAAGTGATTGTGTATAGCTCTACTCTGTTTTGAAAAAAAAAGTAATTGGGCTTCAGTGTAGAGGTCACTGGACCACAAGACAGTAGAAATCTAAATGAAATAAAGGAATAATCACATAATTAAAATGCAGGACCAACAAAATTGAATTTGGTGATGGAAAAGAAAAACCACAGCAAATAATAATAAAAATAGACAGCCTTGGTCTTAGGGTGTGTATTTGATGAGGGTGATAACAAGCCTTAGAAGGTCACTCTAAACCCTCAAACTTAAAGCATGAGAGGAAAAAAGTATGGAAAAAAATCTAAATATGTGAGACTAAGATGAAAGTGAAAGTGAAGTCGCTCAGTCGTGTCTGACACTTTGTGACCCCGTGGACTGTAGCCTACCAGGCTCCTCTGTCCATGGGATTTTCCAGGCAATAGTACTGGAGTGGATTGCCATTTTCTTCT
>NW_011494787.1:1566598-1585468 GCF_000754665.1 Bison bison bison
AGGGATCGAACCCAGGTCTCCTGCATTGTAGACAGACGCTTTACCGTCTGAGCCACCAGGGAAGTCCGTGAGACTAAGATAATTATATAAAATTACATGGATATGCTAAGGGCTTCCCTGGTGGCTCAGATGGTAAAGAATCCACCTGCAATGCAGGTTCGATTCCTGGGTTCGATCCCTGGATCGGGAAGATCCTCTGGAGGAGGGCATGGCAACCCACTCCAGTATTATTCTTGCCTGGAGAGTCCTCATGGTCAGAGAAGCCTGGTGGGCTACGGTCCATGGGGTCGAAAAGAGTCAGACATGGCTGAGCGACTAAGCACAGCACATAGCACAGGTTTGCTAAGGAAGATTGGAGAACACAAGCTGCATTCGGGTTGATCATGATAGCCTCATAGAACCTCAGCAATTTCAGAAGTGGACCATCTACCAGGCCTTGCCCATTGCCTGAAAAGCATCCTTGATGGATGGTTTTCAGGTTTTGTGCAGTGGTGAGCAGTTCACTCCTTTCTGAGGCAGCTCATAACATTGTTAGACAGTGAGAGCTGTGAGGAAGGTCTTCCTCGTACTAAGGGGAAATGTTTGCTAATAATACTTCCTGTTGGTTTTAGTCTTCGCTCCAGCCACATGGAGTAATTTTCTGTTCCCGTTTTCAAGTAACAGGCCCTGCTACCGCACACACCCATTGGCCTGCATGACAGGTCTTCTCTTTTCCAAGTGATACATCTCAGGTCTTCAAACACTCCTCATGGCATTATTTATAAACCTCACAACATTTTGATGTTCTTTGCTGAATATGTTGAACTTTATGAATATCATTTTAAATACAAAGCACCCCAAAGGGAATAGTAGCCCAACAGCAGACACTCAGTAGGAGGAGATGAGTTAAAGGATTGGAACAGTTGTGGCTTCATGGTGAAGAAAGGAACAAGAATGGAGGTGTTGAAATACATGCTTAGTTTTATATACCTTGGTTCAGAATAAATAAAATTTATCCAGAAATAAAATTTTAGAAGTTACTTTTAGAAAAACAAAATAAACTAGGGAAGTTTAGGGATTTCCCTGGTGGTCTAGTGGCTAAGACGACACAATCCCAGTGCAGGGGGCCTGGGTTTGATCCCTGGTCAGGGAACTAGCTCCCACATGCTGCAACTAAAGATTTTGCATGCTGCAAAGGTAGAAGATCATTAAAAAAAAAAAAAACTGGGGAAGATTAAAAAGAGAGTCTGTTTTTCTTTTCTTTTAAAATTTCATTTATTTATATATTTTTTGAAATAATATAATAAATATCTACTAACCCACCTCCCAAAACATAAAATAGAACATTGAAAATAATGTAAGCTGTAAACTATGGCCCTTTTTCATCCCATTCCTTATACCACCCTCTCTCACCATCTCTGTTACCACCACCTTTGTCAAAGTCACCATCAGCTCCCTCCAGCACTGTGATTCTGTGTCTTTTACAAGGGTTTTTCAAGATTAATTTATAAACCTAAACCCTAGCATCCCATCAGCAGAGTTCTGGTGAGTTAGCACTTTTAGAGTCGTAATGATCTTTGCATGTAGCCTATAATCTAATTTCAAGATGAAACTTTAAAATTCCTTTCTTCAGTGACTTCTCTAAATTGCCTATACGGGAATTCCCTGGTGGTCCAGTGGTTAGGACTTCACATTTTCACTGCTGAGGGCGAAGATTCAATCCCTGGTTGGGGAAGTAAGATCCTGCAAGTCATGCCACATGGCTAAAAATAAAATCAACTGCATATATATTAATATTCAAAAGTGTGTTAGTCACTCAGTTGTGTCCGACTTTTTGTGATCCTGTGGACCATAGCCCACCAGGCTCCTCTGTCCATGGAATTCTCCAGGTAAGAATACTGAAGTGACAGCCATTCCCTCCTCCAGGGTATCTTCCCAACCCAGGGATTGAACCCAGGTCTCCAGAGTTGCAGGCAGATTCTTTACAATCTGAGCCACCAGGGAAGCCCCTATATTAATATTATAGTGGCTCAAAAGCAATGACAGTTTTGTTATTGACATTCTACATTCAATTAAGCAGGTAAAATCAATTGAAAGGATGTAAAATCTTAATATGAAATTCCAGAAAACCTTTTATTTTTCTTGATTTGATCTTTATTTCAAAAAAGGTATCTGAACTGTTTTTAAGAACTGCTCTTTAAGTTGCATCCAGGGAGATGGAAGTTACCTATTAATCCACTTGGTTCTGGATGTTTTTGCTGTGTTGGAGCTTGACCCTTGGGCAGAGTTAGTAAGAAAAACTCTGAGTTTTTTCAGCCTCTCTCCTGAACACTATTTTTTGTTGACGTTTTGTTGACCTAGTGTTTTGTAAGTTTTTAAAAAGAAGTTTGTTAAGTATTTTCAAACAGTTTTCCTACCTTCAGATCAGAGAGAAGACTGATGCTTATTGGATAGTGTACTAACTTTGCAGTCTCTGGCACTCACAGTTCTGGCCATCTGAGAGGATGAACACAAGCAGCAAGTGCCTGGGAGAGTGAGCAGGAGTGAATCAAGTTTACCTTCTCAACTCAGCCTCAATGTCCTCATCTCATTTCATGTCCCCTTTAAAGGGAAAAGTCTGTGCTGTGGTGGCGTTTACAAAATTGAGGACTAGAAAAGTTATTTTTGGTAGATGACAAGAATCGGTTATAATTGCAAGGGATCAGGAGTAGGGCGAGTGCAGTGCTAGACTCATAAAGGTCCATCAAAGCTCGTTTTTGCCTCTGTATAAAGAAATCTCGGTGGTATTTTTAGTTATTACTGCTCATCAGTTCCATTTCCTCTACTTTTCCCTCCACACCAGAAAGCCCACTTATGTTTCTTTAAATGAATTCCTCTTATTTCCTGTAGGCAAACCAGAGCCACTGGTTTTCCACATTCCTCAGTCCTTTTTTGATGCCCTGCAACAGAGAATATCCATCGGCAGCGCGAAGAAACGGCTTCCCAACTCTACCACAGGTACGAGATGTTTCTTTAGGAATAGCTGTAGATGTCTGGACCTTACAGAATTATGTTTGGGAAAAACTGTGCAGGATTTTCAGGATTAGGTCTTCTAGTTACATGCTCAGAGCATGAAGCCTTAGCCCATCAGCTCTTAGAATAATGATCACACTTCAAAGGCCTCATGCTTATTCTAGTAAGAGTTGACGGAAAGATTCAGAAAGCACAACTTGATGAAAGAACCACCAATGAAGGGCAGTGAAGGTGCCCACCAAGAAGTTGGGTATTTTCTAGATATGAGCCAGTTTCAACAAAAGCATTGCAAGCTCCAGTTGTTATTTGGGCTGGCTTCTTAGAAGCATATTACAGTATGTGTCAAACACTAAAACTTTTTTTTCACGATTCCTGATTTTTGATAGAGGGAGATTTTCTTTTTGGAGTGATTCTCAGGCTTGGTACATTTTACCATTACAGTATTCTGGTACTTATTTCTTGATTTTATATAATATCTTTCTACTAGAGATCTCAAGATACTTATTAGGTAGTATAGTAAAATGAGGGAGGAAAAAGGAGGAAGAAAAGATTGCTCAGGGGCTAATAGCCCAAGAGTGTCTATAGCTGGAAATCAGAGCTATTTCTTCAGTAAATTGTTATTTGATGATATAATAGGAATTCTGGAGAATTCCATGGACAGAGCAGCCGGGCAGGCTACAGTCCACGGGATCACAGAATTGCACACAACTGAGCAACTAACACTTTCACTTTCACTTTAAATGGTACATACTGTGAATCACTCTGTTTAGGGCCATAAAAATCTCCCATCTTTACACCTTATCTCTCTAACATTTGAGACAATGTTGATTCTTCCCGTTTACACTTGAGGTCTAATGTATTCATTTTAACCCATCCCTTAGATGTTTTTAGGCCCTTCAGTAGAACTGCTTTATAATCGCGAAGCTGGGTAATAGATTGGCAACTGCAGGAGCAAGGTTTAAACTCTGTGTAATTATTTTAAGGACTCTGATTTGACCTCTGATGTATCTAAAGTTGTAAGAAGCTGTTTTATAATAGAGTCTTGTTTCTGTAGTTTTATGAAACAAAGAAAGAAGTTTCTAAGATGCCCAAAATTAGTATCTCAAGGAAGCATCAGAGACTTCATATAGCAAAAATCCATATCATTTGGTTCTCCACATTTTGCCAAAACCCTGTTCATAGATTTGCTTCTAGAATTCCTTTTTTAGGGATTTCGCTGGTGGTCCAGTGATTAGGACTCAGTGCTTTCAGTGCCAGGGCCTGAGTTTGATCCCTGGTCAGGTAACTAAGAGCCTGCAAGCCATGCAGCACAGCCAAAAAAGAAAAAATAGGATTTTTTTTAAAAATTTTATTTATTTATTTTTGGCTGTGCTGGATCTTCCTTGCTGCTTGTGGGCTTTTCCCTAGTTGTAGAGAGCGGGGTGTACTCTCTAGTTACATTGTACAGGCTTCTCATAGCAGTGGCTTCCCTTGTTACTGACCATGGGCTCTAGAGTACTCGGGCTCCAGTAGTTGCAGCTCCCAGGCTCTAGACCATAGGCTCAGTAGTTGTGGCACACGGGCTTAGTTGCTCCAGAGCATGTGGGATCTTCTGGGACCAGGGATTGAACCCAGGTCTTCTGCGTTGGCAGGCAGATTCTTTACCACTGAGCTACCAGGAAAGCCCAGGATTTCTTTTTTAGAGGGCAAAATTCTATAAGGCACGAATATCACTTCACTGAACTCTCTAGAAACTAAAATGACAAATTCAGTGAAAGAGCACAGGTAATGCTATTATTTTTCAGTACTTAATTTTGTCCCCTGTTTTTACTTTAAAGCTTTTATTCGCAAAGATGCCTTGCCACTGGGAACCTTTTCCAAGTATACCTGGCATATCACGAATATCCTGCAGGTTAAACAAATCTTAGATACCCCGGAGGTAAGAGCTGATTTCTACAACACTGGGAGGGCAGAGTGGGGAAGAGAGAGAAGCAAGTGCAGGAAGCACCAGCTCGTTGAGTTACGGACACTACAGAGAATTCCTTTTGTTCATCCTAAGAGATTATTCAGGAACATTTGTGGCTTTATGGTTCCAACTCTGATTTTAATAGGTATTCACTGGAACCTGAGGTTGTATTCTTTTTTCAATTGGAGCATCCTCTTTTCTTTTCCTTTGGGATGAGAAAACAAGGATACTTTTTCTTGTAAATTAAATAATGCTCCCTTACTATCTGTGGTGAGCCCTAGATTAACTGGCAGGCACCTGGGAAGTATATGTATAATTTGAGATGATATGCTACTTGTGAAGTCAGTAGGTCCAGCACAATTTGGTGTCCCTCTCCAAACTGCAATTGAGTTCTCATTAGAGAAATGATTCTTAGTTTGTGTTCCTTTTTACAGGGATAGTATTAGACATTTTTAAACATTTTTTTCAAGCAGATCCTAAAAACTTGAGGATTTTCCCTTCCTATGATAATGAAATATTGTGGAAAACTCAACATCCTGTGATTTCATACATTAAGATTAGCTTGATTGCAAGGCGTTGTTATGTTCAGAAAAATAATAAATTGGTATTTGTAGAACTTACATGTGAACACTAGGGAAGACTTATGTTAGCCCTAGGCTGACATAAAGACAATGGAGGAACTTCTTTAAATGCAGGATGTCACAGAAAGAAACACATGGTGCGCAGGGAGGCACCGAAACAACCCAGAGTAAAGTCAAGTTGCCGAGCTTCTGTCTGTTGCACATCACTTACCTATATCACCCTATTCCAGCTCACAGCCATGACTTGGTGTGGACTGTGTTTTGCAGATGATAAACAGGCTGTGGGAAGCTCAGCCTGCTGTTTAGTGGCAAAGATAAAACTCAGTTCAGGCGTTGTCTGACTCAGTGCCAAGGATGGTGGAAACACAAGACATGCGCTGTAGGTGTTGTCGATAGAGTTTTTAGGAGAAGACTGCTGCCAGCAGAGCAGTGAGGAAGGAATAAAATGACTTTAGAGCAGATCTCTGCCAGCAGCAGTTATGTAGCCATGAAGGTATTAGGGGTTCAGTTCACTAGGGTTTGGCAGGAATTCAAATTAAAGTTGTAGAAAAAAGGGAAAGCCATGAACAATATATAGGAGAAAAGGCAGAATTGTTGAAAAAATTTACTTGAAAATACAAGGGAAAGTCTTGAGTGCACTTGAAAGAATGAATAAAACCTACTGTCATCCATTGTTTGTCTACTTGTAAAGGTTTTCCTTTCTCACCTTTCTGGGTATTGTCTCCATTTCCAGATGCCTTTGGAAATCACCCGGAGTTTTATCCAGAACCGAGATGGGACCTATGAGCTGTTTAAATGTCCTAAAGTAGAAGTAGAGAGCATAGCAGAAACCTACGGTCGTATAGAAAAGCAACCAGTGCTGCGACCCTTGGAACTAAAAACTTTTCTCAAAGTTGGTAAGTAAATTGGTGGTTTCAATAGCAGACCTTCCTCTGAAGGTCACCTGTGTGTATTATGCTGTCCTGGACTTTGGGTCTTGCCCTTAAGTGAAGAAGACACATTCATACATTTTGTAAAGGCAGTCATGGGATAAGGTGTTTTGTTTCATTTGAGCCACTGCTTTTAAAATAAAAGTAGAGAAGTAATACCTGTTCATTATATAGAAATCATAGATTTCACTATAGAGCATAAAGAAAAATAAAAACCACTGATAATCCCGCCCGCCATGCTTCCCAAGTGGCCCTAGTGGTAAAGAACCTGCCTGCCAATGCAGGAGACGTAAGAGAGAAGATGCGAAGATCTCCTGGAGGAGGAAATGGCAACCCACTCCAGTATTCTTGTCTGGAAAATCCTGTGGACAGAGGAGCCTGGAAGGCTGCAGGAAAAGCCCACCAGGGTCCTCTGTCCATGGGGTCATAAAGAGTTGGACATGACTGAAGTGACTTAGCACACAGCACAATCCTACCCACCATAGATGACATCACCATTAAGATTTTGGTGTACAGTCTTTTTTTTTTCTGTACATAGAGTTTCTGAAACATGGTATATCTAAATAGCTTTTTCCACTTAAAAATATATCATGAACAACTTTCCATGTCTGTCTTCAACATTATTTTAGACTTTTTTATTATTATAAAACATATATAATATAAAACTGAACATTTTAACCATTTTTAAGCATAAAATTTTTCTGCCACAAAGTGCTTTGGCATTGTTATGCAACCATCCCTACCATTCGTCTCCAAAAGTTTTTCATCTTCCTCAACTGAAACTGTCCCCACTAAATACTAATCTGCATTCCTGCCTCCCCCAACCCTAGTTACCATTCCACTTTCTGTCTGTACGAATTTGACTACTTAAATTAGAATCATACAATTTTTGTCCTTCTGTTACTGGTTTAGTTCATGTACCATAATGTCTTCAATGTTCGTCCACATTGTAGCATATGTCAAATTTTCTTTCTAAGGCTGAGAAATGTTTGATTATATGTATAGACTACACTTTGTGTATCCATTCATCTGTCTGGATACTTGGATTGCTTGATCTTTTGGCTATTGTGAATATGACATTTTTAAACAGCTGCATAAAATTCATTCATTAAGTTATCTCACTCTGATCAACCCTGAGTTTAAGTTATATCAGACTTTTTGCTATTATAAACAATGCTTCCTTTTATAATTAACTTCCTTTTAGAAGAAGCTTTTATGGCCTTAATTATTTCCTAACTTATTTAGGATATTTTGGGGGATAAATTCTTAAAAGTTAAATTGGAGGACTTCCCTGGTAACACAGTGGAAAAGAACCCGCCTGCCAATCGAACCTGACACAGGTTCGATTCCTGGTCTGGGAAGATTCCACATGCCTCAGAGCAACTAAGACTGGACTGGGTGCCACGACCACTGAGCCTGAGCTCTGCAACAAGAGAAGCCACAACAACGAGAAGCCCGAGCGCCACAGCTAGAGAGGGGCCCCCAGGCACCACAACTAGAGAAAGCCCTTGCACAGCAACGAAGATCCAGTGCAATCAGAAATAAATAAAACTATTTAAAAAGAGAAAAGTGAAATTGGAGAGTCCAAGTTTATTTACATTTTTAGGACTTTTGATTTTTTTTGTCACACTGCTCTCCAGAAAGATGGTACTAATTCTATACTTTACTCCTGCTAAAGTGTATGAAAGAGTTTCTCTTTTTTAATCTTTGTTGATCTGATAGGCAAAAAATATCCTGTCATTCTTTTAATGTACATTACCCTCAAATATTAATGAGTAAGTTTTTCAGTTAGTCATTTGTATTTGATGAATTGCTTTTGCTTTGTCTATTTTTAACTGCGGGATTTTAGTAATAATGACACCTGCAACAAAATGCACTTAATGAGCTCTGTGCTGGGTGTTATTTTAAGTGCTTTATATAGATTAATTCACTTAATGCTCATCGGCCTACTCAGGGCCGATCACATCTGTAAATGTGATCCCCATTTACAGATGAATAAACCGAGGGGAAGACAGGTACAGTAACCTGCCCAGAGTTAGACAGCTAGTGAAGTGGTAGAGCTGATCTTCAACCCCAGGCAGTCAGAGCCTTCAGTCCTAGCCATCCAGTCAGTACTCACTCACCTGTCTTTCCACTAACTAGGCTATAAGCACTTTCAGGGCAGTGAACTATGTCATGGAGAAATTTAGAATTTGTAATTATTTTGTCAAACTCCTGTGAAATATATTTTTAACTACTCTTATGAGTAAGATGTTTGTCATGTGTCTAACTGGTTACTGCCAGTGTATGGGAAGCTTTTGATTTTGGTATGCATGCATGCTAAGTCACTTCAGTCGCGTTTGACTCTTTGCAACCCCACAGACTGTGTAACCTGCCAGGCTCCTCTGTCCATGGGATTCTCCAGGCAAGAATACTGGAGTGGGTTGCCATGCCCTTCTCCAGATTTTGGTATAATTACTATCAAATTGCTGTCCTTAATGACTTCCTATTAGTGATGATAGTTGTTTCCCTGTTGGTTTTTGGGAAATTAATTATATCACTTGAAAAATGATGACAAATTTGTTTCTTATCAAATGTTTATACCATTGTCTTTTTCTTGTTAAATTACCTACAACTTCAAGAGCAACAATGAATAATAGTAAAGCTAGCAGCTGTGATTTTCATTTTATTATAGTACTATATTGTTTTTACTATAGTAAAATTCCCCCAGCATAGCATTTTCCAACTGTCTTGAAGAAGAGATAGTGATAAATATTCTCTGAAAAAAGTGTTCCGTGATCTGATAAGTTTGAAAAATGCTATATACTGTATTTCTTTGATTTGAAGACCCTTGAATGTAAGATGTTCAGTCAACTTTGTAATAACTTTTTTGGTTGGAAAAGAAATTTTGCCATATGAAAACTTCCCTAGTTGTAAGATACACTCAGATCTCAGAAAATGTTACAATTGGAGTAGGGAGGCAGTAGTGAGTTGTATCTTACAATATAATGTATCTCTCCTAGTAACTCATCCTATAAATTTGCATATTAAAAAGATCCTGAAATAAAGATTTGTATTGAACTTTATATAACTTAAATTTTCCCCAATTTATTTGACCAGTGAACTCTTTTCAGGGGAATGCCATTAGTATTTCATATAGAATACATTTCTGGAAAAAGCTGCTTTAAGTTTCACTAGTAAATAATGAACTATTGTTTATTAATTTCAGATAAATTTTTTTTTATTTTAATAGCATATCATATTCTTAGTTTATTAAGTTATTTTTATTTGGAGCTATATTTTATTTTTAATATAGTTTAAAAAAAATATTTTTATTTATTCATTTATATTTTGGCCTTGCCACACAGCTTGCAGGAGTTCATCAACCAGGAATTGAACCTGGGCCATAGCAGTGAAAGTGCTAAATACTAACCACTAGACCACCAGGCAGCTCCCTGGAGTTGAATTTTTTTAAATACCTTTTACCATCTTTTGAGAAACCTCTAAAGATAAATTCTACTGACCCAAGTGCAATGAAATTTAAGTACAGTTGATGTCCAATATGAATTTTAGGAATAAATTTCTAATATTGAAATAATCTTACATTTCTGGAATAAATCCTATGTGGTCTTTTTTCTTTTAATATATATGTAGATTCTATTTGCTAATACTTTATTTAGGATTTTTTATTATCTATTCATAAGTATTCAGTTCAGTTCAGTCCATTCTCTCAGCCGTGTCTGACTCTGCGACCCCATGAACCACATTACGCCAGGCCTCCCTGTCCATCACCAACTCCCGGAGTCCACCCAAACCCATGTCCATTGAGTCAGTGACGCCATCCAACCATCTCATCTTCTGTCGTCCCCTTCTCCTCCTGCCCTCAATCTTTCCCAGCATCAGGGTCTTTTCCAATGAGTCAGCTCTTCTCATCAGGTGGCCAAAGTACTGGAGTTTCAAACAGCTTCAGCATCAGTCCTTCCAATAAACACCTAGGACTGATCTCCTTTAGGATGGACTGGTTGGATCTCCTTGTAGTCCAAGGGACTCTAAAGAGTCTTCTCCAACACCGCAGTTCAAAAGCATCAATTCTTCAGCGCTCAGCTTTCTTCACAGTCCAACTCTCACATCCATACATGACTACTGGAAAAACCATAGCCTTGACTAGATGGACCTTTGTTGGCAAAGTAGTATCTCTGCTTTTGAATATGCTATCTAGGTTGGTCATAACTTTCCTTCCAAGGAGTAAGCATCTTTTAATTTCATGGCTGCAGTCACCATCTGCAGTGATTTTGGAGCCCAGAAAAATAAAGTCTGACACTGTTTCCCCATCTATTTCCCATGAAGTGATGGGACCAAATACCACAATCTTAGTTTTCTTAATGTTGAGCTTTAAGCCAACTTTTTCACTTTCCTCTTTCACTTTCATAAAGAGGGTTATTAATTGCCTACAATTTCTTTTTTGGAGGCTATCTTTTTTGGGTCTTGGTAGTAGTTATATAGAAAATGATTTGTGTGTTTTGAACTATTTTCCACTTTTGTCTGTTAAACTTTCCGAACTCTTTAAAAACTTTTTCTAACATTTTCTTGGAACTTTTTAATTTTTATACCTTTTGGAGTTATCAGTTAACTTTTAAAAGTCATGTTTGATAATAGGAACATTTAAGGTTCTTCTTATTAATATCTAAATAGTCTATAATCGTAGTTTAGTTTCTGTGTTCCCAATACTTTGTATTTAAAATTTCTATTTGGTTGAGGCTTTTGATTTCTATATTCTTAAGTATCCATTCCTACTTTTATTATTTTGAGTTCAGAAGATGTGCCTTTTCAATTTTTTTAAAGGAATTTAAAAATATTTTCTCACTAACCTAATGTATGATATGAATTTGTGCTAGCAAACGTATTATTTATCCAATATAAAATTTTGTATGATAGCAGAGTTGTAATACAATTTACTACTACAGTTTTGTTTCTCTACATGCCTTCTGATATTGCAAAAGCCTTTAAGTATTGTAATGCAATGTTTTTTGGTACATTAGAGTTATTGACCGGAGAAGGCAATGGCACCCCACTCCAGTACTCTTGCCTGGAAAATCCCATGGATAGAGGAGCCTGATAGGCTGCAGTCCATGGGGTCGCTGAGGGTCGGACATGACTGAGTGACTTCACTTTCACTTTTCACTTTCACACACTGGAGAAGGAAATGGTAACCCACTCCAGTGTTCTTGCCTGGAGAATCCCAGGGACAGGGGAGCCTGGTGGGCTGCCGTCTATGGGGTCGCACAGAGTCGGACACAACTAAAGTGACTTAGCAGCAGCAGCAGCAGAGTTATTGATAGATGTCAATGTAAATATATTATCTTAGTCCCTTTGGACTGCTGTAACAGAATACTGTAAACTAGGTGACTTAACAGAGATTTATTTCTCACAGTTCTGCAGGGTGGGAAGTCCAAGATTCCTACAGATTCGATGTCTGATGAGGGCCTGCATCCTGGTTCAAAGATAGCCATCAGCAGGCTTCTCTCTGTGTCCTCACATTTTGGAAAGAGCATAGATGTCTCTGGGGTCTTAAATAAGGGCATTCAATCTCACTCATCAGGGCTCTTCCCTCATGACCTAATAACCTCCCAAAGGCCCCGCCTCTAAGTACTGTTACATTGGGGATTAGGTTTTCAATTTATGAATTTTGGGAGGATACAATAATATTAGGGAGAAATTTTAGAGAATATAGATTCAGCCTATAGCAACAGTTCATCAATTTAAAAATAACATTTGCCTTTAATTTATCTGTATTCAGTATTACAACAGTGACACCAGCTTTCTTTTGTTTTACATTTTTCTGATGATTGCCATCCTTTTAACTTTTTTGTGACACTTTGTTCTTGTTGAAACTCTTATCAGTATTTTATTTATTTTTTCTCTGATTTTAATATATCCCCTTTACCATAATTAATATAGTTGGCCTTCTGTCTTGTTTTTTTATTATTATTACTGAATATTTTTGGCTGCGCTGGGTCTTCTTTGCGGTGCAGGCTTTCTCTACTTGCAGCAAGCAGGGGCTACTCCCAGTTGCCCTGTGCAGACTTCTCACTGCAGTGGCTTCTCTTGTTGTGGAACATGAGCACTAGGGCGCACAGGCTTCCGTAGTTTCGGCTCCCTGGCTTAGAGCACAGGCTCAGTAGTTATGGCTCATGGGCTTTGTTGGTCCTCAGCACGTGGGATCTTCCCAGATCAGGGACTGAACCCGTGTTTCCAGCATTGACAGACAGAATCTTTACCACTGAGCCACCAGGAAAACCCCCTGTCTTTTTGTTTTTTCTGTTTTTTGCTAAATGGACTATGTCTTCTATGTTTATTGTCTCCATGTTTTAGAGGTGATACCATATGCTCATTTTTAATTCTGCTAGTACTTTATATTTATTCAAGAGCATTCTTTAATCTGAGTTTTTCACATTTAAATCTTTAATATTCTGGACTTTATCTTGATGTAAGTTATGAAGTAAGATTCTGTCATCTTTTAGTTTCTTCCAGATAATTATGTAGTTGATGCACCCCGTTTGTTATAAGAAACACTTACTTGTATTTCTTACACTAATTGAAAATACCACTTTGGCCTTATCTTAAATTCCTCTTCTTTTTGTATCCATTTTGGATCTTTCTGTTTTGTTCTTTTCCTCTGTCTAGATATATGCCATTACAACTCTCTTGTGGTTATTATGGATTTGTAATATATTTTAGAACCATTTGGATTTTAATTCTGTTTCTTTCTGGTTTCCTTGAAACTTGACCTTTTCTTGCTAGTCTCCCTTTTCATCTCATTGCTGTCTTTCCCTCTTAGCCTGGCCTCTCCTTATGATTCTTTTGGCCCTATTTTCATCCAGGCTGGGTGTTATTTTATTTGAGAATGCCAGACAGTTCCCTGAAATTTTATTTTGGATAGATAGAGCAGTAATCACTTTTCGCTTGCCTTGATTATTCTTGTTGCCCACCCCCCACCTTTTTTCCTTCTCATATAGTTTTTTTTTTTTTTTTTTAACTTCTTTTTCTTTTTAAAATTTGTGAAAATTTATTTTGGAATTGTACTAATCAATTCTTTTTTCTTTTCTTTTTTATCTTCAGGCAACACTTCCCCAGATCAAAAGGAGCCAACACCTTTCATCATTGAGTGGATCCCAGATATTCTTCCCCAGTCCAAGATTGGTGAGCTTCGAATCAAGTTTGAGTATGGGCACCACCGCAACGGGCATGTGGCAGAGTACCAAGACCAGCGGCCCCCCTTGGACCAGCCCTTGGAACTGGCCCCGCTGACCACCATCACTTTTCCTTGAAGCAAAACAAGAGTCTTTTGCTGCTAAATTTGCACATCCCCACCCTTTGACAACTTTAAATACTAGTTAGACACTTAGATGGCTCTGTTCCTTAGTGAACTACTCTTAGCTAAGATGCAGTTTCTCAGTGCATTCAAGTGAATTCTTTTGAAGAAAAACTCTTCTTGTAAATAGCCCTTTTGGTGCTGCTGTGTATAGTCTACATTTAACTTGGATGATATTCCTAGGTAGAGTTTTTAAAGAAACAGAAAACCAGCTCACTTATCTTCCTGAAGGACTCACCTTTAGAGTTTGTTTCAACCTCTTCCTAATTCTCTAAGAAGTCAGCAGCACTCCACCTTATACTAACATGTTGGAAAATTAATAATACCTTGGTTAGGGCAAAATGTTGAAGATCATCCTGACAGAGTTCCAATCATATCCTTTTATTTTCTTCTCAAATAAAGCACAGTGTCACTAGTTTTTATAAATTATATCTTGTATTGGCCTAATTATAAAAGTATAAACCTTTTGGGAGATTTAGGTGATAGTGAACTAGGAAAAAGAGATTCAGGTGTCAAGGCAATATTGATTGACGTTTCAAACTAATGCTTGTAATTACTTGTTCACTTCATTTTTATTTCCTTCATTACTCTCCAAAAAGCTTAACAGGTGGTAAGATTCAGTTTCTATTTTTTAATTCACTGATCACAGAATGGAGATACTGAAAGTCACAGAATAGAAGCCTGCCTTTAAGGAGAAAAGAAGAGAATGGAACATTTCCTATTTGCCTGTTACATCCCAGGCATTTTCATTTACAATCTCACTTAATCATTTTTCTCATTTAGTCCTCATCATTATTTGAATTTAGCCACCACTCCTTTTATAAAGTTACACAGTCTCTCTGAGATTAAATATCTTACTGGAAATAGCATTAAAAATGTTTCATTTTATTCCAAAGTGCATGTTCTTTCCACTTTATCATATTGCTTTATAATTATAAATTCTTCATAATTCATTATCTTTGGAAGACAAGAGAAGTGTGTAGGTAGGCATTTTTGATTGCACATAACAAAAAGCCAACTCTAACCAGCTCAGGCAAAAACAGGAATGAATGACTGGCTCATAAACACTAAAATAGGGCTAGACAACTATCCTTGGGTGGAGCGGGGGTGTGGTTAGGCCTCAGAACCCCTGCAGCCAGGGTCCATCTGACCCATCTCTACCTCTCCTGAGGCTTCATTACTATCAACACAGTGCAGCTCCTTCTGGTAGGATATCTGGCTCCTAACACATCCTGGACAGCAAAGAGATCAAATCATTCAATCCTAAAGGAAATCAATCCTGAATATTCATTGGAAGTACTGATGCTGAAGCTGGAGCTCCAATACTTTGGCCACCTGATGTGAAGAGCCAGCTCATTGGAAAAGACTTTGATGCTGGGAGGGATTGGGGGCAGGAGGAGAAGGGGATGACAGAGGATATGTTTGGATGGCATCACTGAGTCAATGGACATGAATTTCAGCAAACTCCAGGAGATGGTGAGACAGGGGAGCCTGGTGTGCTGCAGCCCATGGGGTCACAAAGGGTCGGAAAAGACTTAGTGACTGAACAACAATAAATGCACCTGGAACTGCAGCTATCACTTCCGCTCTAGAGCAGGACTGACTGCTCTGCTCAGCTCGAAAGTACAAAGTCCAAAGTCCCCAAAGAAAGGTCTGATGGACCTAATTGAGGTGGGAGACGGGTCTATGAGCATTTTCGGTAAAAGAAGGACCTGTGCCCCTACATGAAGGAGATGGGTAGGCAAATTAAGGGTTGTTTGTCCTCTACAATTGAGGGGCTGGCTTGTGTGGAGAGTTCTCAAGTGCTTTAGACAATGGGGAAGATCCTTGAGAACCCAGAGGTCCAGGGAGAATTAGACTTTGTGCTGGGCTTTAAAGGAGAGGAAAAGGGGAATTCCCTGATGGTCCATGCTTCCATTGCAGGGGACACGGGTTTGATTTCTGGTCGGGGAACTAAGACCCCACAAACCCTGCCACGTGGACAAAATAAAAAGAGATAGGAAGGGCTTGGATAAGTATAGAGAAGAGGAGACATTAAAGCTAGGTGAGGCGGAGTGCCTGCCTGAAAAGTAAAAATACCCAAAGAAACATAGTGGCTGGCCTATCCTAAGTCCTTCACTTCAGTCTTTGAGGACATCAGTCACAGTTTTTTGATCAAGCTAAACCTGTGACTGACAGGCAAATCCTGGCTCAGTCTAGCAGTACTTGACTCTAACCTTGGGAGCCATTAGAACCACATGGGCCATAAAATACATAGCTGGGGCAAATAATTTACTCAAAGAGGCTGCCTCTCCAGTGCTGGGGTGTTCACCCAGGACCCCCCCTGGCCCATCAACACAGTCCATCAAAATCTGGCATGGGTTCGGAGTTACATTGACACCATCTACCAGGTTGAGCACAGTCCTAAGAGTACCAGTAGGGTTGCTGCACCCACTCCCAGCATCCAAATACCTTTGGGACAGCATCAGCACTGACTTCATTTCAGACCTGCCCCTCACTACAAGAGTAGAGGGGGCCTAGATACTCCCATCAGTCCAGTGCTCTTCAAACCCTGCACCCACCCATACACACTCCCACCTGTACCATCTGCTGCACACCTCCTCCATTAATTGCTGGTCTCTCCCAACACTGAGGGCTGCCCATCTGCTGCCTTTCCATGCTGCAGCCACTGTTTGTATTCTGGAGTGGGCAGTGCAAAACCTTCCCGTCTCCACACAGCCTCCTGCCTACTGCACAGACTGACCATCCTCAGACTGAGTGTATACTTATGGGCATCCTAACTCCTCCTTCAGGCAACATAGCCAGGGCCCTAACACAGTGGGTATGGTGAGAACTACTTGCTACTCCTACACCCAGGACACTTTGGTTCACATCTGCCTCTACCAAAATTGCTAGCATCTCAACAGCTTGCTACTATTCAGAGGCATGAGAGGCCAGAGACCTTCAGAAAATCTGACTCTAAGAACCACCCACCTAAGGGAAGTTCTGTAGGCCTGCCACCTGGCTCTCTCAAGGTACCAGAGGTCATCAGCTCTGTAACTTTCTGCGGAAGGTCCCCCTCTTCTCTCACTGATTCCTGTTCTGTCTGGTCAGCCAATCACTTCCCTTTCCCTCCAGCCCACATGTGCATACACAGGCACCCACACCAGCCCCCAGGCCAGGCCACTTAGAGAGTGCAACCTGTATATGTCATCCCAGAGGAACTCCTCTATCACTGCCTGGTCTCCTATGTCAGAAACAGGCCAAGATTTGCCCTCCACTAGAATTCAGGGAACTCCTGCTTTATCCACTGAAGGTGAGGGAATGAATGGGCAGGGGCTGCCCTCCTCCAGCCCTTTGAATGAATGGACTCTCCCAGCCAAAAGTCACAGACAACACAGAAAAGTCAGTCACAGAGAACAGCCCTGTGTCTATTTTGTCCGTGAACTTCCCAAGATGAACCTGCTTTACTCAACATAGTCCCTTTTTCTTTTTTATAGATTCTGATTTCCTACTTTTCTTCTGGCCCGTCTCCTGATATTTCCTGACATTCCTTATTTGATCCTCTTTTTAAACCTCCTTATAGGGAGTTCCCTGGTAGTCTAGTGGTTAGGATTCCGGGCTTTCACTGCTGTGGCGCAGGTTCAATCCCTGGTCAGGAAACTGAGATCCCACAAGTCATGTGGCTTGTCAGGTAAACAAAAAAACAAAACGTCCTATCTGCCTGCCCTCCCACACCAGGCTCCCTTCACATCTTTCTACCATCCCACCTATCTCAACAGGAAAGGGCGGGAGGACATGTTTACACTAGTGCTTTAATGTGCACAGAAGTCACCCACGGATATAGTCAGAACATATATTCAGAAATTCCAGGGTGGGGTCCAGGAGCCTGCAATTTCATCATCCAGCTGGATGAAGCAAGGTGCTGGACTGAAGCAATGCTCCCAGAGTGCAGGTTGCACTTCGAATTGCAGGATCTAACACCAACGCTGGTGCAGACCCTCACCTTTCACTGCTAACGGGAGAGGGCAGTGCTTCTGGTCAGTAACAAGCACATAGCTGTGTGGTTCAAGGCACATATTAGTGGGAGCTGTTTTATGGCGCACTACTGCAAAGCTGATGCTACGGATGAAGCCTTGCTCCTGGGAACTAGTCACCATCTGACGGTTATAGAAATACAAAGCCGCTCTGCCACCATCTATTTTCCATGCAATTTTTCACCCTCTCCCCAGACTTCCATCTTAAAGTTCAGAGTTCAACCGCTGGGTTCAAACCCCTTACTCCGTTACCCGCTTATGAACCGTGTAACCTTAGGCAAGTTTTTAAAAGATCTGAGCCCGTTTCCTCCTGTGGATGATGTGCATGGTAAATGAGATAGTCTGTTAAACGTTCATTAAATACTATTACCCTTAACCTATTCTGTTTCTTCTCTATCGTGTTTTTCTAACAGTTTTGGTGCTTTTCGTCCCTCAAGAGCTTTTGTACTTAAAACCATTGCCATACAGCGAGTTCACAACCTGATTAAAGCAAAAGAAAGGCCAGAAGTAAACACGAAAAGGGATATTGCTATTCCTTTCCTTCATATATTTTCCTTTGCTTTTTCCCCCCGAACTCTCTATAACCAACAATGTAACTTACATTGCTAACCTCGAGAAAAGGCAAGGTTATAACCTTAAAAGAAAGGAGAATAAGCTACCACACTGTACTGATAAAAGTAGCAAAAGAAAGACGTTCCGGCGCCGAGGGCGGAGGCTGATCACGCGGCCACCGCCCCCTCGGCTCCGCAAGCTGACGTCAGTCACGTTCTCCTCTCGCCGGCTCCGCCGCTTCCGGCCACCTTGGGGCTTTTCTTCCACCAGGCGGCGCCGCAGGACGTTCTGTTGCCGACGTCTTTTGCGCAGCCGCGTCAAAGCCCCGGACACGTCACCACCTTCGCGTCTTTTCTGGAGAGCGCGGGAAGGCGAGAGCTGGAGGACGGTGACGTCACCGGGGTTCCCCGCGTGGCTCTCGGGGCCCGGGGCGGAGCCGGGGACGTGGCGCGCGCCGGGTGGGGGCCGTGGGTGGCGCCGGGCACAGGTCCTGCCGGGACTGACC
>NW_011494787.1:1585593-1589404 GCF_000754665.1 Bison bison bison
GGGGTGCTGGCGGCCCGGCGTGAGTCTCTCCTGAAGTCTTTAGCCGGCCAGGCCGCTCAGGCGTCACCCTAACCTTCACATCCTATGTAAGGCCGGGCACCGACTTCCTGTTACCCTCGCGCGGTTGGGGCCGATCCTGGACTCTGGCCGGCTGGTCCGCCGGGCCGGCGGGGCACGTGGGGCCTGACTGCACCCAGAGCCGCCGCGCCAGACCCCGGGCCCCTCCCCGCCCAAGCCTCGCCCTGGCTGTCCTGCCTGGTGTGGAAGGAGAAGGGAGCGTGGCCTCTGGCTGGCCTGTCTCCCCTGAGTGAGCCGTTCAGATCTCCTTTTCAAAACACCGTCCACTGCACAGACTCACTAGTCTGTGCCTAGCAGCCTAGTAGTAGTTGGCCAGTCAAAATGTAAAAAGTTGCTTTTCCACTTTTTCCCACCGGCTTAGAGTCACCCTAACCCTTAGAGCCACGTTGCAGGGCCGTTAATCCCTGGGTAGTTCTTAAAATGCTTTGTGTGGTTCCCCAGTACTGAGTTCTAATGGAGAGAAACTTCCCTTTTCCTAGCATGAGCTCCACAGCCTGTCCAGTGAGTGGCTTAAGAAGAAAAGGTGGCAGAGGGCTCATCCATTATCTGATGAGTTGAATGTGGGGCCTGATGAGAGTTTACGGAAGGGTGGTTAGGGGAATTTTCTCTGGGCCCCAGCACCTGTGATACTGCGAGGCCACAGGATTTCCTGCTGGGAGCCTTGTCTAGGGCACACTGCCTTGTGGCACCGTGCAGTTGTCTTTCTGTTCTAGCTGCTCCTTCCTAGAATTTTTCATCTCATGTTACACTGCTATGGCCATTTCCTGGGATGGCATGAGTGAGCCATGGGGACAAGCCACTCTCCAGTAGCTTATAGGAAGCTGGTCTAACAGAGTAAGCAATGTAGGACCATCTCCTGCAAGGAAGAAAACGAATGTATCCTGGAGTGCTTATGTAGCAGGGACTGTATTTGCCTTTTCGCACAAGTTAGTTCATTAGATTCCCACAGCTGGTTCTGTGAGCTAGGTTTGAATTATCCTTTTATAGAGAGGAGGAAACTGGTTCAACAGGGTAAATGGTGTGCATCACTTCTTAAAGCAAGAATGCGATAGAGCAAGTGATCTCAGAGGCCCTACTAAAGTTCCATTGCAGGACTCGGGCAAGAAAGAGACAGTAAAGAGTCAGCCCTTTTCTAGAGTATGAGGTGCTCAGGACCACCGAGAGGGCAAGAGTGAAGGCATATTACACTAAAACCCTCTCCATATCCCAGTCTCTTGGCTACACCTGCCATGTGTATAAGGCAAAAAAGCAGGTTAAGTGATGGAGCGCTGAAGGGCAGCCTTTGAGACCCTAGAAGTCCGCAAAAACAAAGAAGGATCACCACTCCCAATACACACTTTGCTTTGGTCATGGATGGGTTAATGGAAAGACTTGTGTATCAGACTGGGGCCTTTTTTTAGCACCATCTGGCAGAAGCCACCTCTCCTGCACCTGCTCCATGTACAAACCATTGCTCATTTGCCAGTCAGCAGTGTGAAAGACAGAAGTGTGGTGAGTGTAAGTTAGGTTTACTGCTATCTCAGAGAGGTGTTCTCTGAACTTCCTGAGAATGACAACCCATACCCACTGCTAGTTTTCTGTGGAACTGCAAGAGACCCAAGTAAGGCAACAAAAGCATTAGTCCTCTCTCCATTTTCTTTTGTTTGCTTTCTTTTTGTAAAATCTTGAACTTGGTTAGAGCAGAAGATAGACACATTCCTGGGATAAGGCAAACTAATCAGGGCCTAGGTATTTCGAAATCGTTCCTCAAAGCCCAGGACTTAGTAGGTGAATATTCCCTGGTTTTGAACAAGGTAGGTAGCTGTTGTATTTCAGATTGAGAGAGCAGATGAGCCTTGTTAGTTGACTCTGGGCCACTTTAAATGGAAGGTGTTCTTTCCTTCCTCTTTGCTGCCAAAGCAATTCTTTCTGTCCTGTCTTAGGACCTTAGTTTGAAACCTACAAGGCATGGTCCCCCCGGTGCTTTTTGGAGAAATGTCTTCTATTTTGTCAGTGCAGTTTACACACCCCAGTGACAGGAAGTAAGTTTGCCTTCATACCAGTAAAATCCACATGTAAAGGGTGATGAGTTCTCCGTGAGAGTAAACCTATGAAGTGTGTAAATTTGTTGCCCAAATGGTTGAAGACACTCCAAGCACTAATCAGATGTCTGGGAGCAGTCTCAAGAAGAAAAAGCTGGAACATGGTTGTAATTTAGGTTAAGTGATAAAGCAGTTTAGAGTCTAAACTGAGAGAAGGGGTTTGGCCATCCTTGGAAGTAGAGCACTGGCCCTGGTACTACCTAAGGAAGGGCAGGCCTTATCTGAGGGAACTTGAGCCCTGTGATGGCCTTGATCAAACTGCTCTTATAGCAGGGAAGGGGGCCCTGCCATAAAGAGAGATGTGACTTTAGGTTGATTACTTTTGTTCTCAGTTTCTGTTAACCAAGCACTCTTTAGCCCTTGAGGAAAAGATCAGCCAGTCAGGCCAATTCAAGCATTCTAGTCCATTAGAATGTCCACAGTTCCTTGGTATGAATCATTACATTGGCATTTGGTTTGTATGCCCTGCAACCTCTGTGAACTTGGTTAATAGGTGTTTCAGAGGTGGATCCCTTTACATGGGATGGCTTAAAAGTGTAAGGCCCAGATCTGGGTCTTGTTAAATCAGCAAGAAATTAAGTTGGGGAGGAGGGGCAGGAAGCTAGCTTTGCCAAGGAAATACTACCCTTGTCTTATTGTTGACCTTCCTTTTGCAATCACGTTCAGGAAAATTATCAGCACAAGGCAGAAAGTGTTAAATTCTAGATGAGAGTTACAGGCATCAAGTGCTATGGATTCCAAGGTGGGGGGAGATTGCTGTGAGAGGTTAAAGAAAAGATGGTGTCACAGAAGAGGTGGGTAGGATTTGCCAAATGGATAGGATTTCAGTAGATGGAGATGTTGGAGATGGAGAAGAAATAGCCTCTGCCATTTCAGTGAAGTCCCTCTAGAGCTGATGTAAAATGTATGGTCATCTGATTTCTGAGCTGTTAAGCCAAAGAAAAAACACTGTTGTGGCAGGAGAGGGAGTGGTAGGCCCCAGAGAAAAGGAAAGAAAATGAACTGTTTAGTCAGCAGCTTGTTTATTTAACATGTCTTGAGTTTTTAGTATGTGCCAGGCGCTGAGCTGTGTCCGGGGGATATAGAAATGAACAAAACAAACAAAAGCCCTACCTTTCTCTCTAGTGAGGAGAAAGAAAGACTATGGAAGGAAGGTGGGAAAGAAGAAGAGTTGGATGAAGGGCTATATAGTATGTCAGATGTGCTGTGGAGAAAATTAAAACAAGGGTTGGGGAAGTTGGAGGATGTACTGAGGATTTTTTTTCTTAAAAAGTTTTTTTTTCTTTTATTTTCTTCTTTTAAATGTTTAATGAATTATGTACAAGCTAATATAAAGGTAAAATATATGTGCAAGCTAAAGACTCGGATCTGGGCCTTTGATCATTTTCTGTGAGAAGGGGGAGCTGACCAGGTTGTGACCCAGAAGATAAAATTTGTCTGTGAATATGACTCACTGCCTGGGGAACAGTAAGCCATGATGTATGAATGGAGCACTTCTGAAAGCAAGAAAAACCAGGTGCAATGATAGAGGACAGAATTGTACCCTAAACCTCTAAATATGAATATTATGGTTCTAAGAAAATAGGTGTTGACCTTGTGAGATGTGATAGACCTAAGCGGGGAAAGAGGAAAGAGCTAAAGAAACAGCTTCT
>NW_011494787.1:1589504-1604961 GCF_000754665.1 Bison bison bison
TTATTAAAAATTGGGGAAAAAATAAAAATTGAGGTATAGTTACTTTATAATGTTGTGTTGGTTTCTGCTGTACAACAAAGTACGGTTTGTTGTATGTGTATCTCTGTGTGTATACATATATCCTCTCCCGCCTGGACCTCCCACCCCTTCCACCTCTCTGGGTCACCACAGAGCACAAGATGAGCCCCCTGTGCTATATACAGCAGGTTCCCACTAGCTATCTGTTTTACACATGATAGTGTATATTTGATGGCAGTTATCTGAACTGAAAAGTCTGGTCCTGACCAACCCTGGAGTAGGAAATGGCAACCCATGCCAGGATTCTTGCCTAGCGAATTGCATGGACAGAGCCTGGCAGGCTGCAGTCCGTGGGGTCACAAAGAATCAGGCGTGACTGAACGACTGAGCACAGTGTATATATGTCAACCCCAGTATTCCAGTTCCCCCGCCCCCATCTCCCCGCTTCCTGTGCACATGTCCACTCTACCTCTGTGTCTCTACTCCTGCCCTGCAGAGAGGCTCATCTTTGCCATGTTTCTGATTCCATATATATGCATTAATAGATGATATTTGTTTTTCTGATTTACTTCAGTCTGTATGATAGATTCTATGTCCCTCCATGTCTCTACAAATGATTCAGTTTTGTTCCATTTTATGGCGGAGTACTATTCCATTGTGCCCATCTTTGCATGAAATGTTCCCTTGGTATCTCTAATCTTCTTGAAGAGATCTCTAGTCTTTCCCATTCTATTGTTTTCCTCTATTTCTTTGCATTGATCGCTGAGGAAGGCTTACTTATCGCTTCTTGCTATTCTTTGGAACTCTGCATTCAGATGTTTATATCTTTCCTTTTCTCCTTTGCTTTTTGCTTCTCTTCTTTTCACAGCTATTTGTAAGGCCTCTCCAGACAGCCATTTTGGTTTTTTGCATTTCTTTTCCACGGGGATGGTCTTGATCCCTGTCTCCTGTACAATGTCACGAACCTCATTCCATAGTTCATCAGGCACTCTATCTATCAGATCTAGGCCCTTAAATCTATTTCTCACTTCTACTGTATAGTCATAGGGATTTGATTTAGGTCATACCTGAATGATCTAGTGGTTTTCCCCGCTTTCTTCAATTTAAGTCTGAATTTGGCAATAAGGAGTTCATGATCCTAGCCACAGTCAGCTCCTGGTCTTGTTTTTGCTGACTGTATAGAGCTTCTCCATCTTTGGCTGCAAAGAATATAATCAGTCTGATTTCAGTGTCGACCATCTGGTGATGTCCATGTGTAGAGTCTTCTCTTGGGTTGTTGGAAGAGGGTGTTTGCTATGACCAGTGTGTTCTCTTGGCAGAACTCTATTAGCCTTTGCCCTGCTTCATTCTGTACTCCAAGGCCAAATTTGCCTGTTACTCCAGGTGTTTCTTGACTTCCTACTTTTGCATTCCAGTCCCCTATAATGAAAAGGACATCTTTTTTGGGTGTTAGTTCTAGAAGGTCTTGTTGTTCAACTTCAGCTTTTTCAGCATTACTGGTTGGGGCATAGACTTGGATTACCGTGATATTGAATGGTTTGCCTTGGAAACGAACAGAGATCGTTCTGTCGTTTTTGAGATTGCATCCAAGTACTGCATTTCGGACTCTTGTTGACTATGATGGCTACTCCATTTCTTCTAAGGGATTCCTGCCCACAGTAGTAGATATAATGGTCATCTGAGTTAAATTCACCCATTCTAGTTTATCTTAGTTCACTGATTCCTAGAATGTCGATGTTCACTCTTGTCATCTGCTTGACCACTTCCAATTGGTTCATGGACCTAACATTCCGGGGTCCTATGCAGTATTGCTCTTTACATCGAACCCTGCTTCCAACACCAGTCCCATTCACAACTGGGTGTTGTTTTTGCTTTGGCTCCATCCCTTCATTCTTTCTGGAGTTATTTCTCCATTCTTCTCCAGTAGCATATTGGGCACCTATGGACCTGGGGAGTTCATCTTTCAGTGTCGTATCTTTTTGCCTTTTCATACTGTTCATGGGGTTCTCAAGGCAAGAATACTGAAGTGGTTGGCCATTCCCTTCTCCCAGTGGACTACATTCTGTCAGACCTCTCCACCATGACCCTCCCGTCTTGGGTGGCCCCACACGGCATGGCTTAGTTTCATTGAGTTAGACAACGCTGTGGTCCATGTGATCATATTGGCTAGTTGTCTGTGATTGTAGTTTCAGTCTGTCTGCCCTCTGATCCCCTCTCTTAGTGCCTACAGTCTTACTTGGGTTTCTCTTACCTTGGACGTGGGGTCTCTCTCCATGGCTGCTCCAGCAAAGCGTAGCTGCTGCTCCTACCTCTGATGCAGAGTAGCTCCTCTCGGCCACTGCCCCTGCCCTCAGGCAGCCGCACTCGTGCGCCATGGCAGCCGTCTGTGTACCACATCTTCTCTATCCATTCATCTTTTGATGGACTTTTAGGTTGTTCTGTGTGCTGACTATTTTAAATAGTGCTGCAGTGAACACTGGGGTACACATGTCTTTTTGCATTATTGTTTTCTTAGGGTATATGGCCAGTAGTAAGATTGTTGGTCATATGGTAGTTCTATTTTTAGTTTTTTAAGAAACCTCTGTACTGTTCTCCACAGTGGCTGTACCAGCTTACATTCCCACCAACAGACAACACTGTTTTCTGACCAAGACTCAGAGCTATAAAGTTTATCATACTACTTGGTGCCAGAGGTGAAACTGGGACAAAAATATTAGCACTGTAAAAATGTTTTTATGACTTACAGAATAGTAGAAGTAGAAACTTGTGGTTGACGCGAGAGCAAAGGTGGATAGTATGAATACTAGTGTTAATAGATAGTACTCCCAGAACACAGCTGAGAGATGGACAACAGGGCCTCAAAAGTCTACACTGACCTGTAACAACAGTCAGAGTCAGTAGTCATCTCTCTTCTCTTTGAAGCTGGGGAAACGTGTGGCTTAGCTGAGTTGGCTCATCTTACACACTGGCTTTACCTGTCTCATCCTCCCCTCTGTTAATGATAAGGTTAGGGGAACTTTAAAGGACTTCCTAATTGGGGGGGGGGGGCGGCGGGGGCAGGGAGTAGAGATCATACTTGTGTTCTTGGCTGTCCCTCCCTGTTCTCTTGTTCCTCTCTAGGTCTGTCCTTGGGCAAGTCTCTCTCCCTCTTGGAGTTCCGGCTTCCTTTCTGTATACAAAGGACTTGAATTGATCTCTGTTGTTCCCTCTGACATTCTGTAAAGAGATTGGGGCCCCTTCATCTTAACCCAACCTGTTCATTTGGACAGAGATTGGTCACTTAGAGATAGTTGGGTGTCATCCTTTTCTGAACAGTGTTTTCCTTTTTTTGCTTCCTCTGCCACAGAAGAGGCAATGGGAATAAGCACAAGAGAAGTTCTGTGGGGACCTGAGAAGGGGCATCTTGCCCAGACACTAATGGGCAGTGGAGACCACCAGCTTTATAGTCTCAGTCTGTGGTCTTGAAGAATCTTCAGGTTGGCCAGTAATTTCCACATGTGGTCTGGCTTTGCCCATGAGATGTGATAAACATCAAGCATACTGTTTGACCTAAAAATGGCAGCCCCTCTCCTGTCTGAAGTACTGATCCTGTGTGCACTCACTTCTTTCCACTCCCACCGGCACTGCCTTAGTTCAGCCCGTCTTCATCTCTTACCTCAATGACTGCAGGTCATTATGGTCATCTGGTCTTCCTGCATGCACTTTAAGTGTCTTCAAGTCTTCCCCGAATATGCCTGTCTCCTATGCAGCCCTGGTCATGTTACTCCCCTGATTAAAACCCATCAGTGGCACCTCGTTGTCTTCAGATATTTATTGGCAACTAATATGTACCAGTGTCTCCATCCCCTGGGGGACACAAAGGGAGACCCAGCTCCTGCCTTAGCATGACAACGAGGGCCTCGATCACCTGATTTTAATTTCCCCATCCATCCTCATCTCTTCCACCCCACTTTTCCCGCCCTCTATTCTCAATCCACGTAGCCATGGCTTCTCTCTCTCCTCTGTACCTTTGCCCATGATGCTAACACTGCCTGAACATTCTTTCCTTCCCCACTTCCCCTGACCTGGTTCTATTTACTCTTCAGGTGTGCAGCTCAGGCATCACTCTTCCCTAACTCTCTGTGCGCCACCATGTTTGAAACAAGGCAGGCACACAATAAGAAGGGCAGTCACACTCAACACCCACACAGTGCCTTACTGTACTTGATCTTCCTGGCTCTCCATCTTCAACTGTGAACTTCTCAAAGGCAGGAAACTGGGTCTGATTTGCCTTTGTGTTCTCAGACCCCCTAGCATAGTGCTTAAAACCTCAGAGGTATTCTATAAATGTTTGTTGAATGAGTAAATGAATAAATGAACTAACGGATGAGTGCTCTGATCTGGAGCTTCCATGACAAGCCTGGGGAACAGGGCTCTGGCTTACAGTCTCCTCTCCTTTTAATGGATCCTCTTTTTATCTTCTGGGCTTCCCTGGTGGCTCAGTGGTAAAGGATCTGCCTGCCAGTGCAGGAGATGCAGCTTCTATCCCTGGGTCAGGAAGATCCCCTGGAGAAGAAAATGGCAACCCACTCCAGTATCCTTGCATGGGAAATCCCCTGACAGAGGAGCTTGGCGGGTTACAGTCCATGGGTTGCGAAAGAGTTGGACATTATTTACTGATGAAACAACTTTTATCTTGTGGTTCTCCCAGGGAGATGGCTGTTTTGCTGAACTGATCTGTTCAATGTGGGTGGCAAACCCATGGGGCAATGGGGAATTCACAGGTGATCTTCAGAGTCAAAAGTGAAACAGTGCCTACTGTCTTATATGGTAATGCTTATACCCCAAGTTTGTTAAATCCTGTCGTAAATTTGGTCCAAGGCTGTTTAAGACAGGGCTCTGGGAATTCCCTGATGGTTCAGTGGTTAGGACTCTGCACTTCCACTGCAGGAGGCACAGGTTTGATCCCTGGTTCACGGCAAATAGATGGGGAAACAGTAGAAACAGTGGCTGACTTCATTTTTGGGGGCTCCAAAATCACTGCAGATGGTGACTGCAGCTATGAAATTAAAAGATGCTTACTCCTTGGAAGGACAGTTATGACCAACCTAGACAGCATATTAAAAAGCAGAGACATCACTTTGCCAACAAAGGTCCATCTAGTCAAGGCTATGGTTTTTCCAGTAGTCATGTATGGATGTGAGAGTTGGACTATAGAGAAAGCTGAGCACCGAAGAATTGATGCTTTTGAACTGTGGTGTTGGAGAAGACTCTTGAGAGTCCCTCGGACTGCAAGGAGATCCAGTCAGTCCATCCTAAAGGAGATCAGTCCTGGGTGTTCATTGGAAGAACTGATGTTGAAGCTGAAACTCCAGTACTTTGGCCACCTGATAGAAGAGCTGACTCATTTGAAAAGACCTTGATGTTGGGAAAGATTGAGGGCAGGAGGAGAAGGGGACGACAGATGGTGAGATGGTTGGATGGCATCACCATCTCAATGGACATGAGTTTGGGTAGGCTCCGGGAGTTGGTGATGGACCAGGAGGCCTGGCGTGCTGTAGTTCGTGGGGTCAAAAAGAGTCGGACACGGCTGAGCAACTGAACTGAACTGGGGAACTAAGATCCTGGAAGCCGCACAGCATTGCCAAAAAAAAAAAAAAAAGACCTTGTCTGCTCAGAATGTGTACATGGAGTCTTCCCCAGACCCCATTCCTTGAATCGGTTCATGCTCGCTCTTTGCCTGGAAGAAAATCTACCAGTTATTAATGGAAATAGGTGATTTTCATACCAGCTTGTGAACTCTTTTGCAAACTGACCAATTTTCTGAGATTCTCAAGGACACAATCTGGCAGTCTCCCATCTGTTGACTAGCTCAGATTTTTCAGTGACAAAACCGTGTTTCAAGCCAGGATGTCCTGACGGGAAACCTGAGAAAGGCAACACTCCTTCCTGCCGCTGTGTTTTGTAGGATCTGTGGAAGCCACAACAGTGCAGTGGCTTCTGGCTGCTACTTTCAGTCTGTGGTGTTCATGATCCTCAGCCTGGTTGGGGTTTTCCCTGAGAATAAGCCAGGGCAGATGAATCTCACGGTGTCATTCCTGGGGATGCTGTGCATGTGTAATACATGTGGGCCTACAGTCTCTGTGGTGCCTTCTGCTCTGTGTTCCCAGCACATTTAGCAGCACTCACTAAATGACAGTGTTCCAGCCCAGTACTCTGCGGGGCTGGGGCGGATTATATGATTCTAGACGCCTGATTCCCTGCCAAGCTCAACGTTGCTGAGAATGACTTGCTTTTTGACTCACATTTGATTTGAGCAGAACCTTTCATTGAATGCATCTGGCATACATCTCAAATTTCCTGCATATTAGCCAAGGAATTCTAGCTACTGAAAGCTGAACACTATGACACTGTTATAACTAATTAACACCCTGAAAGGTTAGTGAATCTTGTGTGGATTACATTACCCAGAGTTTGAACTCTTGCTATGATCTTTATAATGTAAAAGCTATTTCTCAAAAGTCTTTAAAAAGGGAGAAGCTAGAGAAAACCATCCCTGTAAATCATATTTCTGAACACGGCTAACCATGAAAATGTTCACAACTTAGTGATATAGTAGATAGCTTGCAAATGGATTTAAAAGAACAAAACGAATGAGTCCAGACACATTTATGAGCTGAAGATGTCCTAACGGGGGATTAGAGATTGAGGGCCGGAGCTGGGTCTTACATTTGTTTTTGTCTCCAGCACAGGGCCTCAGACAGCCATGGATACATATTAGGTGTCAACTGACAGTCACTGAATTGCTAAATGGAAATTTACTGGGGCTCTCTGCTCTGCTAAACTCGACACACAATTAGTCCTGCCCCATGGGATTCCTAGCTCGAGCAGATATTTTATGAGAGTTGTCACTCCGAGTTGATTGGGTAGACAAAGTGAAACCAAGGGATTGTGTTTAAAACCAAATACATTTACTCGCCTAAATTTTTATAACTGAGATGTTCTACTTTGGATGAAGCTGGACAAAATGACCCCTAACTTGAGGTTTGTAGGTTTAGGAAAATACAGTTGTTGTGTTTTGTGTGTGTGTGTGTGTGTGTGTGTGTGTGTTTTGAAGACACTGAAATGAACCCAGCAGGCCAGCTGGCAGGAAGTCAGACTGCGGTCCTTGCCTCAGAGGATGACACAGGCCAAAGGAGAGAAGAAAAACAAGGCAGCCAGAGCAAGTAAGTCATTTTGCAAAGCTTTGCAGAGCTTTCCAGGTTTTTCTGGAAAAAGGAAGAAAAGAAAGGAAAGGGCAGGAAGAGGATTGGTTAACAGCTGGCTACAGAAATGCTGATGAGTGGGTTTGTGTTGGTTTTGTTTTTCTAAGTTAGGAGTAAGGAAAGAGGGCGTGCTTGGCCTGGCACTGCTTGCTGGCCGGGCGTCTTCCTGATCTCTGTGCTGACGCTGTTGTTCCAGCCACTGGAGGAATCCTGAGGCCTGCTACCCCATGTGTCTCATTGAAAAGC
Organism: Bison bison bison; assembly: GCF_000754665.1. NCBI lineage: Eukaryota > Metazoa > Chordata > Mammalia > Artiodactyla > Bovidae > Bison > Bison bison. The sequence goes on from NW_011494787.1 coordinate 1,597,013, forward strand.
GGATGCAGACTACCTTCCAAAGACGTCTAAGGCATGTGGAAGAGCAGAAAGGACAAAGTTTTGTTTTATTTTATTTTGCTTTTAAAATGTTTATGTGTATTTACTTTTTTGAATTGGTAATTTATATACATGGCTCAAAACTAAAATAGTATAAAAATGTATATGACAAAAAGTTGGCACGACTGAGCGACTGAACTGACTGAACAAAAAGTCTCTCTCCTGTTCCTGTTCCCAGTCTGCCCATTTCCCCCATCCTAAACAGAAAACTCTGTTACTAGGTTTTGTTTATCCCACTAGTGATGTTTCTGTGCATGTGTGTGCATGCTCAGTCCCTCAATCATGTCTGACTCTTTGCAGCCCCACAGACCATGGCCTGCCAGGATCCTTGGTCCATGGAATTTTCCAGGCAAGAATACTGGATACTGGAGTGACTTGCCATTTCCTACTCCAGGAGATATTCCCAACCCAGCAGTTGAACCTGTGTCTCCTGCATTGGCAGGCAGATTCTTTACCACTGAGCTACCTGAGAAGCCTTTTATGTATATACAAGCTAAAATATATTTTCTTCTTTACTCCATTCTAACAAATGGTGCCATGCTATACAAACCTTTTGCACCTTGTTGGGTTCCCCATCCTCCACCCCCACTTAACACTATATCTTGGAAACATTTCCTTCTACGTGTACAGAGAGCATTCTCAGTTTTATTTTTGTAGCTGCAGAGTTTTATACTGTATGAATGTAGTGTAATTTATCTGGTTCCCCTGAAGGAGGTTTAGGTTATTTCCAGTGTTTTGGTATTACAAATAAGGGCATGGTCCTTAAAAACAGATGTGACTTCAAATCCTAGTCTGGTGCTTGACTTTAGGCCTTCATTGCCTTATCTGTAAAGTGGGGATTATTTTATATTTTTATTATCTGTCTCAACAGTATTGTGAAAGATTAAGTAATATAAGTAGGTACCCAGTGAAACCAATATATTATACCTTGCAACCAAGCATATTAGAATTTTATCTTGAAAAAGAAGATACTTTGATTACTCCTAATTAGAGTAATCACATAAATTTAAATACTTTTTTTCAGAACCAATGTATATTTATTATTTTTAAAAATCCAGATCAGTAAAAAGAGGAAAATACAGATAGCCTATAGTGGCGCTAGTGGTAAAGAACCTGCCTGCCAATTCAAGAGACATAAGAGATGTGGGCTTGACCGCTGGATTGGAAGGAAGAAGATCCACTGGAAGAGGGTGTGGCAACCCACTCCAGTATTCTTGCCTGGAGAATCCCCGGGGCAGAGGAGCCTGGCAGGCTACAGTCCATAGGGTCGCAAAGAGCTGGACATGACTGAAGTGACTCAGCACATAATTGTACCACTGAAAAAAATTACTGATATGTTTGGATCTGTCTTTTGAGTTGTTTCTCTAACCATATATGCATATAGTAAAAAATTCTGAATGGAATGGTGCAGTACATACTTTTTTATAACCTGCCTTCTTCAATTAACAGTGCTTGCAGTCATCTCTCCATGTCATAAAATATTTTTCTCATTGTTTTTAATGACTGCCTACTATGGCATCCTTTGGATTTACAATAATTTATAATTTATTAAAAATTCTCTCTGGGTAGAGAATTTACTTATACATAAATATTTATTTAACCTCTCTAGAATTAATGGTGATTCATGATATGAGTTAAGTAATATAAATTATTATTTTTTTATACAAGTGGTTAATTAGCAACTTGCCTGACATCCTTTATTGAACAAGCCACACTTACCCCACCAGTTTGAAATGCTATCTTAATCATATTCTAAATCCTTATATAAGCATAGATAGAATTGATTTTAGATTTTATTCTATTCTATAGATTGACTTCTCTATTCTCATGTAGTAATCACAATTTCATTAAAGCACACTTAAATATCTGCTGGTATAAGTCCTTCTTCATTACATTTTTTTCTTTCCAAGAATGTTATGGCCATTTTAATTTTCTTATTTTTCTCAAAATGTTAGAATAATTTTTACAGATTCTAGAAAAGTAGAATTGGATGAAAAATTGAATTGTATTTAATTTAAATATCCTTTTGGGGATGTTTTTGTTTCCTATGGCTGCTATAACAAATGACCAGACTTTATGGCTTAACAACAACAGAAATGAATTCTTGTAGTTCTGAAGGCCAGAAATCTGATATCTGTGTCACTGAGTTGAACTCAAGGTGTCAGCAATGCCACAGTCCATCTGGAGGCTGGAGGGGAGAATCCATTCATTGCCTCTTCTAGTTTCTGGTGGCTACTGGCCTTCCTTGACTTTGAAGATACTTTGATTGCTCCTAATTAAATAGGAATGCGTGTGTGCTAAGTCTTGTCCAACTGTTTGCATCCAGGGATTGAACCCGGGTCTCCCGCATTGCAGGCAGATGCTTTACTGTCTGAGGAGACCATTTTTCAGTTTCCCATGGGGAAAAATTGACATCTTTATAATTGGGATATTGTGATTTATTATAATAAAAAAGTACATTTTGTCTTCATCCCATTTCTAAAACCATTGGAATTTCTAAAGGTTAAGAGCAGGGCTTCTCTGGTGGCTCAGTGGTAAAGAATCCACCTGCCAATGCAGGAGACATGGGTTTGATCCCTGTTCCAGGAAGGTCCCACATACCACAGAACAGCTAAGCCTGTGTGCCACAACTCTTGAGCCTGTGCTCTAGAGCCCGGGAGCCACAGCTACTGAGCCCCTGTGCCACAATTACTTTGCTGCCTGTGCAGCAATGAAGCCTGTGAGCTGTGGAGCCCATGCTCTGCAACAAGAGAAGCCGCTACAATGAGAAGCCTGTGCACAAGAAGAGAGTGCCCCCTGGTCACTGCAACTAGCAAAAGTCTATGCAGCAATGAAGAACCAGCACAGCCAAAACTAAATTAAAAAAAAAAAAAAAATTAAGAAGAAACACCTTCAAGTAATAAGAGCAAAATAGATGTATTGATTTGCATAACAATCCCCTTTGAACCACACTGGAGTTTATGTTAATGAGGTGACTTCTGGAAAGCATCTGAAGATGAGGGCTGGTTGCCAGGGGAACAAACCATGTGATTAGAAGGTTGGAACTTTCAGTCCCAGTCACCCAGAAGGGGAGAGGGGCTGGAGGTTAAATCAGTCACCAAAGGCCAATGATTTAATCAATCATACCTATGTAATGAAGCCTCCATAAAAAGTCCAAAAGGATGGGATTTGGAGAGCTTCCAGTTTGGTTAATCAGAATTTTCTACTTGCCAGGAGGGTGGCATATGCCATACTCCATGGGGACAAAAATTACTGTGTTCTGGACCCTTCTAAACATTGTCCCATGCATCTCTCTCTCTCTCTCTTTTTTTTTTGGTAGTACAGCACTTTTATTTTTTATTGTTATGTATTTGTTTAATTGTATCTATCTATTTTTGGCCACACTGGGTCTTCATTGCTGTGCTCAGGCTTTCTCTAGTTGCAGTGGGCTCTGGCTCCTCTGTTGTGGTGCTCCAGCTTCTCACAGCAGCGGCTTTTATTGTGGAGTGTGGGTTCTAGGTGTTTGCCGTTCTGTAGTTATGGCACAAGGCCTAGTTGCTCCAAGGCAAGTGGAATCTTCCTGGACTAGAAATCAAATCTGTGTCCCTTGCATTGACAGACAGATTCTTATTTACTGTACAACAGGGAAGTTCATATTAATTCTGTTTTATGTTTTGGTTTTTTGGCCACAAGGCAGGTAAGATCTTAGCTCCCCACCAGGAATTGAACCCATGTCCCTGCACTGGAAGGCGTAGTTATAACCACAGGGCCAACAAGGAAGTCCCTCCCATCTCTTCATCTGGCTGTTCATTCCTATCCTTCAAAGTCTTTCATAATAAATTAGTAATCTATTAAGTAAATTGTTTTCCTGAGTTCCTTGACGCACTGTAGTCAAGTAATTGAATCAAAGGAGCAGGTGATGAGAACCTCCAATTTATAGCTGGTCACTCAGAAGCATAGGTAAGAATCTGGACTTGGAATTGGTATCTGAAATGGGAGCAGTCTTGTGGAACTGAGCCCTTAAACTATGGGATCTAACACCACCTTCTAGAAGATAGTGTCAGAATTATTTGTTGTCGGTGTCTACTGAGAATTAAAGAAGTGTTTGGTGGCATTGGAAACACAGACATTGGAATAATCATTTTTCCATGCAAATCAGAATGTTCCTCTAAATATTCTTTTAAGTCTTTGGATAATATTTAAGAGTTTTCTTCACATAGGCTCTGGATGTTTTTGAGGGTTTTTTAAAAACCATTATATTTTCTAACTGTATGTTATTGGCATATAGAAACATCTATCATTTTTTGTACATTTATTTTGTAGCTATTTTATAACTGGGATATACATAATTAACAATTTGTCTATTAATGCTAGGTGAGTTTTCAGAAAATTTTCTAGTATTTTCAGGTAACGTAGCATATCATCTGCAAATATTGATACTTTTGTCTTCTTTCAAATATCTAGAGCTCCTATTTTTTGTCTTACTGCAGTGGCTAGAATTTATAGAAAAATGTTTTAAAATAATGAGCATTCTTTCCTTGTTTTAGACTTTAAAGGAGTAACTCTAGAATTACTAAGTAACCATTAAGTATGATCAAGGGACTTCCCTGGTGATCCAGTGGTTAAGAATCTGCCTTGAAAGGCAGGGAATGAGGGTTTGATCCCTGATTGGGGAACTAAGAGCCCACATGCTTCGAGGCAACAAAGCCTACCCACCCCAACTAGAAGCCTGAGTGACGCAATGAAGACCCAGTGCAGCCAAAAATAATAATAATAATAAATTGAAAGTTTTTTTAAAAGTATGATCAAACTATTGGTTTGAAAACTTTTACAAGATTCTATGATCTTCTAATCATAAAGAGGTCTTCTATCAATGCCTTTGCTTAGATTTGAAATTAATTAGATCAGTGCTAAACAAGCAAACAGGTGACACTAGTGGTAAAGAGCCCTCCTGCCAGGGCAGGAGACATGAAGTGCAGGTTGGGAAGATCGCCTGCAGAAGGGCATGGCAATCCACTCCAGTATTCTGGCCTGGAGAATCCTGTGGACAGAGGAGCCTGGTGGGCTATAGTCCATAGGATCACAAGGAGTTGGACATGACTGAAGCGACTCAGCAGGCACACAAACACAACTGATTCACTCTTTCCTGCTTTGTTTTACCCTGCTTTCAAGCAAGAAGTACCTGCTCTGTAACCTATACTTTGTTATTGTTTTAGTCATTAAGTCATGTCTGACTCTTTTGCAACCCAATGACTGTAGCCCTCCAGGCTCCCAGGCAAGAATACTGGAGTGAGTTGCCATTTCCTTCTCCAGGGAATCTTCCTGACCGAGCAATTGAGTCTGTGTCTCCTGCATTGGCAGGCAGATTCTTTACCACTGAGCCACAGGGCCTCATATATCACAAACACATAAAATAATAAATTATTTAAAGAACTCACAGGAATCTTTGTCACTGAGTATCTTGTATTCAGTGCCAGTCCAGTCCCACTCATAAACCTAAATATCTACTCTTATTACTAACTGTATTCAAGCCTTTAGAAACCCCGTTCTCCATCTGTTAACCTGTGTTCTCAAAAGGGGACTGCGACCAAATGCAATGAAAATTGTGGGTTGTGTGCCTCTATGTTGGAAGATTGCTTTGGCATTCAGGGAGGATATGAGGAACAGACCACTTTATTATTAGGAGAAAAAAACAAATTAAGGACTCCCTGGCAGTCCAGTGGTTAGGACTTTGTGCTTCCACTGCAGGGGGCAGGGATTCAATCCCTAGTCAGGGAACTAAGATCCTTCATGCCACAAAGTGCGGCCAGATACATAAATAAACATTGAAACTATTTTTTAAAAAATAATTGTTGGATCCTTCTTCTCAGATGGCAGAGGTATTAGTTTCCTATTGCAGCTATAACAAATTATCACAAACGTAATGGCTTTAAACGACACAAGTTTATTATCTTACAGTCTGGAGGTCAGAAGTCCTAAAACTGAGATGTTAGCAGGTCTCTGTTTCTTCTGGAAGCTCTAAAAGAGAACCTGGTTCCTCCCCTTTTTCTAATTTCTAGAGGCCAAGTATATTTCTTGGCTGTGGCCCTATCCTCCATCTTTAAAGCCAGTTATGTAGCATCTTCCAATCTCTCTATCTTTCTCTCTCTGACCTTCCTGCCTTCTTCGCATATGAACCTTTGTGATTACACTGGGCCCACAAAGATACTGCCCCCCATTTCATGATCCCTGCCATAATCATACCCATAAACTCTCTCTTGCCATAAAAAGTAACACGTTCAGAAGTTCTGGTGATTAGGATAAGGCCTTCTCCACCATCAATATACCATAGTAGAGATACAACAGATTCCTGAAAAATACAGTATGGTTTCCCAGTAGTGCAGATCATCAGTTTTCTTTCTTCTTCTTGATGTACTCATAGCTTACCAAATACTCACAGCATTGCACATGACAGTTTAGGAAATGAACTTTTTCAATATTATAGACTCATATTACTGTTAAATTTTCATAAATGTATCTGTGATGTGCATAATTCTTTGTCAAGTCAATATATATATAATCCTAGAATTATAAATAGTTCTAGTTTTATAGAAATTAATATGTCATTCTGTTTAAACTATTTGTTAAAAATTAAAGTGTGGATTCACTTTATTTAAATATTTGATATTCATTAATTATGATTTATATTTTTCTTTTTAATTTTTAAAAAACTTTAAAATTATTTTTTTGGCCACATCACGTGGGATGTGAGATCTTAGTTCCCCGACAAGGACTGAACCCTCACCCCCTGCAGTGGAAGCTCAGAGTTCTAACCACTAGGCTGCCAAGGAAGGCCCTTAACTTTAATATTTTTCAGTGTCTTAGAAGAAATATTTGTGAAAACTTGAAAAATAATTTAAATTTTTTATATTTTACATTTGTTAAAATTTTTGAGTTATTCAGATTTTATACACTTCAAATTCATTTTAATTTTTAATCCTTAGGTCAGCACTATGCTATAGCAATATAACGCAAGCTAAAAATATAAATAAACTTTTTGTCATATATCTTAAAAAGTAAAAGCTATAGGTGAGATTAATTTTTTTAAAGTATTTATTTATGTTTGGCTCTGCTGGGTCTTGGTTGCTGCTTGTAGGCTTTTTCTAATTGTCACAAGCACTGGCTTCTCATTGCAATGGCTTCTCTTGTTGGGAAGCACTGGTTGTCGGTGCTAAGGCTTCAGTAGTTTTGGCACACAGGCTTAGTTGCCCTGTGGCTTGTGGAATCTTCCTGGATCAAACCCATGTCCCCTACCACCAGGGAAGTCTGGTAAAATTAATTTTAATAAGGCAGCGGCCAGGAGGAGCTACCCTACGCCCGAGGCTAGGGGCGGCGGCCAGGGGACCAAGCCCACGTCCAAGGAGCAGTGGCTGCACGGGCGCAGGAGGGCCTAGAAGAGCTATCCCACGTTGAAGGTCAGGAAGGGTGGCAGTGAAGAGATACCCCAAGGCCAAGGTAAGAAAAACCTAAGTAAGATGGTAGGTGTTGCAAGAGGGCATCAGAGGGCAGACACACTGAAACCATACTCACAGAGGAAACTAGTCAATCTAATCACACTAGGACCACAGCCTTGTCTAACTCAATGAAACTAAGCCATGCCCGTAGGGCAGCCCAAGATGGGCGGGTCATGGTGGAGAGATCTGACAGAATGTGGTCCACTGGAGAAGGGAATGGCAAACCACTTCAGTATTCTTGCCTTGAGAACCCCATGAACAGTATGAAAAGGCAAAATGATAGGATAGTGAAAGAGGAATTCCCCAGGTCAGTAGGGGCCCAATATGCTACTGGAGATCAGTGGAGAAATAACTCCAGAAAGAATGAAGGGATGGAGCCAAAGCAAAAACAGTACCCAGCTGTGGATGTGACTGGTGATA
>NW_011494787.1:1605237-1606039 GCF_000754665.1 Bison bison bison
TGGGTGAATTTAACTCAGGTGACCATTATATCTACTACTGCGGGCAGGAATCCCTCAGAAGAAATGGAGTAGCCATCATGGTCAACAAAAGAGTCCAAAATGCAGTACTTGGATGCAATCTCAAAAACGACAGAATGATCTCTATTCGTTTCCAAGGCAAACCATTCAATATCACAGTAATCCAAGTCTATGCCCCAACCAGTAACACTGAAGAAGCTGAAGTTGAATGGTTCTGTGAAGACCTACAAGACCTTTTAGAAGTAACACCCAAAAAAGATGTCCTTTTTATGATAGGGGACTGGAATGCAAAAGTAGGAAGTCAAGAAACACCTGGAGTAACAGGCAAATTTGGCCTTGGAATACGGAATGAAGCAGGGCAAAGGCTAATAGAGTTTTGCCAAGAAAATGCACTGGTCATAGCAAACACCCTCTTCCAACAACACAAGAGAAGACTCTACACATGGACATCATCAGATGGTCGACACTGAAATCAGATTGATTATATTCTTTGCAGCCAAAGATGGAGAAGCTCTATACAGTCAACAAAAACAAGACCAGGAGCTGACTGTGGCTCAGATCATGAACTCCTTATTACCAAATTCAGACTTAAATTGAAGAAAGTAGGGAAAACCACTAGACCATTCAGGTACGACCTAAATAAAATCCCTTAAAATATACAGTGGAAGTGAGAAATAGATTTAAGGGCCTAGATCTGATAGATAGAGTGCCTGATGAACTATGGAATGAGGTTCGTGACATTGTACAGGAGACAGGGATCAAGACCATCCCCGTGGAAAAGAAA
>NW_011494787.1:1606334-1609991 GCF_000754665.1 Bison bison bison
ATGCTCAAACTACAGCACAATTGCACTCATCTCACACGCTAGTAAAGTAATGCTCAAAATTCTCCAAGCCAGGCTTCAGCAATATGTGAACCGTGAACTTCCTGATGTTCAAGCTGGTTTTAGAAAAGGCAGAGGAACCAGACATCAAATTGCCAACATCCGCTGGATCATCGAAAAAGCAAGAGAGTTCCAGAAAAACATCTATTTCTGCTTTATTGACTGTGCCAAAGCCTTTGACTGTGTAGATCACAATAAACTGTGGAAAATTCTGAAAGAGATGGGAATACCAGAGCACCTGACCTGCCTCTTGAGAACTCTGTATGCAGGTCAGGAAGCAACAGTTAGAACTGGACATGGAACAACAGACTGGTTCCAAATAGGAAAAGGAGTACGTCAAGGCTGTATATTGTCACCCTGCTTATTTAACTTCTATGCAGAGTACATCATGAGAAATGCTGGACTGGAAGAAGCATAAGCTGGAATCAAGATTGCCAGGAGAAGTATCAATCACCTCAGATATGCAGATGACACCACCCTTATGGCAGAAAGTGAAGACGAACTAAAAAGCCTCTGGATGAAAGTGGAAGTGGAGAGTGAAAAAGTTGGCTTAAAGCTCAACATAAACAAAGATCATGGCATCTGGTCCCATCACTTCATGGGAAATAGATGGGGAAACAGTGGAAACAGTGTCAGACTTTACTTTTGGGGGCTCCAAAATCACTGCAGATGGTGACTGCAGCCATGAAATTAAAAGAGGCTTACTCCTTGGAAGGAAAGTTATGACCAACCTAGATAGCATATTCAAAAACAGAGACATTACTTTGCCAACAAAGGTCCGTCTAGTCAAGGCTGTGGTTTTTCCAGTGGTCATGTATGGATGTGAGAGTTGGACTGTGAAGAAGGCTGAGCGCCGAAGAATTGATGCTTTTGAACTGTGGTGTTGGAGAAGACTCTTGAGAGTCCCTTGGACTGCAAGGAGATCCAACCAGTCATTCTGAAGGAGATCAGCCCTGGGATTTCTTTGGAGGGAATGATGCTGAAGCTGAAACTCCAGTACTTTGGCCACGTCATGCGAAGAGTTGACTCATTGGAAAAGACTGATGCTGGGAGGGATTGGGGGCAGGAGGAGAAGGGGACGACAGAGGATGAGATGGCTGGATGGCATCACTGACTCAATGGATGTGAGTCTGAGTGAACTCCGGGAGTTGGTGATGGACAGGGAGGCCTGGCGTGCTGCGATTCATGGGGTCGCCAAGAGTCGGACACAACTGAGCGACTGAACTGAACTGATCCAAAACATTATCATTTCAGTATATAATAAATATATATTTCAATGAGAAATTGTGCATTTCTTTTTTTTTTTTTCGCAACAAGTCTTCAATATCCATGTGTATTTTACACTTACCACACATCTTTAGCTGGAGAAGGGAAAGGCTACCCACTCCAGTATTCTGGCCTGGAGAATTCTTGGACTATATAGTCCATGGGGTCGCAAAGAGTCGCTCAGCACAGCTGAACGACTTTCACACACACATCATTAGAGGTTTTGCCAAAATGAGCACAAGAGAAATAATTTCATGGGATGTATGATAATTTAAGAATTACGTTTCTGAGGACTTCCCTGGTGGCTTAGTGGTAAAAAATCCACCTGCCAATTCAGGAGACATGGGTTCTATCCCTGGTCCAGGAAGATCCTATATGCTGAGGAGCAACTAAGCCCGTGAGCCACAACTATTGAGCTCACATACCACAACTACTGAAGCCGGTGTGCCCTAGAGCCCATGCTCCACAACAAGAAAAACCACTGCAGTGCCCACTCACCGTAACTAGGTAAAAGCCCACGCAACAACGAAAACTCAGAGCAGTCAAAAAGACATTTTTTTAAATTATTTTAAAAAAAAGAATTATGTTTGTTTATTTTATTACTGTATATTGCTAGTCTTATCAAGGTATACCCCAATTTATGTAAAATTAATTAAATTCAGTCGACTTTGGTGAAACTTTGAGTTGTATAAAACCATAGTTCATATTTTGTGGTTTTGTTTTGTGAAGGTATGTGGCATTTGGTAAAGGGGCCTCCATTTACACTCTTGTCCCTGGCCCCACTCATGCTAGGACTGGGCCAGATGACTGTCTCCACCATGTGACCAGGTGCAACTGGAGGAGAGAATCTTTAGGCAACTTAGAAGATGCCTTCTATAGCAGTGCTTACCACTGTGCTTTCTTATTCCTGGGTAGCTTCTCATGTTCCCTCTGTGATTCTCCTCAACCATTTCACTTTCAATGAATAAATATTATCGACTAAAAAAATTCACATAGGTTATTTTTGCTATCTGTCAAACCTTTCACATATATATCTACTTGATACACAGTAAATGCCACAGGGAAGGAAACAGCAGATAAGGAAACAGGCTGAGAAAGATTAGGTGACCTAAGTATAACAGTTAGTAACCAGGGCTTCTCATTCTAAGTTGTTATTTTTTCTATTTCATTTTGTTGCGATTCCTTACAAGGCTCTGTGCTAGGCCCTAGAAGATGTAGCCATGGGAAATCAACTCTTTTTGCCTCAATCTTAGGCTTCATTCCCTGGAGAAGGGAATGGCCTGTGTTGATGGAAAATAGAATATGTGGCAAAGGACAGGCCTGTTTTGATGAGCCCTTAGATGTCAACTTTGGGATTCTGTATTTTATTCTGGTGATAGCATGAATCCCTGAAGACTTTGCAGACAAGAAAAAGGCCTGCTGGGAGCTCTGCATTAAAAACAGGAAAAGTCAGGGACTTCCCTGTTGATCCAGTGGTTCAGAATCCACATGCCAACACAGGGACACAGGTTCAGGTAAGCCTGTGCGTCACAAATATTGAGCCCACACTCTAGAGAAAGCCCAAGTCCATGAACTGTAGCTCGCCAGGCTCCTATGTCCGTGGGATTTTCCAGGCAAGAATACTGGAGTGGGTTGCCATTTCCTACCCCAGGGGATCTTCCCAACCCAAGGATCGAACCCAAGTCTCTTGCATCTCCTGCATGGGCAGATGGATTCTTTACCACTGCGGCACCTGGGAAAATACTCAGTAGAATATTTTTTTTTAAATAAAGCCAGGACCATGGAAACCAGATAAAAGGCTTTTTAACAGTCCAGGAGAGACTCAACCAGGGTGGAGGCAGGAATGAAAATAAAGAGACATCTGTGGGACACAGCCTGGCTGTAGAATCTGTAGAAACTGACCACTGATTGGCCGTGGAAGATCAGGGGCATGGGTAAAGTCAAACAAACCATACTTTTTGTCCTGGGAAAGAGTGTTTTTGTTTACATAAGCATTGCAGTCACAAGGATAAGGTGGTCACGAGGGGTAAGGCAGGAGGGGGTGGGAGTGATGGAAAGTTAGAGAAGTGTTTTCTTGGATTATATTGAGTTACTATGGGACATCCAAGTACAAATAACTGGTCAATTGTTGGAAAATCAGTTCTGTAGCTCAGGAGAGAGTTTTCTACTGGGGGTAGGATTTAAGAGATTTTTGAGACATTGGAGTTATGGGAATGAAGGAAGGCACGCAGGAGAAAAGAAGAGGACCAAAGGAAAAAGCCTCAGGAGAGGACATCTTTGCGAACTGAGAGGAAAAACAGGAGGAAGTAAGAGAGGTGGAAGAGTAGCCAGGGA
>NW_011494787.1:1610230-1618864 GCF_000754665.1 Bison bison bison
CCACCCACATACACACCCCCCCAAAAAAAGGAAAAAAGGCTTTTCAGAAGAAGGTGGTTAATAATATAAATGCTGGTGAGAGGAAAAGAGTAATATTGACCAATAAGAGGCTCTCCGCTTTCTCCCTGTTCTTTTTCCCAAAACTCAAGTGGTCACAGGAACGTGTTCCAGGTGGGACAGGGCTGACCATAGTGACCAGACAGGAGAGAACCGTCTCTGGGAAGAGTCGAACCCTAAGGACACTGGGGACTGGGGAGCTGTTGGAAAGGACACTAGATGAGGCCCACTTGGTGCCTTCCCAACCCTCCACCCCACTCTCCTCTTTGGTTCATGCAGTTGCCGGTATTTGGGTGCTGGGCCCTTCCCTCTGAGTCAGGAAAGAATCATTTCTAATCCTTTGGCTGACTAAAGTGAGGGACCTGTGTTGGCTTCTTTTAATGTTGGACTCCCAGTGAATGGGGGAGGCAGGGAACACCCACATATGGAAGCCGGCTTTACATGGAGTGAGGCACGTTGGTCCCTGGGCTGTAACTGAAGACATCCCCAGCCCTGGCTTCCAACACAACTATCTTTTAGAATGTTTACTGAATGTTCAGACGGCTTTTCCCTCCAAGGTGGGGCCTGGAAGTGCCTCAAGAGAGGCATTTTGTAATGCAATAAAGCAGGGTTTCAACTAACCATCCTCTCTCCTATTTGGGCCCCTGAACAGTCTAGGAAACTTCCTAGAAGTGTATGAAGGGAGACAGAATAGGGTCACTGCCGAAGACTGGCCAGCCAATCCACAGAGATTCCCCATGGTGTCAACTCACCTCAGGGCTTAGTTAGACTGGCCCTTAGCCTTGCCTGGCTTGAGACCTCATGTATTAACACACAGAGTGGATCAGCTCTCTGGGAGATGATTCATTAATCCAACTTTCAGATACTCATGTACGTGCAGGGATGATATTCTGACCTCCTAACCAACGTATTTTTTTTCCCTGTTTCCTGTAACCCTCCCTCCCTTTGAGATGACTGCACCATGAGGCATCTTTCACCTCAAGGCTCCTGCCACAGAGCAGAATGCAGAGACCCAAAGGCTGACTTAGTCTGAGGGAGTTTCTTCCCGCAGCCCTACATCAAGTTTTCCCAGATTGAAAAGTGCAGGGCCCCAGGCACCTGTGGAGGGTCCACACTTGCCCCTTGAGTATTCTCATGCCTGAAAGTACAACCAAAAAAAAGCAAACAATATAACAGGTTGGCAGAGACTGCAGAAGAAAGGATAAAGCTTTTTTTCCTTCTTTTATGAAAAAGAGATCCCACATTTTCATTTCACACTGGGTCCCCCAAATACGTAGCTGAACCTGCTGGCAGATAGAGCATTCCTGAAGGAATTAGCCAAAGTCTAAGAATATTCTGGGGGTTTTGTGGCTTAAGTAAGAATGTCAGTTAGCCCTGCCCAAATTTGGAACAATGTTGGGACTATTTCAAGGTACATGAAATGTCAACAATAGTGGTGAAGGACTGTTACCAAAGCAAATATGTAGTGACTGCACAAGGGGTAAGTAAACATAAATCAAACTTGCCAAAAGGTGTTTGTGGCTATTCAGCTTTGTTTGGAAGAGGGATGAGGTGGATAGAAAGGCTGTCTGGCTAGCTTCCCCTTGAAGCCAGAACTTTGCTTGTTTACTTTGATAATCTAGGAGTATATCTGAAGATTGAAACTTCAGAAAATCTTGATTTGAATAAAGAGTTGATCTCCCCACCTCATCTTCAAAATTAGGTGCCACCCAATTCTGGTTGTTGCCAGTTTGTTACTGAGCAATGGTATAATGTGTTTATTTTCATTCAGTTCTTAGGATAGCTGAAGTTATTTCAAATGGGTCTTCCTTTAAAAAAAATCAGATATGGGTGTCCTTTTTTGAATTCTCCACTTAAATTCTTCATATTCTTATTTATTTGCATGTGCTTTCTACATATTAAAAATAATATTTTGCTTATCATATATGTTGCAAATAAGTTTTCCCAGTTTGTCCATTTCTTTTAACTGTCCCTCTGGACTGTCTCCAAAGCACAACATCTGATGGGAATGAATGAAGTCACAATAACAATAATACCAAAATTCACTAATTCAAATTAGTAGTTATCTAATTTACCACTAATAATCATCTACATTTACGAGTGCGTACTAAATGCTTCATGCACGATTGAAAGTGTTAGTGAAGGTACTCAGTCCTGTTGCACTCTGTGGGACCCCATGGACTATGGCCCACCAGGCTCCTCTGTTCATGGGATTTCCCAGGCAAGAATACTGCAGTGGGTTGCCATTTCCTTCTCCAGGGGATCTTTCTGACCCCGAGATGGAACCTAGGTCTCCTGCATGGCAGGCAGATACTTTAATGTCTGAGCCAACAGGGAAGCCCCATCTACCATTAATCCTTACAATGACCCTATAGGGTGGGTACTGTTGTTAGTTCCATTTTATAGATGAAGAAACAGGTGAAAGAAGACAAGTAATTTGTGTTTACACAGCCTAGGAAGGGATGAAATATGGGTCTTGATACCTGTCTGACACCCACCCCAGGTTCCAACCCTGGACTGTTCAATACAGTAGCTGTATGTGGCTATTGAGCACTTATGTGACCTCCCCAATCCTGAAGTCCAAGGATGAAAGAATGAGATATATCTCATTAATATTTAAATTGATTATATGTTGAAATAATATTTTTACTACATTGGACTCAGTAAAATGCTTTACTGCTCTGAAATTTTTGTTAATGTGGTTACTAGAAAACTTTATTTCATTTTATTTTCTTGGCCACCCCACTTGGCTTGCAGGATCTTAGTTCCCCCAGCAGAGATTGAACCTACGCCCTAGGCAGTGAGAGCACAGAGTCCTAGCCACTGGACCGTCAGAGAATTCACTCTTTTACTTTACTTTTTTTGTTTTCCTTTTTTAAAAAAATGAAATATGAATCACTTTACATTTTTATTGACAAGACAGTTCTAACTGCTTTCCTCCACTCCCATCCTTCACTTGGGTGTAGTCTTTGCTGTCCCTTGATTATTTTCGAGCTGCACGTTGTTGGCTTCTCTTTTTTTGATGGTGTAAACAATGAACATTTATTTCTCACAGTTTTGGAGACTGAGAATTCCAAGATCAAGGTGCTAGCAGATTCAGTGTCTAGTGACAACCCTCTTCCTGGCTTGCAGATGGTAAACCATTTTCTTGCTGTGTCTTCAGATGGAGGAAAGCAAGCCTTTTTATAAATTTGTTAAATTGAAATCTCTAGGATTTTGTGTATTTTCTTAATGTTTGCCTTCCTTTTATTAATTTTTAAAATATGCATTAAAGTGGTAAATTTTAGGTTGCAAAAAAAAAAAATGAAGTCCTCATACACAACATGCTGCTGCTGCTGCTAAGTCACTTCAGTCGTGTCCGACTCTGTGGGACGCTTTAAAACAAATGCAAAATAATGCAAAGCAAAATAAACCTGACGCAAAAGGCCAAATATTGTGAGATTCCTGACGAGATATCTAGAACGGGCAGATTTGTAAAGACGGAGAAAGTAGATGAGAGGTTACCAGGAGCTGAGGGAGGTGGGGGCGGGGGGAGGGGGATAAAAAAGAAAAAGGGAGTGCGGAACAAAGGGCTGCTGGGCGGCCGGAGAGCGGGGCGGCGAGGCTCCGCGCCCGAGGCAGGCGTCTTTATCCGGGCGGGAGGCGGCGGCGGCCCGGCGGTGGGAGGCGCGGGGCCGAGCAGAGGAGCAGCGACCGCGGGGAGCGCCAGGACGGGCGCAGGGCCCCAGCCCGCGCACCCTTCCCTGCCCTTCCGCAGGGCGGGCAGCGCACGCGCCCTGCCCTCTCCCGGTCCTCCTTAACAAAGAGCCGGGAGGAAGCCCTTAGCGAAGCCCAAGAATTGGAAATAAAGCTGTCGGGCCCTCCCTCTGCTCTAGTGCAACTCGGCCTGCGCCCCGGCTCCTTGGCCTCAGGGACTTTACCTTACCGCGGATCTCGGTACTGGGTGGTTTCTGCTTTTGTTTAGCACTTGCTCCTTTTTACTGTGTAAGTAGGAAGGAGTGCCCCCTCTCCCTTCCTCGTCTTCCACTATCCCAATTTTAACCTATATACTTCCGTGATTTCCCCCATGACCACGTAAAATCTCTCTCTCTCTCACACACACACACACATATGCACGCACACACGGCATTTCCTTTTGTTTTCCAATACGGCATCATATAATATACACTGCTCTGCATCTTTTCTGTTCCTCATGGAAACCCCAAATCCCAGTTGGGATTCACTTAATATTAATCCATGGCATGAAGGGACCTCCTGCCATGCCGGTTTACTTAACAGTTCTGCCGTTTTACCACCGTAAATAGTGCTGCCTTGAATGTCAAACCCCGAAAGCAGGAGCAATTCCGCTTTTCACCAGGGAGATCTGAGAGGTCGTTCTCCCCAGGTCCACGGGCGTGTTGCGGGCCCGCCGGCTGTCAGTGTCACACTCGCTTTCTGAGCGGAATCCGCGAGCAACACTCCCTCCATTTTCCTCTTTCCCACCCTGCTTTTCCTAAATGTCTTCTTCCTCCCTGGCAACGCGACTTCCTCCGGGGCCTCGGAGCTCTCTCCTCCCACTCGCGCTCCCGGGCCACGGTTCACTATCCCCTCCCCCTCACATTTTCAAGGTGCTCAAGTCTCCTCTTCCAAAGGAAAAAAGAACCATTACTCCTTTGTGTTATTTTCTCCTTTCTTTCCATTTTATATACAACTTGAAAACCTTTTTCTAATTATTTTGCTATTAGATATTAATGCCTGTGGCTCATCATCCAAAGGTATATCTGAAAGGGAGAGACCACAGACAGACCCCTGTCTGTTAACCACCCATTTTTCTCCCAAGGCCCTGAGTGATACCACTTTTTTGTGTATTTTTCCAGAACAACTATAGCAACCTATATATCTTTCACAAACTGTAGCCAGAGGTGCAGACTGCTCTGCAATGCTGCAGGAATTTTTGGAAGTCTACCTGGTCTCTCTGGCTCCTCATTGACTTCTCCCCACCCCCACCCCCCCTCACAGCATCAAGCTGCCTTCTCTGAGGGGGTGGAAACTCAGATCTAGTCCCTTCTCCATTCCCTCCCTTATCTGATCAGGTCCTGGCTGTGTGACCTTTGCAATATTTATCTCCCAGTTCCCTCCTCTTTGTTCCTCTGACTCCTCCTTCTTCGGACCTCCTCTGTCACCTTGCCAGGCCACTGCGGTAGCCTCCTGGCTCTTCTCCCAAGGTCTGGTGCTGATCTCTCATTTTGCTGCAGGTCCTTGATCCATCGCAAAGACTGTGCCATGGAAATGGCCCCTTAAATTTGGGAGATCAATCAAGTTTATTGCGGGGAAGAAGCACTGGCCTGGGTGGCCAGAGGCTAGGGTAGAATCAAGAACCTGCCCTTTCCTCGCCTCCTACTGCCTTCAGCAAATTCCTTCCCGTCTCTGGTTTCCTCAGCCGAGGAGCTCCAAAGCCCTCTGGCTCTAACTTCTGTGAGGCTACAATTACCATTGCATTCCTCTCAGCCCCACCCCACCTACCCCTCCCTGTGCTGCTCCTTTCCACAATCAGCCATACTTTCCTTTCGCTCACACTGGGCCTCTGGAAAGTCCTTCTTACTTTATATCCAGATCCTACTCCTCTTCAAAGATCTGACTTTTAGTCATTTTTCTCCAAAAACCTCTACAGTGTCCCCCAATGAGAGGAACTGCTTTGTCCTTGCAAGGCCCGTGTTGGTGCTACTTTATCTGTATGTCTTCAGTGGCATTCACCACACTGCTTTGTAGAGTTGTTCCATACCGGTCCTTCTACTGCTGTCTGTCCATCTCTTCCCCCAGGACACCCTAGCCTAATACTTTGCATATCATAGAGGATGTGGTTTTAGGAGTCCGAAGACCTGGGCCCAAGTCTAAGTTCTGACATTCAATAATTGTATTGAACATGACATGTAGCCTTTCTGAGCCTCATTTCTCCAAATGTAAAATGGGAATAACAGCCTGTTTCATAGTGTTGTTGGGTCCATTAGATGACGTGGGGAAAAGAGATTTATGAACTGTAGAGCTATATACAGATATAAATAATAATAGTAAAGACAAATATAACTCAGATGCTGGCAAGAGTGATTGCCCTTCCAAAGAAGAATTTTTTTAAAAAGTAGGGAAATCTTTGAAAAATGAAAGAACTTTTCCTCTTGGTTGTAGTCTCAAAATTTGAGGATTGCATCCTAATCCTTCCTTTTAGATCAGATATATGGTATTTAATATGAAGTAAAAGCTAGAAATACTCTACACGTTAACAATGGGGGAGTGATTAAAGGATGGTTATGCTAAGTCACTTCAGTCGTTTCTGACTCTGTGCGACCCCATAGATGGCAGCCCACCAGGCTCCCCCAGTCCCTGGGATTCTCCAGGCAAGAACACTGGAGTGGGCTGCCATTTCCTTCTCCAATGCGTGAAAGTGAAGTCACTCAGTCGTGTCCGACTCTTAGCAACCCCATGGATTCCAGCCTAACAGGCTCCTCCGTGCGTGGGATTTTCCAAGCAAGAGTACTGGAGTGGGGTGCCATTGCCTTCTCCGAAAGGATGGTTAGGTAACGAGAATAATACATGTGATCATCAAAATTATATTTTTGAAGAATGTGTATTGACATGGGAAAACTAGTCATAATTTGACTTGAAAGCTTATAAAGCAGGTTACTAAACAGTGCGTGTGGAGCCGAGGTCTAAGAGGGAAAGAGGCTTTCTCCATTTCTCTTCATAACTTTTTATTAGACCTCCAAATCAGGAGCCTGCTGCCAGAGAACTTGGGATACATTCCTGGGCCATGGCTTATACAAATATTTCACTCCCTGCCTCCCCAGAGCTGGGGCTTCAGGATGGATGAACCAGGAGCCCAGTGCCTCAGGGGAAGCTGCGGCCTACCCCAGATCTACCCCAGATCCGGGGCCAGCCTTTGGCCTGTCTGTGTCCCATTGGCTAACATTCCGGGCCTTCTCCCTACCACTTCTTCCAGCTGAACTGTGGCCTCCAGACAAATAGAACCCTCCAGGGCCTGCTTTGATTGTTTCCAGACTGGGTTTATAGGACCACTCCCTCCAGTCAAAATGCAAGCTCCACACACAAAATCTGGAGAACTACGCTCCAAAAATGAATAAGCAAAAATGAGCCATCGCAGGGGCTTGGGGGAGCTAAAGGGACTCCAGAGAGGAGGTAGCATGTCTGCTAGCCATGGAAGGATGGTAGGAATTTGGCAATGGGAGATACTAAAATAAAGCCCTGTGATTGTTATCTTACCCATATTTTATATCCCAGAGTGGGGGAGGAGAGATGTTTTGTTTAAAATGTCCTTCCCGGTGATGACAATTTTTATTATAGAAAATAAAGATTAAAGAAGAGCGTCTCCTATAACCTATGACCAATGTAGAGCTGTGGTTTTCAACCCTGGTTAGCATCTCCTTGGGAAGCTTTTAAGAAATATGAACTATCTGCATGCAGACAATCTGATTCACTTGGGATGAAGTGGGGTTCCCATGTACACACACACACTCACACACAAACACACATAAACCAACATCTCACCCATCCATTAGCAGATCCTGCCAGTTTACCTTCAACATTTATCTAGGATATGAACACTTCTTACCATTTCCTCTGCCATCATCCTGGTCCAAGTTACTGCCTTCTGCCTGGGTTATTGCTGTAGCCTTCTAACTGTCTCCGGGGTTTCCCTGGTGGCTCAGAGGTTAAAGCGCCTGCCTGCAATGTGGAAAACCTGGGTTCAATCCCTGGGTCGGGAAGATCCCCTGGAGAAAGAAATGGCAACCCACTCCAGTATTCGTGCCTGGAGAATCCCATGGACGGAGGAGCCTGGTGGGCCACAGTCCACGGGGTCACGAAGAGTCAGACACGACTGAGCAACTTCACTTTTACTTCTCCTTCCTCCTGCCTTCACCTGTCAGCTCAGGGAAATGAATTCCAGAGGAGTTATCAGCCTTCCAGCCCCACAAATGGCCCAGACTCTAAGCCCAGGCTGGACTTAACTAGGACACTCTGCTATGCACGTTATTTATTTCAGTTTTTACACAAAGGAGATCTTAACGTTTCTATTGTTGGACAGTTAGGGTGTTTTCCAAGTTTCTACTATTGTAGCAACCTTGAACACACCCATCATTGTTTCCTTGAGATAAATTATTTGAAGAGGAATTATTGAGTCAAAGGGTACATGATATTCAAGGCTTCTGGTGGGGATTGCCAATTTTTCCTCCAGTTTATCTAATTATAGTCCCACCAGCAGTATGTGATGCCTTTTATATTCTTACATCTTTGACAAAACTGGGTATTTAAAAAACACTGGGAGGTGAAAAAATATTTTGTTTTAAGTAACATTATTGGTGAAGTTGGACATCTTTATATTTCTCTCCCTTTTTTGAATGATTTGCCTCTGCCCTTTTTCCTTCTATTGGAAAATGCAGACTTTTATGTATAACCATTAAAAAAAAGTATTTTATTGAAGTATAGTTGATTTACAGTGTTATAT
Organism: Bison bison bison; assembly: GCF_000754665.1. NCBI lineage: Eukaryota > Metazoa > Chordata > Mammalia > Artiodactyla > Bovidae > Bison > Bison bison. The sequence continues at coordinate 1,618,785 of NW_011494787.1, forward strand.
TAGTATAGTCATTTTTATATTAAGAACATTGACTCTGAAATGTGTGTGCAAGTATTTTCTTCAATTTGTTTTTTACCTTT